>NC_059079.1:43670481-43975481 GCF_020497125.1 Mauremys mutica | reverse complement strand
CCCAGTGCAATACAATCACTGTTTTGCACAAACTGCTTCTCTTGCTGTTTTTTAGCTGGACTGGTGATTACTTTCCAAAATTGTAAAAAGCTTAACATCGATGATGTGGAAGAAGTTCTGTACTGCTCATGTGCCCCATGCCAAAGAAAGTTAGTTTAAAAACTGTGATATTTAGAGTAGTTTCTTTTGGTTTCATTGATGGCTTACATTTCTGCTTTTACATATTTTATCCTTTATGCCAAAATGATCTTGACAAAGTGGAGAAATGGTCTGAAATAAATAGTATGAAATTCAATAAGGACAAATTCAAAGTACTTCACTTTGGAAGGAACAATCAGTTTCACACATACAAAATGGGAAATGACTGCCTAGAAAGGAATACTGCGGAAACTGGTCTGGGATCACAAGCTAAATATGAGTCAACAGTGTAACACTGTTGCAAAAAAAAAATGTTTTTAAAGGCAAACATCATTCTGGGCTGTATTAGCAGGAATGTTGTAATCAAGACACAAGAAGTAATTCTTCCACTCTACTCCGCATTGATAAGGCCTCAGCTGGAGTAATGTGTCCAGTTCTGGATGCCACATTTCAGGAAAGAGGTGAACAAACTGGAGAAAGTCCAGAGGAGAGCAACAGAAATTATTAAAGATCTAAAATACGTGACCTACAAGGAAAGATTGAAAAAATTGGGTTTGTTTAGTCTGTTGAAGAGAAGACTAAGGGAGACATGATCACAGTTTTCAAGTACATAAAAGGTTGTTACAAAAAGGAGGTGAATTTTTTTTCTTGTTAACCTCTGAGGATAGGACAAGAAACAATGGACTTAAATTGCTTCGATGGAGATTTAGCTTGGACATTAGGAAAAACTTCCTATCAGCACAGTTAAGCACTGGTACAAATTCCTTAGGGAAGTTGTGGAATCTCCATCACTGGATGTTTTTAAGAACAGGTTACACAAGCACCTATCAGGGATGCTCTTGGTTATTACTTAGTCATGCCTTGAGTGCAGGGGACTGGACTAGATAACCTACTGAGGTCCCTTCCAGTCCTACACGTCTATCATTCTGTGATTCTGTGCCCAATGACTTTTTAGAAAGTCTCTAAACCTAGAATTAATGTTTGTGTTCTCTTTGGTTACGTATTGATCATTTTAAGCAGGATCTTTGTTTTTAACATAGCTGCAACTGTGTGAAATATTGAAATACATGCTTCCAGTAATGTCTTGTCCTATTCTTAATATACAAAACCTGTCTAATTTCAATCTGTGACCTTCTGTACCTCAGGAGAACACCCAGCACTCCCATGTTCATCCTTATTGCGAGGTATCTAATGCAAAGTTTGTCATGTCGGGTGTCTTCGAAAGGCTGATGATGCACTGACCATTGTTGTTATAATAATGTTATAGTAATTGTTGTTATAGTAATGTTATAATAATGTTATAGTAATCATTGTTATAGTAATGCTATAGGTTGTAATTTTATGTATATAGTTATGAGGCTGAGAATGTGTCCTCATGGCTTAAAACAAGACCAGGCAAAAACTTTCCAAGAACAGAGGGGCAGTTCACACCTCATCAGGGCATGTATGGGACAAACCCAGCCCAGCCTCATAGGAACAAAGGACACCGGCCTAGACAACAACAAAAGATCTGTTGGACTCTCAAGTGAGTCACCCCCCCACCATTTGGTCAGTTTGGGACTATGATGAGGTAATGCTCACATGACCCTGAAGGGGATGGGAGCAAAGCCGAGAGGGAAGAAAGAACAGGATAAAAGGGAGAGTCATTTGCCATGCTCGTCCTCTCTCTTCCACCTCCATCTACAGACATCACAATCCAGTGCTGATCAAAGGGGAGAACCTGGCTGAAGGGCAACCAGCCAGCCTGTGGTGAGAAGCATCTAAGTTTGTAAGGGCATTGAAAGTGTTAAGATCAGCTTAGAATGCATTTTGCTTTTATTTCATTTGACCAAATCTGACTTATGCTTTAACTTATCACTTAAAAATCTTTGTAGTTAATAAATTTGTTTGTTTATTCTACTGAAGCAATGCATTTGGTTTGAAGCATGTCAGAGACTTCCCTTGGGATAACAAGCTTGGTGCATATCAATTTCTTTGTTAAACTGGCAAACTCATATAAGCTTTCAGTGTCCAGTGGGTATAACTCGATACTGCAAGATGGAGGTTCCTAGGGTTGTGTCTGGGACCGGAGATATTGGCTAGTGTCATTCGGTTGCACAATCCGAGGAGCAGCTTACATGCTAGAGGCTGTGCATGAACAGCCCAGGAGTGGAGGTTCTCACATCAGAGCAGGGTAAGGCTGGCTCCCAGAGCCAAGGATTGGAGTGACCTAGCAGATCACTGGTCCAGATAACACCAGAGGGGAACATCACAAAATCTAAGGAGTCAAATATTATTAATTAAATAAAAATGAGTATTAAAACACGTGCTGAGGTTTAACAACTTGGGTAAACCTCAAATATATTTTCTGATCAATTTTCTAATCAACGTGTATTTAACCTTTATTAACGTATATAATTACGTATTTTCATACTGAGTTTAAAACTGATTTGACATTTTAAACAAATTCATAAGACATCTTTTCATGCATGGATATCCATTCTTACCTCACATCCTTGCTTAGTTTCATGTCATTTGAACATTAGGAGGCCTTACCTAGGGATATGGTGTATTCCTTCACCACTTGAAGTCATGACTGGGTTTCTTTCTATGAAATATGCTATAGCTTAAACAGAAATTATGGGTTTACAGCAGGAATTCCTGGGGGAGGTTCTCTGGTCTGTGTTATAGAGGAGATCAGTCTAGATGATCATGATTGTCCCTTCAGGCCTCGGAATATATGAATCCCCTTTCGCAGTGTTTGATAGTATTCACTCCATACTTGCCCAGAAAGAGTTAATGTAGAGTGAGAAGGGGGCTAATTAACCCAACAGGCCACAGTTTTGGGGAATCAGGTACTAAGTAATCCCCTGACTGAATGAGGGAGCCCAGATGAGGAGTAACCAGGTGGGCTGGGTTTATAAAGACAAGAAATTGGAAGCTAAAGGGGGCTGCTGAGAAATAGGATGCAGTGACTGCCTGGGAGAAGGAAGGAGTGTTTTGGGCTACAGAAGCAAGTGAAATGCAGTTGCTCCCTGGCAGGAGGGAGAGGTGAGGCTGGCAAACCGAGGGATGGTGGAATGTCAGATGATAAGGAAAGGGCTCAGAGAAAGGCAGTAAGGTCTAGAATGGAGCAGAGCTTGGCTGCTTACTTAGAAGGTCCCGAGCCGGAAACCAGAGCAGAGGGTGGTCCTGGGTTCCCCTGCCAGTGGAATGGGAAAGCTGCCTAGGGTTGCTGAAGGAAGACTTTGGTACACTGGAAGGGGAAAAGATGTACAGTGACCTGACCAGAGTGAGTTATGAAGAGGCAGCAATAGCTCATGGAGAAGGAGAAGGATGGAGAGATGGCATAAAACCGGGAAAAGAGGTGTCAACCTTGCGAAACTAATTCCCAGAATTGCCAGGAGGAGGCACCATCTAGCAATGAGTAGAGCACTCCATCACGCAGTGGGAGGGGAAAAAACATAAAGATGTAAGATCTAAAAAATTATCCACAAAAGTGGGTAACTGACAAAAATGACTATATGCAAGAGCCAGTCAAAAAATCCCATGAAGCTGTTTTCCATCAGAAAATGCAGTTTCACCTCAATTGAAATGTGTCATGGGAATGTGTCAAGTTTGATGAAATTTTCATTGGAAAAGTGTAGAAAATAATTGTTTCAACTCTCATTTTATTTCATTAATGCCAAAAATATTTCAACTTTTATATTTTAATATTATATAAATTGTACTTCATATTATGAATATTATTTTGCATTATAATGATTTGACTTTATTGTAAACTATTTTTCAGAATTCCCAATCTGCAAAGTTTTCAAAGTTTTATGTTCCTATTTGGAACAAAAACAAATTGTAGAATGTTTGAATTTCTCACAGGACAGAAATTTTGTTCTCTGATCAGCTCTACAAGACACAAAATACAAAAATGCAAAAAGAAAACAGGGAAAAATAGAGAAAATTCTTTTCCTATTATAGTTCTCTTAGGTGTCATTTAGAACTATAATGCATACAACATTTTCAGACATAAATGTGATGTGTTTTTTGTTAAATTTATTTATTTGCTACATCTCTAATTCACAAGATGACTTTGTGTGAGGGGTTAGCGTGTTAGGAAATGCCTTTTTTTTAACCTCACCCACCTTGTGTCTCTTTACATTTTGACTGTTATATCCTTTGCGTTTTTAATGTTGTAAAATGCCTATAGATAGGTACAGCTGCAATAGTGATGAGAAATACAATTTGAACTGTAAATATATACAATCCATTGGAGCTGTGCAGCCAAAGACTAAGCCTTTCAGGGTGTCTCTAAACAGTGTTGGAGTGAACCTCGGAGTCCAAGTCAATAGACTAGCGGGGCTCACACTAGCGCTCTAACAATAGCTGTATAGACACCCGCTCCCTACGCTTCAGAGCCCAAGCTCCAGCTGCAGCCTGAGCTAGAGTTTCAAAGCATTGCTGATGCCGCTATCTTTAGAATGCTAGCGCATGCCCCGCTAGCCCTAGTCTGGGGTTCTCAAACTGGGGGTCATAATAGTGTTAAATATAAGAAAATGTGTTTTTAATTTTATGAGAAGGGTCGCACTCAGAGGCTTGTTATGTGGGAGGGGTCACCAGTACAAAACTTTGAGAACCACTGCACTAGTCTGTCAACCTGGGCTCAGAGGCTTGCTCCCGCTCACTCCAAAATGCAGTGTAGACATATCCATAGATTCTTCAGTGATGGGGCCATGTAAAAACCATGATAAATGAACTTCTAAGCTGATGACTGCCCCATCATGTCCCTTTTACTGGGAATTTCAATGTATACAAGGAGCTCCAGGCCCCTGTTATATAGCTTGGTGCTGTGTTGTGTGAATGTCCATGCATCACAGGCTCATTCTTGTCTCTCCTACTGCTCTAGGTTCACACCTTCGCCACACACGGCTTCAGTAGCCACAGATAAGGCTCTACAAAAGTTGGGGCAATGGTGTCTGATCCCTCTCTACCCTTGTGGCAAGAATGGGTGGGATCTATGTGTAAAGAGTCCATTCCATATATGTCTCACAAAGGGATGTCAAAGCCCAATGTGTAAAACTTTACCTCACATTTGAGAGATTTCATTTTATCCCATCATATGCTACTATATTTCTTTCTGTTCAGGCAAATGTTCCATTTACATTTTCTGTTGCCACCAAATCTGTTTACCTGAGCTCAATGCTTAAGTGTTGAGTGTCCTGCTCAGTATTTTATCTCAGGATCGCATTGGAGGAAAAAAGAAAAAGTAGTGGTACTCTCCCAAGTTCCACTAATGATGCCAAAATGAGATACAACTCCAGGATATATACATAGCTTCAATATAGGATCGCCCCCTCATTCTTTTCCCCATTCATTTAATAGCAGTGAAACAGTTAATACTGACATTTAAATGGTCAGAAAGCTTCAGCATTAACTCCTCATTCAAATGAATTGAGAAAATTCACACATCACAGAACTATTTCTTCAATCTGTCTGCAGACTCAGGAAGGTACCTGTGCCTTGGTTTACATATTCAAATTTTGAAGGTTATTTTGCACCATAATGGTTAGAGGCTTATTTGTTTGAATAGAAACTTAGATTCAAAGCACAAAATGGCACTCACTTGCTATGAGCTGACCCAGTTTGACCTTTATCAAACATTTAAATTATGCCTACATGTGTGATGAATTCCTCTGTGCCAAGAATAGTACTTAAGTTTTGCAAGTCCTTAGAGTTACAGAAGCAGATGCTCTTTCAGCCCTAGCAGTCAAGGCTCTGACATCAGTGCTAATTTAGAAAGGGAGAGGCTAACGTGATAATAGCAGTCACTTATTTTCGAACACTGAACAAAGAGCTTTACTATGTCAATAAAATAGTATTAGACACAGTTTTGTTAATATGTTTAGGTGGTGTCCTCTTAGTATTGCAATTTGATGCCTAGATCACTTCTGAAAATGTATCTTAGCCAGCTAAGTCACTTAGGCCTTGCAACATTAAGTGGAACAATATCTAAAATAAGAGGAATGATACCTAAATACATTTAAAAATCTAGGCCTTACACTTTTGCTACTCTTCTTTCCTCTTCATTGTTGATCTTTTGGCTAGATGAGATTGCTCTGTATAAGTCCATCCTACTTTGTACACTGAGCCCAGTAGAGGATTTTGAGTGTTTAGTTGGTACTATGTGAATACCTATGCAATGCAAACATGATCAATCAACTTCTTATAGGTATGTACCTCACTGTCAAGTCTCAATGCTTTGATGTAAAGATCATCCCAGAACCCAAGGCACTGAGTCCCTGGAACTCTGACTGGCACCCTTGAGCAAACACAGACACACTAAAGTTACAAACAAAATTCATTCATCCAATTTGAAGTTCTAGGAGCATGAGAAGATACAATGAGTAGGAGTAAGGGCCTTTGAGAGGTTATAGAGATGGAGTGGTTAGGAATATGTTTGTGAATTTCCTGCTGCTCTTCCTGTTTACTGTATATATGTTTACAACCTTAACTCTTAATGAAGTTTTTTTTAGCAATTCTGCAATACCTGTTGCCAAAGTGTATAGCTAGCAACCTCCAAATGGATGAAATTGAGCTGCTCTTTCCTTTGATATAAATTCACTGCACACAAAATTAGAGATAAAAGCCTCTCTATAGTTCATTGTGAAATTACTAGGCAAAATTAGAAACCCTCAGGACACACTCAAATCCTTCAAAATTTGCCAAAGTATGTTTTACAATCTCTTTCTTCCTTTACAACAGTGTAAGATGCACACAGATCCAGAGGCCTAATTCCCTCCTTACAGGATAGGATTGACTCCCATTGAGAATCAGGCCAAAGACAACAGGATTCCATCCCCTATTTCAGTTGTAAGTTTGACATAAATTTTGTGTGTGCGTGTGTGAGAGAAATATACTCACCTTTCTTGCACCATCTCTCTCTCTCTGTCACCTCACTGAGTCTTACTTTGGGGTCAGTTAGAACAGCTCTACAAAAAGTTTGCAGAGAAGTCAGTTTCAGGTAGAAAGGCTGGTCTGAAGCTAGTTGCAGTCTTCTCTGAGCTGGTTCACCCAGTTGAACAGAAAATGATACTCCAAGAAGCAGTGTGTGGTGGGGGCTGCGAGGTTTCCCCAGGAATGTTCTAGGCAGACATGCCAAACCCATGAAAAAAACACAGAAACTGGGCTTGGTTTTGGCTTAATTGGCTTGTGAGTTGCTTATTGGGTAGTTTTGGGCTTGTTGCTTGTTGTAGCTTGTTGCTTCTTATTTTGATCACCTTCCGGCAAGCAGGGGGAAGGGGGGAAGAGAGTCAGGGGTGCACAACGGGCCCACCACAGTCCCACACTGCACACCGGGGAGATCTAGTCACATAGAGTGTTGGGGTTCTTAGGGATTGGCTTGTTTTGAAATGTGAATAGCTTGACTTTTGGTTTATTGTGAAAGTCGTTGTGCTTATTTACCGCGTGAAAGTTGGCAACTATGGTTCTAGGCAGCAAAATAATTTCATTTTGAAGAGTGAAAAATAAATTAGACAGCTAATTTACTGTCAAGCTATATAACTCCCATATTTCATAAAGTTAAAATGCAATCAATGACCTTTCCTTTTTTTAATTTAATTTTCATTCATATGGCAAATGTAATAAATAGCTTTCTGAAAGGTGGTTTATCTTTAATCAACCATATTTAAACAAGCAGGCTACACAGAATATCAAATATATAGAATACTAAATACAAAACAGATTGCAGGGTATTTCCCCTTTTGAAGCTGTTGCATATTCTCCAAGAATGCTAATGGGTGTTGCATGTTACATGCACATGCAGTAGGGGAAATGCCTAATAATCTCCCTGATAAATACATAGGCACCAATCAGATAAATGCTGAGGTAAGTGTCCTCCCTTATGGAGACTCACTGGAGTCAATGGGACTCTGCATTGACACAAGGGTCCATATTTGTGGATCATGACTAAGGCCTGGTCTACACTAGTCTGTTGTTTCAGAATTGGCTGAGTGAATTCGGAAAAAAAAAAAAAGATTCCGTCCACATGACCAGACCGGCTTTTTCGATTTAAAGGGCTCTTTAAATCGATTTCTGTACTCCACCTTGGCAAGTGGAGTAGTGCTTAAATCGAGATTGCAATCCCAGGTTAAAGGTATCGTGGATGCAATTCAACATTATTGGCCTCCGTGAGCTATCCCAGAATCCTCCCTTGTGACCGCTCTGGACAACACTTTCAACTCCGATGCACTAGCCAGGTGGGCAGGAAAAGCCCGGACACTTTTGAATTTCATTTCCTGTTTGGTCACCATCAGCACAGGTGAGCATCAGCACACTCCACCATCACAGGCAACCATGCAGAGTCCACCATCACAAGAGATCATGCAGTCCCGGATTTGGAGACGAACTCTAGCATGGTCCGAACAGGAGGTACTGAATCTCATTGCATCTTGGGGAGACGAGTCTGTTATGGCAAACTACGTTCCAAAAAAAGGAACACAAATACGTATGCTAAAGTCTCCAGGGCCATGACGGAAAGAGGCTACTCCAGGGACACAAAGCAGTGTCGTACAAAAATCAGGGAGCTCAGACATGCATACCAAAAAGCCAGGGAGGCAAACGAGTGCTCTGGGTCACAGCCCCATACATTGCGCTTCTACCATGAGCTCCATGCAATTACAGGGGGTGATGCCACCACTACCCCACCACGGTCCGTGCACACCTGCAAGGGGGGAGTTGCACGGAGCAAGGAGGAAGAGTCATTGGAGGACGAAGAGGAGGAGGAGGAGGAGGAGGACAGTGCACAGGGGGCAAGTGGGGAATCTGTTTTTCCCCCTAGCCAGGAACTATGCTTAACGCTGGAGCCAATAGCCTCCCCCCGCTCCCAATGCAGGCTCCCAGATCATGACCCTGGAGAAGGTACTTCTGGTGAGTGAGAGCCTGATCGGATCCACGCGGTGGGAGGCGGGGGGAAACTCAGCCACGCTGGGCTGTTCGTGTATAGTTTAAAGGGCTCATCCCTGCTCAGAGCATCATTGGAGCCACGTGGTAGGATTGGGAACTAGATGGAAGGATAAACAAAAATAGATCAGGGACTAGGGTTTTTGATTCCAAAAGGGCTAACTTTAAAGAATTAAGGAAATTAATTAGGGAAGTGGATTGGACTGAAGAACTTGTGGATCTAAAAGCAGAGGAGTCCTGGAATTACTTCAAGTCAAAGTTGCAGAAACTATCAGAAGCTTGCATCCCAAGAAAGGGAAAAACATTCACAGGCAGGAGTTGTAGACCAAGCTAGATGAGCACACATCTCAGAGAGGTGATTAAGAAAAAGCAGAAAGCCTACAAGGAGTGGAAGATGGGAGGATTAGCAAAGAAAACTACCTTATTGAGGTCAGAACATGTAGGAATAAAGTGAGAAAGGCCAAAAGCCATGTAGAGTTGGACTTTGCAAAGGGAATTAAAACCAATAGTTAAAGGTTCTATAACCATATAAATACGAAGAAAACAAAGAAAGAAGTGGGACTGCTAAACACTGAGGATGGAGTGGAGGTTAAGGATAATTTAGGCGTGGCCCAATATCTAAACAAATACTTTAATTAGGCTAATGAGGAGCTTAGGGATAATGGTAAAAAGACAAATGTGAATGAGATTCTGAAGGTAGATATTACCACATCTGAGGTAGAAGCCAAACTCGAACAGCTTAATGGGACTAAACCGGGGGGCCCAGATAATCTTCATCCAAGAATATTAAAGGAGCTGGCACATGAAATTGCAAGCCCATTAGCAAGAATTTTTAATGAATCCGTAAACTCAGGGGTTGTACTATACAACTGGAGAATTGCTAACATAGTTCCTATTTTTAAGAAAGCGGGGAAAAAAGTGATCTGAGTGACTATAAGCCTGTTACTTTGACATCTGTAGTATGCAAGATCTTGAAAAAAATTTTGAAGGACAAAGTAGTTAAGGACATTCAGGTCAATGGTAATTGGGACAAAATACAACATGGTTTTACAAAAGGTAGATCATACCAAACCAACCTGATCTCCTTTGAGAAGGTAACAGATTTTTTAGACAAAGGAAATGCAGTGGATCTAATTTACCTCGATTTCAGTAAGGCATTTGTTATGGTTCCACGTGGGGAATTATTAGCTAAATTGGAAAAGATGAGGATCAATATGAAAACTGAAAGGTGGATAAGGAACTAGTTAAAGGGGAGACTACAGCGGGTCATATTGAAAGGTGAACTGTCAGGCTGGAAGCAGGTTATTAGTGGAGTTCCTCATGGATCGGTTTTGGGACCAATCTTATTTAATCTTTTTATTACTGACCTTGGCACAAAAAGTGGGACTATGCTAATAAAGTTTGTGGATGACACAAAGCTAGGAGGTATTGCTAATACAAAGAAGGACCAAGATATCATATAGGAAGATCTGGATGACCGTGTAAACTGGAGTATTGTAATAGGATGAAATTTAATAGTGAAAAGTGCAAGGTCATGCATTTAGGGATTAATAAGAATTTTGGTTATAAATTGGGGACACATCAGTTGGAAGTAACAGAGGAGAAGGACCTCAGAGTATTGGTTGTTCATAGGATGACTATGAGCCGCCAGTGTGATATGGCCGTTAAAAAAGCTAATGCGGTCTTGGGATTCATCAGGTGAGGTATTTCCAGTAAAGATAAGGAGGTGTTAGTACCATTAGGCAAGGCACTGGTGAGACCTCATCTGGAATATTGTGTGCAGTTCTGGTCTTCCATGTTTAAGAAGGATGAATTCAAACTGGAACAGGTACAGAGAAGGGCTACTAGAATGATCTGAGGAATGGAAAACCTGTTTTATGAAAGGAGACTCGAAGAGCTTGGCTTGTTTAGCCTAACCAAAAGAAGGCTAAGGGGAGATATGATTGCTCTTTATAAATATATCAGAGGGATAAATATCAGGGAAGGAGAGGAATTATTTAAGCTTAGTACCAATGTGGATACAAGAACAAATGGATATAAACTGGACACTAGGAAGTTTAGACTTGAAATTAGATGAAGGTTTCTAACCATTAGAGGAGTGAAGTTCTGGAACAGCCTTCCAAGGGGAGTAGTGGGGGCATAAGACATATCTGGCTTCAAGACTAAGCTTGATAAGTTTATGGAGAGGATGGTATGATGGGATAGCCTAATTTTGGCAATTAATTGATCTTTGATTATTAGCAGGTAAATATGCCCAATGGTCTGTGATGGGATGTTAGATGGGGTGGGATCTGAGTTACTACAGAGAATTTTTTCTTGGGTGCTGGCTGGTGAGTCTTGCCCACATGCTCGGGTTTTAACTGATTGCCATATTTGTTCACTGGCTTGTGACTCTGCATTGGGAATAAGGAGGAAGGCTACTAGCTAGTTAAGTGGGGAGGTGGTCGCTCTGTGTGCCTTTGCAGAGAGCTGCAGAAGAGGGCACCGAAGGGGTTTGTTGGGGGAAAGTTCATTGGCGCAGAAGATGACCAGGAGTACCCAAGAGTCACCACTGGACTGGAATTTTGCTCAAGACTCCTGAACTCTGTGTGCAGACACATTGCTCGGTGTCTGCTCTTGCAGACTGTGCTACCGCTGGGCCTGTGGGGCCTTGGTCTGAATGCAGCCCTGTTTTACTGCTCCCCCTATATTTCCCCTTATTGTTTTTCTCCTCTCATCCCTCTGGAAATAAATATTTCCCTTTCTTAAACCCATTACACTTTTCCTGTGGGTGTGTGTGTTCACTCTGGGGGGGTTGGAACAGGTGTCCCTGGTGTGGAAGGGATTTTTCCTGCTGCATTTCTGCACGTGCTTTCTCTTGGCCAGAGCTGCCTGCAGAGCAGATTCCATGTTGGCCACGAGGGCGTTAAAGTTACACTATGATTACACAGCCACTTGAGAGACTAGTTTGTATGTCTTGGTGGTTGACTTTTTTGTTCTATTGTGTTTTAGTAGATTTGTAGTTTATATACAGTCTTGACTAAGTATAAAAACTGAGAATACCAACATTTATCTAAATGTCTGATTTATAATTCTCTTGGGTATTAAAAACATACATCTTAAGGCTATGCTTTTAATTATAGTTGACCATTACTAATTACCAAATGCTACATATCCATCCATCCATCCATCCTCACTTAAAATGCTGCTCTCATTTGTGTTGGACTATAAAATATAGGATTTCCAAGAATTGCCTTCTCCTGCCAACATCCTTCATATGCAGAGAGCATAGTTGAGGAACATGTGGCAGGATGCATAATGTTTCAATTTATATATTGCAGAAATACTGATTATCTGCAACTTACTATATAGTCTGGAACTAGAACAGGATGGCCACTAACATTTCCTTTCCTTTCCTTTTATTTTTAATCATATTTATGGTGGTATTTAATTGATCCTTGCATTCTCTTTTATCAAAAGATTTACATGCCATTGAATTTTTGTTGGTAGTAAATAAATTTCTCTTATTTTAATGGTAAAAAATGTTTTTAAATGGAATAAAAGGTTTGTGGTGAAAACCAGATCTCTAAGATGATAATGATCATGTGGTTGTGGGCTAGAAGCCTCCTCCCCACCGCCCAAGCTTTAAAGAGAGTTCATTATTATTTTTCAGTTACAGAATGGGTAATTTCAGGTCACAATTTTAATCAAAATATTTTTGATGGACCCTTTTTGATGGTGTACCCCATAAGGCTTCATGGGAATATGCTTATGAATGTATATATAATATAACTGGAATATGTTTTATGCTACATATGCCATTTAACATATCTTTGTAAAGGTTATGATCTACTGACGCTATTAACCCTATTTGTATGCATATATCATTTTTTTATTTGAAGTTATGAATATTGGCTGGGCACTGGCTTGATTTTTAAGTAGCCTTTGTAAAGCATTTGGTCAGCTTCTTGAGAAAGGAATGTGCAAATTAAGTGGCCAATCAAGAAGCATTTAAGAGACAGTATGTCTTGGGAGACTCCAATCCACATAAGAAGTCTACATGAGGAAGTTCAAGGTAGCAGGTAAGCCATGGCTGCTGCCTGTAAAAACTGAGTCATGCATGGACATGTGACTTGCCCATGTGACTGCAAAACTCCATCTTGGAGCTGGACTTTGCATAGGAGAAAGGAGAGGGTCTCCACCCACAAGATAAAGTCTATTTAAAGCTGTGGGAGACCCCTCCATTTTGTCTTCAGCTGGCTCAAGAGATAGCCTCTCGACCCCCAAGGATACCTGAAAGAAATGGGAACAAAGGACAGTAACTACAGCGGGTGTGAGTGATTGCTGGACCCAGACTAGAAGCAGACTAGTCTGTAAAAGGAAGCTTACTGCGTGAGGTCTTTATCTGTATTCAGTTTTCTTAGACATAGATTTGCGTGTTCTATTTTACTTTGCTTGGTAATTCACTTTGTTCTGTCTGCTATTACTTGGAACCATTTAAATCCTACTTTCTGTATTTAATAAAACCACTTTTTACTTATTACCGGAGTATGTATTAATACCTGGGGGGGAGGGGGAAAAACAGCTGTACATCTCTCTCTACCAGTGTTATAGAGTGTGAACAATTTATGAGTTTACCCTGTTTAAGCTTTATACAGGGTAAAACAGATTTATTTGGGGTTTAGACCCCATTGGGAGTTGGGCAATGAGTGTTAAAAACAGGAACACTTCTGTAAGTTGCTTTCAGTTAAGTCTGCAGCTTTGGGACACGTGGTTCAGACCCTGGGTCTGTGTTGGAGCAGACTGGTGTGTCTGGCTCAGCAAGACAGGATGCTGGATTCCCAGGCTGGCAGGGAAAGCAGGGGCAGAAGTAGTCTTGGCACATCAATTGGCAGTTCCCAAGGGAATATCTGGGACCCAACCCGTCACACCCTTACCTTTGGTTATTTTGTATGGTTAGTTAATTTGGTACTTTATCTGTGTATATTACGTCTTATCCAAGATTGCTTGATGAGAAGTACTCACCCAAACATGAAGTTTGGCTATTCACCTGTCTCCACCTATAGGTCCTCTCTCTGATCATGATGCCAACTGAGCTGCCAAAAGAGGTATTGAAAGTACACTGTCAGCTTGGGATGGTGGGATTTCAGCCACTTTAGGGCGGTCCCATTTTTGTGTGCATTTGCATGATGATATGGGGGCTCTGTACAATGTATTAATTCTGGTTGATATTATGGAGTTATCATGGAATTGGTGTATCATAGAAAGCCAAGTATCCGCCATGCCTTTACAAGCCAGAAGGCATGTCTGCTAGACCAGGGACAATAGGTGATTGTTTGGGACTAGCAGCACCTGAATAAGTCAGAGCTGGGGAGAGCAAAAGAGTAACTGTGTCTTCAGGAAAACTAGTTTTATCCACCTTTCCTCTGCAGGGGCCTCGTGTTTGGAGTGGTGCAAAATCCCCAGCTGCACAACGAAGACGCTAATGTGCAATTACTCCAGCCCCCACAAGTGGTGGTAGCTATATTGGTCGGAGAAGCTCTTCTGCTGACATAGCGCTGTCCCCACCAGCGCTTAGGTCAGTGTAACTTGCATCGCTCAGGGGTTGTCTTTATTCAGACCCCTGAGCAACATAACTTACACTGATGTAAGCTCTCTCCTGTTGGCTTAGAGTGTCTGCGCTAGCAGCAGGGCAGCGGCATAGGTGCAGCTGCGCTGCTGTAAGATCTGCAGTGTAGCTATAGGCTGAGAAGGTGATGCTAACCTTGAAAGAACACAGAGATTGGGTGGGTCACGGGAAGTCTCACACACACAGAGAGATGGGAAGTTTGCCAAGCTGGGGAAGAAGGCTCCATGTTCCAGGACAAGCCATGCACTGGGCAGACGACTCTGGATAACCTAAGGGAATCTGACCCTCTCCAAAGAATGTTCTGGAGTGGTGAAGAAACTGAGGCAGGGAAAGCGTAGGAGTAATTTTTGTAAAGATCTGTGTTTTTCTCATGTGATTAAGTAAAAGGCAAGAGCACCGTAGAACTCTGTGCAAAGTGTCTCTGAGTTAAATACTACACCTACCAGTAGCCTGCTCAGAAAGATAAATGGTAGCTGAGCGCCTCACACCTTTAGTCGGATTCTGGAAGAGGGTATGTTTAATAGCTAGAGGGGGAGTCTGAGAAGTAAGCTGTGATGCATGGCTAGAAAGGGTTCAACAGCTTGCAGGTTGAATGACCCAAAACCTACCTTTAAAGTCATGTTAGAAAGGTATGCGAATGATAATTAGGGCCATTCATGCTAAATAGGCTAGAACTTTGAAATGCAAACCTATATTGTTAGAAGTAATACTAATTGTGTGTATCTTAGATGCTACCCATAAACAGACAGTTCCTGTCAGTCACTATAACTATTGATTCAGATGAAAAGGGAATATTAACATTTGGATGAATCTTGGGTAAAATAATGTCATTGCTTATACGTCTTTTTGAGGTTTGTAATAGACTGTCTACTGGATAAATTGCCCTATGTTAATTTGTGTAACTAATTACTGGTGGTGTTTAGAAAGCAAAAGGTTACAGCAAAAGCCTATTGTTTAACCAGGACTGTGTGGTCAAGTCAGGGGTGAAAGTAACTTACAGGACTTACCAGTACTGCCGAGTCCTGAGGGGGGCGTGGCCTCATCCGGAAGAGGCATGGCCTCTCATGATTTAAAGGCACTGGGGCACCAGCTGTGGCTGGGAGACCCAGGGCCTTTAAATCAACCAGGGGCTCCCAGCTGAAGAGGTGGCTAGGAGCCCCCCGGGGCTCAGGGGCAAATTAAAGGGCCCGGGGCTCTGGCCGCCGGGGGCACCCCGAGCTTTTTGGGGCTGGGGCAGGGATTTAAAGGGCCCAGAGCTCCAGCCGCTGAGGGGAGCCCCGAGCCCTTTAAATCCTGGCCCTAGCCCAGCTGCCAGAGCCGCGGACGGAATTCAAAGGGCTCTGGGCTGCCCGCAGCCCCAGAGAGCTCTGAGCCCTTTAAATCTCAGCTGCGGCCGGGATTGAAAGGGCTCTGGGCTGCCCGCAGTGGCGGGGAGCTCTGAGCCCTTTAAATCTCAGCCGCGGATGGGATTGAAAGGACTCTGGGCGGACCGGACCGGCTTACTTTCACCTCTGGGTCAAGTGGATGCTAGAACACTGTATAAAAAGATCCTTGGGTCCTGATTCTGTCATCTCAGATCTGCTTAGTTTTCATCGGGGAAGTTTGAGTTGCAAGATTGAGATCCCAGTTAGGCTGGTACGCCCTGAATATGATATTTGGACATTGGACTATAACCTATGTACTATTTCTAAAATTCTGCAACTACAACGCTCACCATTTCTGCTCTGAATCTGAATCTTAAGAATTGAACTCATGTCTGTATGTATATTGATCTTTTAACCATACTCTCTCTTTTGTTTTTTAATAAATTTTAGTTTAGTTAATAAGAATTGGCTGTAGCATGTATTTGGGTAAGATCTGGAATATTCATTAACCTGGGAGATAATGTGTCCTTTGGAACTGGTAGAACCTTTTCTTTTGTATGATGAAATAAGATTTTCAGAAATCATCATATTTGACCTAGGTACCTGGATGGAGGTCTGGGGCTGGACCACTTTAAGGGAATTGTGTTATTTGGACTTCTGAGTAACCAGTGAGGTAACAAAGAAGCTGTTTTATGCTGGTTTGGTAAATCTATGTGTTGGAATATCCACCAACTTTGCGGGAATTGTCTGCCCCATTCTTTGCAGTTCATTCTAATTGAGTGATCATAGCTGGCCCCTACTGGGACCTCAGTCATATAAGCACTGAATGCAGGGTCATGGCAATTGAGCCACAGGGTCTTAGTTCTTAGGAGAGGTTGCTAGCCAGAGGGTTTGTATTCCAAGCATGTGCATAGGGACCCCTAGACTGGGATAACACCAGGGCTCTGCTCATATTCCAGAGGCTTAACACACCCAGCAGCTGGATTCCCCTCACAGCAGTCTGGCTGCCCCTGGCAGTGACCGGTGGCTCACCAACCGGGTCTGTGACAGTTTGTAACTTAAGTTGCCTGTTTAGGTTCAGTGACTTCAGGTGGAAAGAGGAGTGGCTGCTTGTTGCAAGAAAAGGAAGGACCTTCTACATGCATTATGGTGGCTAAGAGCCTGAACTAATTCTGCTGGGGCAGGATGGAGGGAAAGGGCACTCTGCAAAGAGGAAGTTGATGGCTGGTCAGCCCCATCGAAGGAGCTAGAAGACAGAAAAATACAAAAGCCATTTATTCAGAAAGTCAGATGTTCCTCATGCCCTTGGGTTTTAAGCTGGTCACATATTTAGAAATTGCACACATTATAGCCACACCCTTGACAGTGGTCACTCTAGGTATGTCTAACTAGCCAAAACAAACAAACAAACAAACACCAGCCAACCCTAAACCCCCGCAGCAGTGAGCCTCAGAGCCCAGGCCAACTGAAATGCCAGATCTGACTGACCGCTGTAGCATAGGGCTGTAAGTCAAGGATGACCAGGGCTCAGTTGGGCCCCAAGACACACAGGAAGGATGTCCTGATGGTTTTGGCACTGGCCTAGGACTTTGGGAGACATGGCTTCAAAGTCCCTCCTCCACCACAGACTTCAAATGTGGCCTTGGGCATGTCACTTAGCTTCTTGGTGCCTCAGTTTCCCATCAGTAAAATGGAGATGACAGCACTTCCCTGCCTCATGGGATGTTGTAAGGGTAAACATACTAAAGATTGTGAGGCACTCAAATATTACAGTGATGGCGGATCTTTGCCAATTACCTTTGGTAGACAGATTTACCCTCTCCCAAGTAACATGGGGATGGGGGTCATAGAAGAGCCCATGGAGCCATCCCAACTTGCCAGCAAATGTTTTGTAAGGTTCTTTCAGAATTTTCCATTCCTGCCCTCCTGTTTTCCCATCCACTCATAGAGCTCTCTTGCGTGGGAATAAGGGATCAGGACATCCCTCAGGATTTACCCTTTTGCAATTTGGAGTTTAAATCTCTTCTCATGCTACAGAGGCAAAAATAATATGCATTGGCCATGGGGATAAACTTAGGCTGCAATATGCACATAGACTCTGAGTCACATTGAGACTTGGGTAAATGGGAGATTTATAGACACTTATGGAGTTGCCCTTGCTTCCACCAAGTCAGCATTTATCTCTGTGTATTCAGTGGTTTGTGCCCTGAAAATGTGTGAGAGAGAAACTGTGAGACATTAGGAACAGGAATTAAAGTAAGAGATAGCCTGGGCTGCACAACTCCCCTTCCTCTGCTAAAAGCAGAGGGAAAGCTCCCCTTCCTCTCCCTGGCTTGAGGAGCTCGGCTCCCCCTCAAACCCCCTCTTCGCTTGCTGAATAAATGAGGTGGCCGAATAGAAGAGGGGATAACTTCCTCTGGTTTCACATGCCGGGGAATACAGATTCTGGAGGCTTGATGCACAGTTGTTGATATTGTAATAGAACATAACTTGCCTCAAGCAAGTTACAGTTAAATGTCAGGTCCAATTATATTTTTTTGGCATAAACTCTTCCTCCTGTAACATCGTAGGATTGTAGGAAATTGCACTGGCAATTTAAACATTTTCCATGGCAAAGAGACCCCCCCATTTATATTTTTTTTGTTTTACAAATTTTGAAAATGTTGTTGTTCATAGAAATGATATTCAGAGCACCAGGGATGCTTTTGTACATAACAACACAGATCTGAGCAGGTGCAAAATGTTGTTTACATGGTTTGGGGCCTGCTTAAGGGACATCAGTTCCTTTTATATACCTTTCTTCTCTTGCCCCACTTCTCGTTCACATGGTACCTGCTGTGATCAGAAGATAATGTAATGCTGCATCTTCATGCAACATCAAAGCTTGACACACAAGCCACTAACAATGGGAAGTGCTGCCCCTATGTCTTTAACCTCTGATTAGCTGCTCTGATGTTCCACTACCAATACATCAGCAGGGTATTAGTCATTTTACAGGAAGCCAGTAAATAGTAAACGTTAGCATCATGGAAAATATGGGAGGTTGGTTCTGCCACCATCTTTTGCAGCCGTATTTTGGTACCTTTAGCAGATATAATAAATCAAGTCAGAGAGAAGCAAGTATAAGGCACGCAACAATCCATTAGCTAGCACAGACTTGCTACCCAAATTAGCCTGGATTGTACTTGTGCATGTGGAGCTACCCACCATACCTGGCAATGGCAAGTGCCCCATTGTTTGAAAGAATAGTTATCTACAAAGAACAAACAGAAAATATCATACTTCTTTTTTTTCCCCTAAATGCTGGTTAGTGTCACTGTTAAGTGATAACTTCCCATGTTGATTTTAACCAACAAATATAAAAGCATCTCTAATTGGTACTGAAGAAATGAACTGGTTGAAAATGCAGGGTTTCTTTCTCCTTTTAGTTTAAATACAGTCTCCTCCTCCATCCCGTCCATTGGAGAGGCATGATTCAGTGGTCCAAGTGCAGGTCTGACAGCCAGAAGCTCCTAAATTCTAATCCCTGTCCTGACACTTACTCAGTCAGTGTGGTCTTGAGGTGGTAGGTTTTTTTAGGCTCTACCTTATCTCCAACCTATAGATAGAGAAGCTAATACCTACCCATGGAGCAAACAGGAGCAGAGTGAGAATTAATTAATGGGCTTGATTCAGCCCTAAGTGTTACCAGGTCGCGGGACCTTTTGAGGCAGAAAGTCCATCTGAAGGAGTTTGGGTAGCACAATGATGCCTGCAAACCCCACTCCGCAGTAGCGCAGCGAGGCTGGCAAGGCGGCATAACCAGAGGATGTGCTGATTTGACACAACCCATCAAGCAGCCTCTTACAGAGCCCCAGCTGCATCCTGCCCCCACGTGATGAAGCCCCTGAAGAATTGTGGCAGTGCAAGCACTGCCTGTCTTCCCCATCAGATAAATTTCCCTGGGGTGCCGTGGTCTCCATTGGTGCAGAAGGCGCAACTTGCATTGCTGCATTAGTACAGCTGAATCAAGTATACTGTTTGTGCAGCACTTTGAAGATGTAAAGAGCTCCATACAGTATCTGCTTATTATTAGGAACCTAATGGCTTAGACCCACTAACATCAGAGCTTATTTTTCAAATAGATAAAAGTTGCACTACACATTGACCACTGCCTTTCATGCCAGACCTGCTTAATCATCTCTCTTTTATTCCTGTTCCTGGGCCCCCTCATGCATATCACACTAGGAGTCTGTCTGATGTGTATTGGGGGATATTTAACCCATCTAAGAAGTGAGTATGACAGGATCATATTTCAGGAAAAGATTAATCTTCTCCAACTTTCTGGGTTTAAAATCTCTTGCTAGAGCCCAGCCTAGTCAAAAAAAAGAGATCTTAACACTTTTATATCATGATGTTTATCCTTTTCAAACCATTATTTAGAATTTCCACTGGCTAAAATTCATAGATAAATTGAAAACATTCATACAAGAAAATAGGCTTTAATATTTTTCAAGTGTATAAGATTCTTTCACAATACTTTGTATTAATTTAGTGCAATTAAAAAGACGAACTGAGACTGAACTCTACCAAAATGGATTTATAAATGATCAGATAGTACTTATATTTTTATTTGGACTGAAACAGTCTTTGGAGTCCCATTCCTTAGCTGCAATTCTCCTAAATCTAATGCACAGATTCTCTCTTTCCCCCACCCTCCCCAGCTTTCACACACATTTTTTACACTCAGGCATCAGGATCACCTTCAGGAACTGTAGCAGCTACTATATTCTACACACTACAGGATTACGATTCCTCAGCAGTGCACCTCTCTACTTTTTTCAGGTTCTGTCTGAGTATAGAGAATATGGGTACATTTTGAAAACTAAGTGGAGAGATTTAGCTGTTGACCCCTATTGATGTCAGTGAGAACCTCACATTTATATTATGGTGCATTACTTTGTAAACATTTTACACCATTTTACACTTTAAATTTTCTAAGCACCAGATAGGATTTTAGCCATGTAATCTCCTTTGACTTACATGGATGTATTGCAGCCAAAACTCCATGTGGCCTTTTGAACGCTACTCTATGCATTGAGAAAGACAGGAGGATTGTTTCTGCTGAAGTCTGCTTGCCCTAAGAAGAGGGTCTTTTGCCTCAGTAGACTGCAGGTACTTACTTCACAGCACCTAATTTCCAGATAGCACCTTTGTGAATAAGAGCAGAAAGGAAAATGAAAGGACTTGACATCCTTAAGCAGGCCCTGTAACATTGGTTGTGTAAATTAAGTGCCAACAGCCTATTAATGTCTATTTCAGGGGTAGGCAACTTGCGGTACGCGACCTGATTTTCAGTGGCACTCACACTGCCCGGGTCCTGGCCACCGGTCCGGGGTCTCTGCATTTTAATTTAATTTTAAATGAAGTTTCTTAAACATTTTAAAACCTTATTTACTTTACATACAACAATAGTTTAGTTATATATTATAGACTTATAGAAAGAGATCTTCTAAAAACGTTAAAATGTATTACCGGCACGCGAAACCTTAAATTACAGTGAATAAATGAAGACTCGGCACACCACTTCTGAAAGGTTGCCGACCCCTGGTCTATTTCATTCAAGCTACACACCCACCAATTTTGTGAGAAAAGAGGAGCGGCCAGATTTAGTATTTATTCCTATGCTATATTTTGTCATTACTGTGGGAGCTGGCAGTTCCCCAAGTGCAGTGGAGAGGGGCCTTCCAGACCTAACTCCTTTAAAATAGGGGCTGGAGAGACGAAAGAAAAAAAAATCCCTGCACTCAAAGGACTCATTGCACTGCTTGAACAGAGGAGAGAACCAGACTTTCACTAGCCAGTATGAGACTTATACCTACTGGAAACTTTATTTAAAAAAAAATAATATTGTTTGTAAAATAACAACGAGGTCAGCTCTGTACAGGGAACACAACACAGCAGCTACAGTCCTAGCTCAAGGAGATTTTATTTAAAAAACTTCAGACAAGACTGTAAATACACCTTGCCAAGTAGAGTGGAGACGATGCAATCCTGTTAAGAGTACACCTTTCCCCTGATCTTAATGCTGAGGGTGATCCTGCCACAGGCGGTTGTGTCTGATGACATTGCTTGGAGATTTCAACAGCTCAAATACTCTTTTTCTGTTATTCACTAAATTATGTATTGGACCAACACTCTCAGGGTAGTTCTTTTCTCAGGCTTTTTCCCATTGACTATGAGGTAGTGTCTGTGCTTTCTAGGTGTGCCTCTGTACGATCATGAAGAAGAAATGCACTCACTAATGTAAATTTAATGTTTGTACATTTCAATTATTGTACAGATAATTAATATTTCTAACATCATCAATAAAATCTCTTATTTAATTCATCCTGGGAAATTAACATAGTTTACTTTAACATGTATCCCAAATCCTGAATTCAGTCATCAGATATAACAGGTTTAAAAAAAAAAACTTACAGTTGAATCTTACCCTTAGATACATGTTCTGAACTAATTAACCCATTTTAGTTGTTATATAGCCCAACATACTCTGCTTCTGCCACTTATACGCTCTGTTTAACTCTTTTCAGGCAGAAGACAATGTGAATATATACAAGCAAGCTCCTGCATATGTTACTATAGTGCGTCACCCATTGTCTGATGCATGTGGTGGGTGGAAAGTGATTATTGTAACCGAATAGAAAATTATTGTTCTCTGGTTTAAAAAAAAATTACCATTTTCCAATGCAGTGTGTTCCTACAAGTGACAGACTGGATCTATGTGAAACAGCAGATACATACTTAAAATTCACATTTATAAACAAAAGATTTTCAAAATTACCAAATATCTATCATTTTGTACAGTGAAATATATCGTAACACTTGTAAACAATAGATCCAGCTAAAACATTGATTTTGCTCATGTGTTCCTTCCAAATGGCATTTATAGAATCTCTCAATGAATTTAAATGTTTGGAAACCCACTGCAGCAAATATATTGGAACACAAAAAGGGGTGATTTGTATCCCCCGACACTGATCTGGTAAGTAAATGTAACTGTATCATTTGACAGTTCAATACAGTAGAATTTAAATGAATGAATGACATTGCAATTCTTTGAACACTTCAAGCAAAATTTGTCTGTATTTTGGCTGGGATTTTCCACCTTTAACTTGGAGAATGAGGTGTCATCTTACGTTTTTCTTGAGTAAATATATATATTTTTAATAGTAAACTTTCAGAATAATTAGAATGAATTCTCCAAATACATACATACAAACATACGTTTTGCATGTTATGGCTCCATAAATTCTGAATAAACTGCAAATTGCAGCTGAACAAAAACTGCTATTATTTATTTGGATTTATATAAAAGAAAAAAGCCACATTTGGTTCTACATTGGTTCTATCAAAAAAAAAAATCAAGGTATCATCCAAACAATAACAGGTTGATTTTTGAAAGAACATGATGGACTGACAGCCCTGCATATGAAATCCTCCTTTTTATGCAGAACTTATCATTAACAGCTTTACAGTTATATATGAAAGTATTTAGCATTACAATTGTGTTCCATAGATTACATAAAATGTATACCCCAATTATTTGAGAAAAATTTGCTTTTTCTTTGTAATTAATTACGTGCAAACCAGGGCTCTGATCCTGGAAAGATGTACAGACGTGCAGAACATGAAGTGTGGAAGCAGTCCTGTTGAGCTGAATGGAACTACTCATGCTTAAAGTTAAGCCCATAGTCTTTGCAATGTTGGGCTGCAGTCTTGCAATGATTTCAAAGGTAATTACTAAACAGTAGAAGCAGTGGCAATGCAAGATTCCCCTGACAGTGGGCAAGGTTTTCAAAGCAGCCTAAGCCCTAAGGGTATGGCTACATTGCAGTTGGGATATGCTTCCTGGTGTGGGTAGGTAGACACACACTAGTACTGCTCAAGCTAGTATGCTAAAAATAGTAGTATAGCTGGGAATAGCACAGGCAGCAGCTCAGGCTAGCTGGCTGGGTACAAATCTATTTGGATGCCCTGCGTATGTACTTGGGCAGCTAGTCCAGGCTACCGCCCGTGTTGTCTCCGGCTATACTGCTATTTCTAGCACACTAGCTCAAGCAGATCAAACAAATATCTGTCAACCGACACTGGAAAGCCCCCTCCCCATCATGGTGTAGACATATCCTAAGATATTTGGATGCTGAGTTTTCTGCATTCAGCATTCACATCTCTTACATCTCCACCCAAAAATAACTTATACAATATATTACTGATTTCTGACAAAATAATGTGGTAAAATGGGTTCATTCTTTCAGGTCAGTTATTGGATTCATGCACTTCTGATATGAGAAATATATTTAAAATTGAAAATAATTCAACAACATTTTTACTATTCAGACTTAATGCTTGCAGTACCCTACATTAGCTATTATCCTACTGACCAAAATAGCACCATAACAATTTTAGCATGCTGCTAGAGTGTGGCATAAATCTGATCATTATGCAGCCCTTAGAGTGTCACTGGGGCCCTGTGTGGGTGCAGGATTCAGGGTCTTATGTTCTAATGCAATATTCCAAAAGAGCTCTGAAAGAGGCACTGATGTATACTGGGCCAAACTTTCATTTTTAAAATGAAATTACAATGAAATAAAATTGCATAATTTATCCTACTTCTATGATTATTATTTTTTGCGGGGGGGGGAGACCCTCACTGATCCTTTTGAAAAATGAAGGTATGCAGGAAAACACTCTTTATATAAGAAAACAATTATTTCTAGTACAATATGTAAAATATACAATATACTAAATGGTCAACCTTTTGCAATCTCAGCCCATCTCTAGTTAAAATAAAATAAATATTTGAATTTTGAACATCCCAGCCCAAAGGGCTTTGGACCTGAGGTTTTTGTTTGGCTCATTATAATGATAGTGGCTATTTACAAAAAAAATGATCTGGATTCAGGTTTTGAGAAACACCCAAAATTGGAGATTATCTAGATGCAGATATCTTGGTTGAGGCCTATCTCTCGTTTCAATCCTCACTAATGTTGACTAGAGTAGTGGTCAGGCTGGCTTCAATTTTCACAAATCTACAACTCCAAACCCCATGTACAAAAAACCTCTTTTCTCACATGGTACTAGGTAAACACATAAAGATGTTTTGTGTGGTAGATCATGGAATCAAGAAGTAAATCTTTTTGTTTTAGATTTTACACAAAATCATGTACTATATTTTAGGGGTGAAATTCTGGCTGCATTGACGTCAATGATAAAACTCCAGTTCACTTCAACAGAGCAGAATTTTGTCCCAGATTTCTAATGATCTGTTCAAATATCAGCCCAGGAGCTATCTTTTGGTGTGAGTGTTCAGATGAAATACCCCTGTGTTTAAGACAAATGATGAAATGCAATGCCCTAGTGAGATTTGCTGGTTGGACTTTGAAAGCTGAACTGGGGGAATGCGAAGAGGAAGCAGGAGATTCTTCCATTACTAGCCAATGGGGGAACTAGATATTTTAATCTGAAGTTAGGCTTTGGAATTGAATGTTATCCTACCATGTTGTGTCTTAGGTAATATTTCAGTATTCTGCAACTCACTAAAGGCTAGTGTAGAGATGCTGTCCATCACATTCATATAGACATGTGCATTTCTAATTATGGTTTGTTTGTTTTTTAAGACTTGTCTCTCTTTAAGATTGCCAGTAAAGCTTGTTTCCATTAAAACACTATGAACTGGATATATTGACTGTTAACTTGTGCAGTTCTTGGGCTGAAGGGGTAATTCTTAATGGATACAACTTATTCGTTAGCAGGAGGTTACTTCAGAAGACATGAGCCAACCATTCTCCTCCTGGAAGTCTCTCTGTCTCACTATCAATGTATGTTGTAATACCAATGTATAGCATCACATTTTATTTCTGGTACCCAGAATTTTCCACTTAGATACTCTGTTACATACTGAAATCTTATTGTAATCAACAAGCTGGGGCAGTGTTCCCCTCATTATACCCTTTTTTCTCAAGAGCTTTACATGCTCACCAGATGGCTGCATAAGCCTCTTGAGTTTTGCATGTTATTTCCTGCTCAAATATTTATTTGCTATGCTGATAATCCCGGACAGTGAGACTAGAACAAAGATGGGAGAGGTGTTGCTCTCATCTCATGAACCTTTTACATGGACTGGTGATTAGGGGGTTAGAATGATTCAAAAATGGTTGGGGGGCAAACCTGTGGGATAGCTTACATCTTGTATAGTATTAGCTCTCCAACACGAGAAACCAACGTCTCCCTGTTGGCAAGGACAGTCCTAAAAGAGGGCTGAGGAAAAGGCTTGGGATCCATAAATGGAACTGTGGTGTCCAAGTTGATGTTGGTCATCCAGATAGGCCTCATGTCACAATAGTAATTTGTTGGCTGTGCTTGGATCTGGGTACAGGGTCTTCATCTTTGGGTACCTACAACTTACCTGATTAGCTTTAGGCACTCAAGTTCGAAACTTTTGGCCTTGGTGTCATCATGAGCTTTATGAGCAGGTAACTATAAAGTGCCCTTCTCTATAATACCTGGGTGCTCTTCACATGATTAGAACTGCTACAATAGAACGCTTTCAAAAAGGGAGGATATACTCTGCATTCCCTCATAAAGGTCAAACCAACTTTCTTAAAGAAGACCATCATCAGAAAATCTGGCTCTTTAGCTTTAGTTGTATAGGCTGGTGCTTTTAGTTCTGGGGAGCCTTGGTTCAATTCCAAGTGTTAGCCATGTAAACTTTTTAACCAGAAATTATGGCTTCACATAGGATTTTCTGGTGAAATTCTATGACGTGTGTTATGCCAGAAAACGGATTAAATGGCATAATGGTCCCTTCTGACTTTAAATTTTTGAATCAGAGGAATAGCAGCCAGGAACCTAATTGCTGAGGGACTCCAAAACCTCAAATTAGTAGAAAGTCTGAAGAAAAAAAAAGACATCTTGCATCATGCTATAAAAAAGACTAAGGACAGGTCTACACTACTGGTTAAGTTGATCTAACCTGCTGAGTGATGCAAGTTTTGCGCTGTCCACACTAGCATTATGTCAGCAGGAGACGCTCTCCCACCAACATAGTTTACACTTCATGCTGAGGGGGAGTAATTATGCCAACAGATGAGCACTACCCTGTTGGCATAGTGCATCTTCAGCACATGCATGCGTCTTCACAGTGCAGGTGCAGTGCAGTGCAGCTGCGCCGATGCAGGACTGTAGTGTAGACTTGCCTTAAGGATACCATTTTCAAAAGTGCCTAACTTAGTAGCATAAGTCCCATTTAGGAACAAGACTCGGGCTTCTTAGCTATTTAGTTTGTTGTTGTTTGTTTTTAATTTACCCCAAATCATTAGGGACTGAGAGCTCAAGTCTGAAAGGTAACGAGCACCTTGATTGCATTAGGACCTGAGGATATTAATCACCTCATAGAATGTACTCAGCATCTTGCAGGACTGGCCATTTCTTGATCTACAGTGTCAGTGTCTAACTGCCTTCACTATTATTTCGTGACTGTTTAGTAAATCCTTTTTATCTAAAATGTGTCTCTGGCTGTCCTTGATAGCACAAAAGCACTGAAGCAGGTAATCCACAGGTCAGAGACATTACCTCATATTTGTTGAGTCCATGACAAAGACATTTTGGGGAAAATTGCATTGGGGCGATAATGTCTGACAGGTTTAAAAGTAGTGTCAACTTTGGTGGAGAAATGGTCTGGAACAGCAATGGCAGTTTCTTGCTAATCAGCCTTAGGAAACTGTGAAGAATTCTTCACTCTGAAATGTAAGGATAAACAATAATGAAATAATCTTGATAGTGATGTTAGACCACATAAGAGTTAAATATGGGCAAGATTAGTACTTAACCTCTGAACCCACAAAGGGGACGGAAGGGGATGTAGGATGATCCCCTATTTCACTAGGTAGATTTTATGCATTGCTAGTTTAAATACAGGTGGAGGAAAGCAAGCTCCATGGGACCTCCGGTTCTCCCCTACCATGAAAATGGACAGAGTTTTGACTCCCAGTGCACTGGCCAGTGGAACTGAGCCAGCATGGAGAAGTAATCTACTACTCATATGGAGCAATAGCAGATTTATTTCCTCCAGAAGAAAGGAAGGAACCAGGTCTCAATATAGCCCTACATTAATAATTACTTGATACATTTTTAAATCCTCAGAAGAGTAAAACAAGATGAGACTAATTTTAATTATTATATTTCTTTTGAAAGGAAAAGTCCAATTTAAAATGGATGCAATCCTTTGGATTAGGTAACAGTATTGTTTCCTATGTTAAAGCATATTAATAATATATCGGACAGATATGTTGGTGAAACATATGGACAGATATGTTGGTGAAAATTACCATAACTCCATTGAAATCAATGCTGACCAACTCTGTCAGAGTATCTGGCTCCTACGTGGACTGTACATAATGACAGGAAGATGCTGGTGGGGACAAAAGATCCATAAATGTATATTTCTTACAGGAAAAAAATTAAGTTTTTGTTGGCTTCTCTTTTATAGTTACCAGTGTTCACTGGAAACACCATTTTAAAAATGAAACTCATATCTGACTACTTGTCCCTTCAGTATATTGTTGATTAAAACATAACAGAGTCTAAAACTTGGAGGGAGGGAGAAGAGAATCTACAACTATAATAATAAATTTTAATTCTCTCTGCTTTGATTCTTGCCTAGAGTAGGATAGTGGTCATTGAAAAAGTAGGTCAGTGAAATAATTGCAGTACTGAAAATAATACAGACTGACAGCTCTGGGGTTAAGCTGCTGTGTGTCCATAGCACTATAGCACTGGAGTTTGCATGTTAGCATATAAATGGCAGTTTGTGGTATTATGTATAAGTGTCTGGGTAAAGTTAATCTCGAATATAAATTATGACTTCTTTTCTAAACTGATTCATGTAGTTGAAATTTATATTCTTGTAACAAAAAAACATATATAGTAAAAAGTATTGGGTTTTTATTGAAATAATCATAATTGCTATTTAAAATACTGTAGTTTTTTAATATACTAGCCCTTTTTCTGTATGTATTTATATTCTCCAACATTACCACCGTCACTACTTGTCCAATTTCTTCATAAAAATCAACGTATCGGGCATTTCACAACGCACTAATACTGATAATAATCACCATGATATCCGAGGGTATTCTATGAACCATTTTATGAGACAAATTCTGTGCTAAATATTAGGTATTCTCACATATATAAGGAATGTAGCATTACCATGCATTAGTGTCAACATACAATGTGGTATGTTTTACAAACATCTAAAAAGAAACAGCTTTTCTTGCTTCAATAACATTGTACTTCACCTATATGATATATGTATATACTGAATAGAAATTAAGTTGAAGGGCTGGGGCTGAGGAGAAGAGAATGGTTGATTAGGTTGTTGGGAACTTACTGCAACATAAATATTTCCCAAACTGCTACTTATGGTACATGATGTGCCCATAGGCGGCAGGTTTGTATAATTTTTGGTGGGGCCCAAAATGGTGGTGCCCCCCCGCTCCCGCCCTGTAAGCCGATATAAAATGAAGCTACAACGCGTCAGCGCCACAAGATTACAAGGGTCAATTAAAAGTGGAAAGTCAGAAGCAGCACTTGCCTACTTCAATATACGGTATTATATTTTGTTGCATCTGTTGTGATGAAGTGGGAATGTTCTTAATATTTTCTCTGAATACTGTGTGGGTGCCTCAGTTTCCCCTGCAAGATGCCAACTGAAGGTGTTGGGGACAAAGAGATCAGGTGGCCTCCTTGTCCAGAAGAGACACAGAGGCCAGAGGAGGGAGTGTCAGTTTGGAGCTGGCTGGGGAAATTGGGAGAGACCCAGAACTTGGTTCTGGGCTCCCCACCCCCCAAGATGGACCTGACAGAGGGGTTCTGTTTTCTGTACCAACAAGCTCTGTTTAAACTGTGTTCCCGTCATCTAATAAACCTTCTGTTTTACTGTCTGGCTGAGAGTCACATCTGACTGCAGAGTTGGGGTGCAGCGACCTCTGGTTGCCCCAGGACCAGCCTGGGCAGACTCACTTTGGAAAGTGCATGACGTGGAAGGGCATGCTGAATGCTCCGAGGTCAGACCCAGGAAGGTGTAAGCTTCTTGCCCTGGAGACAGTATGCTCCGAGAGAGGAGGCTCCCCCAGAGTCCTGACTGGCTTTGTATGGAGATGTTCCAAAGCATCACAGCATCCCCTTCCACACCGTGCACTTCCCAGAAGTCCGCACAGGCACTGACACTCCCTCCTCCGGCCTTTGTCTCTTTTCCAGGCATTAGGAGGCCACCTGATCTCTCTGTTCTCCAACACCTTCAGTTGGCACCTTGCAGGGGAAACTGATTTGGGAGAAATGAAGTAAAAGCTGCCCAAACCGAGCTTGAGCACTCCTGAATTTTGAGGTGTTCAAATCTGGAAGGCAGGTGCTGGGGGTGGGAGAGGGCTGTGGGCTCCATGGGGGAGCATGGCAGCAACTGTCTGGAGCTGCATGGAGCCAGATACGCTGGTCTGAGTGGCACAGTAAGCAGTTTGGGGGTTGGAGAAGAGGTAGGGAGTTCCGGGGGGCAGTCAAGGGACAAGGAGCAGGGGGAGTTGGATGGGGCAGAGGTTCGAAGGGGCAGTCAGGGGACAGGCAGCAATTGGATAGGCATGGGAGTCTAAGAGGTTTATCAGGGGACAGGTAGGGGGTGCGGTCCTGGGGGGGGGAAGTTGGGTGGGGTCTCAGGAGGGGGTAATTGGGGAACAAGGACCAGTGGGGCTTAGATAGGGGGTGGAGGTTCTGGGGGGCAGTTGGGGCAGGGGTCTGGGGAGGGGGCAATCAGCGGACAGAGGCTGGGATTCAAAGGGCTCTGGGCTGCTGGCAGCCGCGGGGATCCCAGAGCCCTTTGAATCCCAGCCCCGGCTGGGAGTCAGAGGACTCTGGGCTGCCTGCAACCGCAGGGAGCCCAGAGCCTTTTAAATCCCAGCCGGGGCCGGGAATCAGAGGGCTCTGGGCTGCCCGCTGCGGCGGGGAGCCCAGAACCCTTTAAATCTCAGCCGCTGCTGGGATTTAAAGGGCTCTGGGCTGCCTGCAACCGCGGGGAGCCCGCAGCCCTTAAAAACTCAGCCGCGGCAGGGATTTAAAGGGCTCTGGGCTGCCTGCAACCGGGGGGAGCTGAGACCCTTTTAAATCCCAGCCGCAGCCGGGAACCAGAGGGCTCTGCGCTGCCCGCTGCAGCAGGCAGCCCAGAGCCCTCTGATTCCCGGCCGCGGCTGGGATTTAAAAGGCTCTGGGCTGCCCGCCGCGGCGGGGAGCCCAGAGCCCTCTGATTCCCGGCCGCGGCTCGGATTTAAAAGGCTCTGGGCTCCCCGCGGTTGCAGGCAGCCCAGAGCCCTTTAAATCCCAGCCGTGGCCGGGACTCAGTGGGCTCTGGGCTGCCTGCTGCAGCGGGAAGCCCAGAGCCCTCTGATTCCCGGCCGCGGCTGGGATTTAAAAGGCTCTGGGCTCCCCGCGTTTGCAGGCAGCCCAGAGCCCTTTAAATCCCAGCCGCGGCTGGGATTTAAAAGGCTCTGCGCTCCCCGCGGTTGCAGGCAGCCCAGAGCCCTTTAAATCCCTGCCGCGGCGGGGATTCTGTGGGCTGTGGGCTGTCTGCCGGGGCGGGCAGCCCAGAGCCTTTTAAATCCCAGCCGCGGCCGGGAATCTGTGGGCTCTGGGCTGCCTGCAACCGCGGGGAGCCCAGAGCCTTTTAAATCCCAGCCGCCGCCGGGAATCAGAGGGCTCTGGGCTTCCCGCTGCAGCAGGCAGCCCAGAGCCCTCTGATTCCCGGCGGCGGCTGGGATTTAAAGGGCTCTGGGCAGCCCTGGCGGCGGCGGCGGCAGCGGCGGGGGGGCGCTCCAAGCAGGGGAGAAAAAACATTGGTGGGGCAGAGCCCCTGCTTGGGATTTATTCATGGGGCTAAAGCCCCAGAGCCCCATATAAGTCGGCGCCTATGGATGTGCCACTGAGTGAGAGGCTGGAATCAAAGTAAATGCCTTTGCCGACATTTTGTGATCTCATGTCAAATATGCGGTGTACTAGAAAATACATTTACTGAAAGGCATGTTCTAAACCAATTAGTAAATGTACTCTTTCCCAATTCATTTACAAAGAGCAAAAGCAAAGGCAAGAAGCAGTCTATGCCTTCCAGCCAGATACATAAATCAACAGGAGAAAAATGAATGCATGACTGCTTTATATTGGGGGTAGCCATGTTAGTCTGTATCCACAAAAACAACACGGAGTCCAGTGGCACCTTAAAGACTAACAGATTTATTTGGGCATAAGCTTTTGTGGGTAAAAAACCTCACTTCTTCAGATGCCACTGAAGCATCTTCAGATATATCTGAAGAAGTGGGGTTTTTACCCACAAAAGCCTATGCCCAAATAAATATGTTAGTCTTTAAGGTGCCACCAGACTCCTTGTTGGTTTTGACTGCTTTATATAATAGTATGAGAACTTATTGATAACCTGTGAATTATAGTATTTACAATTTAACACAATTTAAAAAAAAGCGTATGTAGTTTTAGAAACCACTTTATTGCATGTTGCCTTTAATTGTTCTATTTTTAGACAATCAAAAGCACCACTGTGTGTTAGAAAGCCTTTCCTCATGAATTATTCATTTGTTCTTCACTTGGCTACAATCCCTTTATGTCATATGAATCCTTGAGATACTGAAGATGTATGTATGGTATATAGAGATTTTCTCTGGCAGTATGCTGAGTCGTCTGTTCATGCTTTGTGACTTGTTTTATACACTTATTTGTTGATTTGTGTATTTACAGTTCTCATCCTGAGTGACATTTTTATGCTAATAACTTTAAATAGGTTTTAGGAAACGTTGCCTCAGCCCAGATGAAAATACAGTGAATGAGTCTGGGAAGGTAGATATTAAACAAATGTAGTTATTGTAACAGTTTTAAAATACTAGGACAAACTTGCCCTTCACTTACCCTGTCGGATTCATTGGAGTTACACGGGTATAGATGAAAGTGTGTTATGGCTCAGTATATTTCATTGTTTGATCAAACATTTGGGGTATGTCTAGACTAGGAAAACAGTTTTAAAAACCACATTAGCTATACCATTTTAACCAATACATTTTGAATCACTAAAATAGATGGGGTTGCCTCTGCATATCGAGATGTCATCCATCTTATTTTCCATTTTAAAAAGCTTTTCTTTCTGATCAGCTCATGGAAGTTGTAAATAATTTCCAAGGCATAAAAACTTAAATTGCAACTGTCATCTCTCCATCTAAAAGCAACTAACTCTTCCCCTTGTCCTCCCATCCCAAACTCACCTTTAAACATTCAATTGAGAGATGAGTGTACAAATTTTTAGGTGCAAATTTTAAAAACTTCCTTCTCATAAAATTCCTCACCGTGGCATTGTTTGAATAACAAAAGATAATTTAAGTAACATCTGTGACTAATGCCCCAGAAACAAGCAGGCCTTTCTTTGACCCTGAGAGGAATATTGAACATAAAAAATATTGATTTGCTTCACATTCTCACAAGAACATTTACTTCAGTTGTGAATGGATGGGACTGTCTTACTGAAAGAGGCTCTCTCTGGACCCCCTGCATCCTTTTGTCTTTATCTAATTCCATCATCTCAGATGCCACAGATTCCTTTTCACAGTTGTTTGCAGTTGCTTGTCATGCATGACCCTCAGTGTTTTGCCTGTGCCTTTTTCTGCTCCTGGAAAAGCTGAAGGTTTTTTTAAAAAGGTACTTTTACCACTTTCCAACAGCTCAATTCATGCTCAGTGGTTTCACTCTAGCAGGTCAAAATGGTCTGACTGTTGTTTTTTAATCTTGGTAGATAAAATAATAGTTGGATAACAAAATGCATGTCATTTTTTATCTTATTGCCAATGACGATAATATAATAAAAGTATCTGATGAAATAGGTTTGATTGTTAGCTGCAGTGTTTAACTATGAAGTCCTCACCATGTTTTAGGGTCTAATCCTGCAGTCTTTACTCAGACAAAATGTCCATTGAAATCAACTGATATTCTAGACTGCAGGATTTGGCTTTATTTATGTATATTGAACATTAACTGAATACAGGTTCTCTTAGATTATTTCTTTAATGTAAATCACTGAGGGTTATGCCTGTTAGGAACTGAAATGAGTTAATGGTATCAAAGCTGACAGAAGAATTTCACTCAAGATACAGTGCATATAGTTTTCTCTTGTCAAAATATATCACTCCAGTTTGTAGCAATCACGAACACTTAGGAAAATTGGTAAATTGCTTTTCTTTTTGACACATTTGTCATTGAGTCTTTCTTTTTAATATGGTATTTATTTTAAGGTTAATGTCTAGCAATTTAATTTTTCATAGACAGACTTTTTGTTAAGTATCAGAGGGGTAGCCGTGTTAGTCAGGATCTGTAAAAGCAGCAAAGAATCCTGTGGCACCTTATAGACTAACAGACGTTTTGCAGCATGAGCTTTCATGAGTAAATACCCACTTCGTCGGATGTACTTTTATATCGATAAGGAAAATCACAGTAGAAATACTTTATATCATGCATTATGTTCAGGAGAGAAACATGGGGTTACATTCCCCCGCCCTTCCTTACAAATGAAAGGCTAGATAATCCCTTTCATTATTAGCCCAAACTGAGGGGGTGACACATAATTAGAGAAGCACAGCTCCTTCCATGCTCTTCAAGGTGGCTGGCCTCTATCAAAAATAAATTATTGCCACTCTTTCAGATGGCTCAGCTGCCTTGGCTGGCATATTTAGTGGCTGGAGGTGGAGATAAGACCGTGCCCCCATTTTCTCTATTCCATGCTCACCAGTGCAGGATGATAGTATCAGGGGTGGAGTCCCTGTCTATGTTTCCATGTCTGCAGCAGTGTGTATGTGAATGAGAAAGGAACCGATCTCCCTTTTATGGTCCCATGGAGTCACATAGGTTGGCCCATAATCTGTGCTTAAAATAAAAAATGCAATACAGCTTTGTCCAGTATGACTGCCCTTCCCTAAAAGGTGCACTCCTGCAAGGTGCTGAGTACTTCCTAGATAGAGCTGAACATGACAACTCTCAATGGGAGCTGAGGATGCTCACTACCCTGTATTATCAGGCACTTTAAGGCTTAATCTTGCAAGGTGCTGCACACTTTCAGCTCTCACTGACTTCAATGAGCCCTTACTGAACTATATTGCCTGGAATAATAGCACACACACCCCCCCCCGCCCTTGCAGAAGTAGGATTCCAAGACTCTAAATGACATCAGAGCAGTTTAGTTTCATATAAAAGTGCATTAACTTAGAAAACATTTTAAAATCATGTTACTTTTTAGATTACTCTTATTTCAAATGCATTACCCTGCTTTGCTCTTTTCTCTTAAGTAGTTTGGTGTATGTTTTAGTTAGGGTTTGGGGCTGGGGTTACTACACCTGTTTTTCTTTATCAAGCACTAAGATCTCCAGCCAATAGGAAACAAAAAGGATATCTCATTTCGCCCTCTAAGCATGAATGCGAGAAAGACCATTTTTGATGTGCTGTAGCCGTGAAGAAGTTAAGTTTGCTTTCTTGGGCTCTAAGCGATTTAAGTCCTGGGTTTTAAAACAGAGGTTAATTACATTATCTGAAGCAGTGAAACATCATCAACAGCAATTCATATAAACATAAAAATAAAGGTTTCTATTTTTCTTAACAATGGTATATTTTATATTATATAAATAATTCACATGTTTTACTTCTGTGTTTATGAAGTGCAATGTAGCCCTCATCTCTAAATGGGGCTGCTGGACATTATTTCAATAATATTAAAAATATTAATAATCTCAAGGTTCATATGCACAGGGAGAGAAAATGCAACAGTTTCAAGTGGATTTCTTGATGCTACACACTGTGAGAAGGAAGCTCTTGTGGTTTGTTACATTCCTAGAAACAGAGAAGTGATTTATGGCATTAGGAATCCATTTTGCCCAATCTATACTTTTCTTTTTAATAAATTGAGAGTAATTAAAAATTTATTTGGTATAAGTTATTTATAACAGTTGTGCATCTAAATTGAGAGCTACTGTATTTATAGAAATGATGATGGGGCAAAATAGGATGCTACTAGAGCTGAAAAGTTTAGAATGTACTCATGCCAAATATTGATAGGCCCTGGCTGTGCTAAATGCCATCACAAAGATGTCAAGTTAAATTTTTGGTTAGATTCTTGTATCATGAAAATATCATAACTGTCCATTAAATATCAAGTATAAATAACATTTTAGCTATTTCAGATAATCAGTGTGTGTAGTATTTATTTGATAATATATATTCACATCTGAGCTGTAGATTTTCTCATTTTAATTTGGTACAGCTTGTCTCCATTATTTATTTATTTGGCTTTGACTTGTGCTGTGCCACGATCCTGCTCCATGCCTGGCTGGGAGGAATGACATCTGCTCTGCCCTGCACCCCTAACTCCAGCACCCCAGAGGTCTTTCAAAGGTGTAATGGCCCCTGACAGCACTCCTCAGCCAGTTTGACTCCTCCCTTTACATAATGAGAATCATCCTCATAGAATCCATAATTAAGCCTTCAAATGGAAAATGTAACAAAGATACAATTAGGTCTAGGAGTTCTGAGGGCTGAAAACTCTGGCCCTGATCAGTGAAGCACTTAAGCCTGTGATTAAAGTTAAGCATCTGAGTCATCCTGTTGATTTCATTGATTGCACTAGGGCTACTCATGTGTTTTAAAATGAAGCAATGCTGCAGAGTCAGAGCGGAGTGGTTCATTCAGGACAACTGTTGCAAATAGCAAGTAAAATTGCTCTGTGCTTTAATTTCTCTATCTAAAGTCAATTCTTGGGGCTGAGTTGCTCCCTGGAACAGGCAGTGGTGGCTTGGCTGAGATTTTTAAAGGGGGGATTATCTACAAACTACTTCTTTTCAGGGGCTGGGGTGTATCATGTAAATAAATGAGTTACATTGGGGGGGGGAACCTAACTCAGTATCACTTACTTTTCTCCCATGGGAAACTGACCTACAAGACCCCCAAATTAGCTATCACTTAGCAGGGAGTCAAAAATATAATAACTTTATTAAGCTGAATTATTTTCCTTGTAGTCAGACTTGATTTTCAGTGTCACCTAATTCTGAGGGGTCCCCTCCCTGCCCCCACTTGAGATTAATACAAATCTGTGTAAGATTTATTTTTGTTTCTTCAACCAAGATGCAAAATTTCCCCTAATATCAGTTTCACTAACTTAATATCCTTTAAATGAAACTTTGCTTTAATTACATGCTTGTCCTTTGAATTTGGTAACATTTAAGCAATGACATTAAAATATGTAAGAAACCCAAATACAGGTGGGGAGAAGCAAACCTTAGAATTGAGGAATCAAGATGAGTTTGTCAGTTTCTCCTACTACTCAGTTGTTGACCAAGGGACTTCTACCTGAATAATCAATACTGTTGCAAGGGGAAACGAAGCCTGAGAACAAAAAAATAGAGGTTAAGGGAGGTGAAGCAGTTCATGGAGAGGTGAACTGGATGACCACTCTTGATATTTTATAACACAGGGGAGTGAAACTAATAATCCTTGATGTTGTGTTTGGGGGCAGAAGTGAACCCTTGGCCTCCTGCAGGGGTGAAAGGACTGCATTCCATTACTCTCCTTCCTTTCCCCATTACGATAAATTTGTGAAGCTGTCTGAAAGCAACATTAAAGAGGAATGGAAATGTTGGGCTTTTTTTCACCTACCCATGTGTAATTTTAACCATACTAAACAGCAGAGTGGTTGCTGGTCACTTTATGACAGGCTGTTTTTGTGCCAGATATCTTGTGGGCTTAATTAGCATAATTCAAACTACTTGACCATTAGTGCTGGTAAGCCAGGGGAAACTTCTTTTTATTGCCTGTATCCTTATTACTGGCATTATCTGAAATGGAAATTTGGTAACTAAATAGCAACAGCATGGTGTGTGAAGGCCATGTGTATATGACCATTCCCTACCCTGGTATTTCCAGGAGCCAGGCAACATGCTACAGGAAGGCAGTGGGGACTGAACAGGGAGACAGAATAATTTTTATTGAGTGGTGTTAGCTGTTACAACTGGCTCTAGTTTGGCAGAGCAAGACCCCACCCACAGACACTGTTGAGACAATTGCTCCCCAATAGGCCACCTTCTCTGAGGAAGGCCAGCTCCAGCAGCTTATTCCTTTGGTTTGCTGTAGCACAGATCACAGGAGTCTCCATGCGTGTTTTAACAATGGGGTTGTAGCAAGGGAAAATGTACATCTGCAAAAGAGACCTCGTGGAATAAGTTGGCAAGGAAGGAGATGTCTCTTCCTCTGTCTGGTGAAAATGTACCAGTCAGCGAGACTGCAAAACTCCCCGTTTTTTGCTTTAGAATTTCATATAGTGAAAACATTTTATCAAAAAACACTGAAAAATTCCAAAAACGTTGTGCTGTACAGTACATCTATGAATGACTGAAATTAGGAAAGTAAGCAAGAGCAATCAGGAGTGAAGGATAAATTGTCTTGGTTTGTGCTTTGGGTGGTTGTTGTGTGGAAAGCTAGGAAGAGTATTTCTTTTTGAACACCAATTGATTTTATAAAGAATGAAGTAAACTTTATATTGCAGTATACCCTGTGCAAACCCATTAAGACTCAGAGTGCAAGATGGTGCAAATACATCTGTGTGAACCTTGCAAGTTTGGGTTCTTCTGTCTCTTATCCTCCAGTGTTTTTAGAAGCCTGTGTGTCTGGCCTTCACTATCCAGCCAGTGGTTTGCTGAGGGCAGCTGGCTAGTCCATATTCCCTACATTTGTAATCTTTAGGAGGCAGCAAGTAGGCCAAATAAACTTCTGACGAGCAGAGGTAAATGAATATGAAACTCCAACCAAACCTCGGTGGGCACAACTTAAAACTTATGGTTTGGTTTGCCATAACCATACACAACACAGTCTGACTATCAAGATTAGAGCTGTACAGATATTGCCAAATATTCAAGGATTAAAAGAAATACATTTCAAAGCAGCAGCCTAGGATATATAGACACACAGCCTGTGTTTAAATTCCTGAGCCTGCTTTCAAAATTTCAAACACAATATTTTAAAAAAACCAAGTAATTGGTTAGTATTGCAAACTCAGAAACAAATTATCTGTGTGGTGGTATTTATGTGACATCTATGGCTGCTTCAAAGAAAATAAACCATAACACTGCTTTATAGCTCAAAAATAATTTTCCCTTCTTGAAGAGGAGAAGAGAACAGGATAATTTACAAAGTAGAATTAATATAGGTTTACAAGTCCCAAATAAATATAAATTTACAGGAGTGGTTTGACATGTACAAGGGTATGGCTCTCTTTTAATTATGAAAGATAGTATCTTCATGGCCAGCAGCATTTTCAGTTGAAATTAAGTATCCTTTATTTCTCCAAGAGGCACCAAAATAAACAACATTACAAAGGAACCAAAAATATAAAGCTTTATTACGTAGTCTTGTTTGTAACAAGGAGACCAAAACCAACTAATGTAGAAACAGACATGTGAGTCACATAAAAGGAATGCTAATAGCAGGCAGATCTTTCTTCATTGAATCATGTTTGCAAAAAGTAGGGACCCTGCACAGAGCTGTTGAGCAGAGCTAGGAAAATATACAGCAAGTTAATTTGCTATATCTGTCTATTTGGAAGAAAATCAGCTAAATTTAACAAACATTTTTAGCAAAAGGCCAGTGTTCCCCTCGGAGGCTGGCTGGCAACGTGCAAACAATTTTTTTTTAAAATGTGGCCAGCTTCTTTTGTTTTAAAACAAATTATTTTTCAGTCTACTGGAAGTAGGATAGAGCACCAGAATGAAGGCTACATGGCACTTACTGTATAGAGCATTCTGCAGCTATTATCATTTAACATTTATATTGCCATAGGGGCTAGAGGCCTCAATCAGATTAGGCTGCATTATTCTAGACATTGTACAAACATATAATAGATGACAGTCCCTGCTCCCAAATTAATCATTAACTAATCCTCAGCACCCCCTTGAGCTTATATAATTAACCCTGTTTCTCTCGTGGGGTAAACTGAGGGAGAGAATTTACTTGCTCAAGACCCCTGAGAAAATGCCAGAGCAGGGATTAGAGCCAGGAAATCATCTGTTAGTCCTACGCTCAACCCACTAGATCACAGAGACTACAGAAATGATTCCATGTGAAAAGGGAAAAGACAGGCTTATAAATGCTAATTTTCTATGCGCTGAGATGTATCTGGCCACATCTTCTCTTAAAGAGAGGAGGAGTAATTAGTGAAGAAGGAGGTAGGGTACAGTTCCCTGCCCCACCCCCCCAACTTTAAATGTTACTATATTTTTAACAAGATCATTTAAATGCTTTTTGAGAGAGAATCGCTGCTGGCTTGTACCTGTGAGCCAAGAGACTGTGGATGGCTGCCTTTTAAAAGGTTTTAAATCACACTGTAAGGAAAACATAGCAATTGGGTAGGGGGCAGCAGTGTCTTGGCTTTTTTGTCTTGATATCGCTCTCAGGATGGAACCCTTGAACTGCCTAGGGGCCACAGAAGGCAGCAGAGTCTCCGTGGGCCCACTGTGTAGGGGCGGGGGGGAGGTGGCCACAGAACTAACATGCAGGTAAATCCATGTTGTGCCACAGACCTACATAGCATGTGGCCCGGCCTGAAGGTGAGGTTTTCAATGGGGGCTAAAGGGCAAAGCCACTAGGTCTGTGACTGTGTGGTTCTAGCAGTCAGTGGTTGGGGCTGTGGAGCTGCTTCCCAAGAGTTGTTGGGTGGATTTTGTCCTCCCTGTTAAGAGTTGATGTAAAGCACTGCACAGACCAAACTGCATAGTCTCTTGTACAAAACCAATTTTCTCAGACTCGGTGTATGCAGGACCTAGGAAACGGGTGAATTGCACTCTAACTAACCACTTGAGAGAGAATTTGGTGTATAATTTTAAAATGCTTTCTGGAAAGCTGGTAAAGGATAAATACTTTAAATTAGGATTAAAAAAACAAGCACAAGACAAAGTCACAGTATATGTAATATTATGGGATACAGCTTGTGGTGGTTTGCGACTTCTGTTGGCTGTGTGTTGTGCACCAAAATATACAAAAAGGGTTAAAAAATGTAATGGCTGGTGGTGATTCAAGTCACAGAATTGTAAAAAACAAGGGATGCTGAAACTGTAACTAAAATAGTTCAAGGAGTTGCTTATAATCTATAAACCCCTTTGACTACTTGGGGAAACTATGCCTTTATGTAGTGTGGTGCCAGGACAATCTATAATAAATGGGTTGTTTTTCTGAAGAGTCCCTAGATTTGTACATCTGTGTGCTGGAGGCAGAGGGTTCTCAGTGGAAGACTATCAGATCTGGAATTTGCTTCCCTTGATGATCTGTCAAAGCCAGTCTTTTGACCTTCAAGGTACAGTGTAGGGCTCATCTATTCACTCAAGCTTTTGCCTGAGGAAAAGCGACTGAGGGAAATCAAGCCTATTCTAAGATTTGGACTCTATTTGGTTTGACATTGTCAGTAAGTGTTATGTATTGCTCTAAATTTTTACTGCATGTGCTTAGAGCCTGTTAATGAGGCACACTTTATGAACTGAAAAATACATAATAGTGGCATGTGTGTATGGAAAGGCAGGCAGTTGAGTGGTGTCGGCACAGAACAAAGAAATGTCACGTAATTCACCACAATCCACCCTAGTTCTTGTATCACTTATATAGAAATTGACAACCAATAGCCACAGATTTCCAGAGAAGCAGGACATTTCCAACTAAATGGAAGGCTTCTGATGTTAAACATATTGCAACTGCAAATCAATTTTATCTGTATGTAAACAAGATTTGGATTAAAACTGTAAGACTAGAAGGAGCAAAGAAGTTAATGGCTCTTTAACCATCTTTTCCTGAGTATCAAATGTAAACTGAGTTTTGAACACAAGCAGAGGAGCACAGCCAGGACCAATGGTCCACTGAGTGTCCAGGTGACTATCAAATGTCCTTGTATATGGGGTTGCAGCAATTCTTCCAAATTTGAGAAGGTACTTGTAAGCACAGCCCTTGAGCACAGGAACAAGGATTGGCCCCTTAATGTAAGTAAGAGGGTTATTACTACTACTGATTATCCTCTAGCCATAGAAATCCTCATTCTACCTCCTTTCTCCAAATAGAATGAAGCTCACCTATCTTTTCTTCTTGTTACAATGCTGCTCCATTTGAACAAATGCTTCTACTATTAACACTACCTTTGTGTTGCTACCATATGGTATAGAAGGGTTTGTCAAGTGTGAGGTGCTCCCCTCTGAAGTGATCCATGGGGCTAGCAGGAAGACATGGAAGATGTATAAATTAAGAAGTCTTTGACAACATGTGGTGGAGTAGAAGAGGGACAAGATTGGTTTCATTTTCTTGAAGGGGAGGGGTTCATCTTTCAAAAGTTTGGGAAATGTTCCTGTACAATATTTCCATTTGTGAACTTTCTAGGTTTAGATGCCCATATCTTATTTTTCTTACAAATAAATAATTCCTGGTTGGATTTTTTTATGAAAATTTATACTGCTGAAAAAATGGGGTTTTGCTGATGATGTTTTGCAGGAAAATGTATTTTTGATTTTTTTAATATATATTTTTGATGGGAACTTTTTGTTTTAAAGTACTATTTTGTTTGGTTTTCTTTTTTGAAAACCAAAATAAAGTTCTTGATTCAAATTGAAACAAATATTTATTATGATGTTTTGAAATTTCCTGGATTATGATTTTTTTTTTCAAAATTTGAAAGGAGGAATTTTTTTTTACCAGCTCTATGAAAGTTTACATGTATGAAAGATTACATAGGTAGAATGGATTAGTAGAAGCAAAGGGATATCTTGACTCTATCAGAAGAGTCTTTTCCTTTCTGTGTTAGAGTACATTAATAGAATATAGTTACTTGTACCATAAATCCTTCGCTGTTACATGGATAAACACAACAAACTTGATTCTAAACTGCTCTGCACCTTGTGTAAGTGTAGATAACACCACTCATGTAGACAACCCTTACACCTGTGCACAGTGGGTGTAAAACAATACTGAATCAGAATGGCAGAATTCTACATGCTCTTCACAAAGGGGGTGTACATGACTACTCGATGTACAGAGTGCTGAAAAATCAGGCCCGCTATATCCTGCTTTCCTGAACCTGAAATGTGGCATGTCCTGCTGCATTAGTCTTTCTGTACTACAGGGCACTCCCTTGTGTTTTCAGTCACCATGGCTCATTAGGAACGTAATTTGTCTAGTCCCATGGCTGTTTGAAGCAGCTACCATTGTGTGACTGCAGGAAGTGATATGAATGCTCATTTCCATTTGACGTCCCTCAGCATGAAAGTAAAGCACTAGAGATCAGACTGCTGGCTGAGACCATCTGCGTATGGGCTTTTAGGGGGTGATGAGATTTGGGGTTTGTGTTTCTTTTAATAACTTCTAGAGACTATAAAGAAAATCATCTTAAATCTCATTCAGTTTCTGAGAAAAATATGTATATTAACAAAGCTCAGATTTTAATACAAACTTTGCATCTGGCCCTTCTCTCTCTCTCTAATATATTGAACCAAAGTCCCTGGATCTGAACACAACCTTGAATGTTCTGAAAGCTCAGATCTGAACCTTGCTGCTTTAGCCCATCTCTAACACACAGTATGTTTTTTTTTGTTTTTTTAAATCTGGCATGAAATTCTGTAGCCACAGTATTAAGATAGGAATTAGGAAATACAGTAAATTAGAAATAGATTAACTTAGGCTATTATAACCAACCTCATTTTTTTTAAATGGCTCTCCAGTTTATTTCTGCTGCAGCTGTATCAAACCTTATAATGGGATTAGGCCCTGAGTTAGAAAGCGATTTTTTTTTCCTTAGCCATAGGTTTTTGACAGAGAATAACATTCCAGTGATTCCCTAATGAGAAGATGCATTTCTGTTAATGGCAAGGAGTAAGTACCTACAGAGACTGAGCCAGAGCTTGATTCACACAGTAAACTCAAATGAATACAACAGGAGTGCATAGAGAGTGGACTGTTAACAATGGGCTGATCCTAATTTTGTTCAAGTACAAACACCCTTTAGTGAAACATCCTCATGGCTAAGTATCTATCTGTATGAGTGCTCTAAAAATACCACTTTCCCACAGAGTAAGAGAAGGAATCCTATGAAAGAGCATGCAATCCATCTCTGCCACCTCAGGCATATACAAAAAGAGAAATGTTGTGATTAACAGCTGGCAAATCTCAAAAGCTTTGGAAGTTCAGTTTAAAAAAAGTCCAGCTGCTTATTGAACAATATTTCTGAACCTTTTGAACCCCACTCCCCTTCATCTCATCCTTCTGATAGGCATTGGTCACTGCTTCCTCTCTCTGGTGCTTAGATTTTCAGAGGAGAAACTCTTCCGGTTCCACATAAAGTGTGCTCTGAAGAAAGCCCAACAGTCCTTCCTGGCAACCAGCTTTTGCCACTTGATGGGGAAAGAGCCAGGTGATCTTTCTTGAAAGGAGTTGCTGACACAAGAGGGTAGAGACAACTTTGTGACTTCAAAGTTGGATTTGCTGCCATCAAATGTAGAGGGTCATGAGATTCTTCTTTAGATATCATTAGAGTTGAGTTAAGCGGTGAGCAGTCATGGGACAGAGGGAAGTGAAGGGTCTCCCCCTTCACTCTCTGCCTTTTGGAATATAAACTAAGTTCAGGTTGGATTTGGGGAAGTGCATAAAGATTCAGGCCAATTACGGTTTTGACCACGCTGGTTCAGCACGTGGACTGACTGGCTAGTTATCTATCCTTCCTTCTCTGTGGAATTTGCATGCCTATTACCCTAGGAGCTGAGCACCTCATAATCGTTAATGTATTTATTCTCCCAACATGCTGTGAGGTAAGGCAGTGCTAATATTTACTGGTTATGTTTTTTTAATTGAAACCCTGGGGAAGGGATGGCCAGTAGCAGATAGTGTTTATAACTTGTGTTTTGCGGGATGTAAAGCATATATGCCACATGTGTGCAGCAGTGGCACTGGAACAAGGGGGTGATTTTTTTGAAAGTATAGAGAGAGGAACTGAAGGCTCTCTGAACAAAATTTATGTTAGCATATGCTTCTAAGACACCTCAGGACTATCAAATGCAAACTTGAGTTTAGCAAACCTGTCTGGGTAAGGACTGCTGTATTATCATATTGATGGACTGCTTTGCAATTGTGTTCAGTGAAAGGGCTTTGCTTAGTCAGTTGTGTTAGAAGAAAATGGATTGTTTTTCCAGTTATGTAGCAAATCTTTCAGGATACTGAATTACTAATATCTTAAATGGTTCTGCTGATCTTTCTGTATGTTTGTACAGTGCCTAACACAAGGGGGAATCCTGATCCAAGCATTTCAGTACTACTGCAATCCAAATAATGAAAAAGGAAAAGAGCTAGGCCATATGAGAAAGACACTGCTACTTGGTGGCCATGTGGAACGTGTTCCAATTATTACTGTAAACAATAAACAGAAGTTATTCAGCCAACTTTGTGACAAGAGCAAACCTTCTTTCAGTATATTTATGATTATGATGAAGTCTAGAAATGAGCCACAATATAAAGTTTGGCTGCAAACTTCCCCACAGCTTGGTGGTTTTGCATCTGGTGTTCCAGTACAGACCCAATTCTGATTAAACATCAAAGGAGAAGGTTTCACTATTTGTGTCTCAAACGTTACTAGATACTGGCTGGGAGAGAAACAGGATGTGTGATTACTTTTATCCCAAGGAAAGTAGACTTTTCATCCAGCTCTTAGAAGGATGCAGCCAAGTTTTGGTGAACATATTATGGTTTTCATCTCTGAAGCATGCAAACCCTGATGAATACATGAACTCCTTTAACTAATTCAGAACTATGTGCTTCCTTGTACTTCCAGGGGCATCTGCTAGGGTGACATGCAGAAACATTAAAAACAATGCACTCAGCGATTTATTTTGCTCCTGATTTAAGCAGGATTATGAGGGGAAAACATCTGAATTGAGGTTAAATTGTTCATCTTGTAAATCCCCATTGCGGGTAGTTTCAGGACACACATGCATGTGTCAGGAATGTTGTTCAATCTGTTTAGTCGGGATAATAATGGGAAGATTCTCCCACACAACCTACTCACTATAAAAATCGGACTGGGCTTGGTGGCAAATTATGCCCTGAGGAAACCCAAATGATCTCCTGTATCTATATGGCACTGCTGTAATCAAGAGCATTCATTTGTGATACTATCCTTTAGCAAGATTGGGAGAAACCACGGAGTTATACCATTTTTCCAGTGACTCTGTTTCTAGCTTGAGCAGGATTTGAAGTAATAAACCTGTTAATGGGGAAGTCGAGTTGTAAATCCCTATTATGTGGACAGTAGTTCTAGAAAATATGTACATCTTATTGCACTTCTGATGTTGGGTCTAAATTGGCCCTTTTGGGTCCTAGTTAGCAAATATTGCTGCTAGGACCAAACAATGTCTTATTTACAGGGGAAAATGATGGTAGACACCAAGTTTCTCAACTGACCTTTCCTTTCTTCAGCCAGCAGCCATGAGAAGTAAGGATATATAGTATGTTGTAATAATGGGGCCTACAGATTTACCCTAATTATGAGTTCAACTATAAGAAGTGAGTGAAAGCTCATAAAATGTCACAATAACCTGTAAGAGTAAATGTTGACTGGGAAGGGGTGTGGGGTGGAGAGGAGTGTAAAAGGAAGACCGAGACTGAATTAGTACAAACAAAAAGGCCTACTGATATTACTCAAGGACTGTGCTAAGATCATGCCTGGTAAACAAGAACAATGTGATCCAAAATTAGATGTGTTAGAAATTAAGCATAATAAATGGGCAAAATAATGAGGGCTATTCTGCCCATCATTCCCTTTTGATGCCCTCAAAAAGAGACTTTGGGGAGGGGGGAGGAGCTGGCTACTATGATGCTGAATGAAAGATGGGGGGGGGGAAGGGGAAGGAGCAAGCTTCACCATCATGTCTGCGACTCTCACCATCCCCTAAGACCTTAGACCTTCTTCAGCCTAATCCTGAGAGATGTCCTGACCAGATTAGGCCAGAGAGAGGGGGCCAGATGGCCTAGCCACCTTTAGTTCAGGCTAAATCTCAACCACCACCACGGATGTCAAACATTGTCTCACAGACCCTCAATGTGTCCTTTTCCTTCCATACCTTATTTTTTTCCCCTGTCTTTCTCCTTTTTCCTTCTGTCTAATAAAAATCTGGTTTAGCCAGACAAGACTATATGTTTTTGCAATACTGCTGAGAGTCAGTGACCAGAAAGAGACAGCTAAAAGCAATGGTACAAGTTTGCCAGGTCTCAGGCATAAGCACATGGTTTTATCAGCCACTCTGTGTTTTTCCAGCAGTGAAGTTTCAAGTGAGTGTAAACACCAGAGACAGAAGCTGCATATTCTGTCTTTGCTGTTCTTTTCTCTCCCCTTTTTGTGGATGTGTGATGGGTGTACAAACACCACACTGGGCAACAAGGGGTTAAGGAACTATGCTGGGGTCAGCTAGCCCTGCCTCATCACACCTGTAGCAAATGCTCCAACCAGAGGTAGGTGACCAGATGTCCCGATGTTATTGGGACCAGTCCGATGTTAAAGGCTTTGTCTTATATAGGCAACTATACTCCCCACAACCAAAAAAGTGTCCCAGGTTTTCATCCTTGCTATCTGGTCACCCTAACTGGAGAAAGAGTTAACAAGCAGCCAGGGAACAGCTCATTTGGTGGCAACCCAGGGAAGAGCTTCCTGCAGAGGAGAGTGTGGGGAGGCAGAAATTTCTCCCTGAGACAACTGTCCAAAGGTCTCTCCCGGAGGGAAGGGCAGACCTGCCACAGAAGTAGCTGGAGAGGGAAGCATTCTCCTCTCCCGCCTCATATGAACTCTGGACTTCGATAATTATTTTTTGTTTGGACTATCCCAGCTGTTGGGCTGAGCTGGCCCAGAAGGGTGGGCCATACCACGGGCAAAGGCAGTTGCCACCTGAGTAAGAAAGATATTATGCCCTCAAAGGACTCTGGGTCAGAGCCCATTAGAATGGGAGGGCCTGGGGTCCCCTAACAACAACCCCTCTGAAGGTCAAGGGCCTTAGCTTTGACCACTAGGCAACACTACCCAACCAACCCCCGAGTGAGGACCATCACAGGCTGTTTGTTTTGTCTTAAAGGAGGCAATAATAATAAGTTCTAACCTTTCTTTGTTTAGCACTGTTTAATGTTGGACAGTGACCAGTCATGTTAACACCTCTACCTCCTTGGGCCTATATTCTCCATCTAAATTAATACAAGTATCACAATATCACCTATATCCCTCTAATTCAAACACTAAACAAATAAGGTTATAAACAAATACAGAAAACTCTTGGAAAGGTCTTTGGGTTTGTTTACTGCAATATACAGGAATTTATGCATAAAACATAATGTAGCTCTCCCATTTATATTTTCCTAGGTTTATTGGACCTGATTACCACCCTCTCTCCCGTGTATATATTCGTGAAACTCCTTTTGAAGTTGCTGGGAGTTACACACACTCCTCAGAGGATGATTGGGTCAGGGGTGCAATTTCAGATTTTGGGGCTTGGGGGGGGCAATTTTAACCACGATTCCAGGGGCTACTTAGGCACTTGAAAACTCTTATTTATTTATTTATTGACAGGAGCACTGTATCTAATTCCTATATAAAAGAAAGAATTAAATATTAGACCCACTCAGCTCTAGTACTAACATGTTCTGACATATTGTGGCAAGTCACTTAAGGGACACTGGTTAGGTTTAAAATTTTAATGTATATTCTTACATTGTTACTAACTTTGTGGAGAGAGACTCCCCCCTATCAAGACTACTGGGTTCTATCTCGGTTCTGGAAGGGGAATGGGATCTAGTGGGTTACAGAGTGTGGGGGGGGGCGGGAAAGGGGGTCAGATACATCTGGGTTCTAGATAAGAACATCACAATGGCCATACTGGGTAAGATCAATGGTACATCTAGCCCAGTATCCTGTCTTCCAACAGTGGCAATACCTTCAGAGGGAATGAACAGAACAGGTAATCATCAAGTGATTCATCCCCTGTTGTCCATTTCCAGCTTCTGGCAAACAGAGGCTAGGGCTACACAGAACATGGTGTTACTTCCCCCTGCCCATCCTGACTAATAGCCTTTGATGGACCTATTCTCCATGAACTATCTAGTTCTTTTTTGAACCCTGTTATAGTTTTGGTCTTCACAACATCCCCTGGCAAAGAGTTCCACAGGTTGTCTGAAGAAATACTTTCTTTTGTTTGTTTTAAATCTGCTTCCTGTGTTTTGAGAAGGAGTAAATAATGTTTCTTTATTTACTTTCTCCACATCATTCATGATTTTATAGACCTCCATCATAACCCTCTTAGCCATCTCTTTTCCAAGCTGAAAAGTCCCAGTCTTTTTAATCTCTCCTCCTACAGAAGCAGTTCCAGACCCCTAATTATTTCTGTTGCCCTCCTCTATACCTTTTCCAAATCCAATATATCTTTTTTTGAGATAGGGTGACCAGATCTGCATCCAGTATTCAATATGAAGGTGTACCATGGATTTATATAGAGGAAATAAGTTACTTTCTGTCTTATCTATCCCTTTCCTAATGATTCCCAATATTCTGTTCATTTTTTTGATTGCCACTGCATATTGAATGGATGTTTTCAGAGAACTATCAACAATGACACCAAGATATCTCTCTCTCTCTCGACAGGTAACAGCTAATTTAGACCCCATCATTTTGTATGTAAAATTGGGATTATATTTTGCCATGTGCATTACTTTGCATTTATCGACATTGAATTTCATCTGCCATTTTGTTGCCCTGTCACCCAGTTTTGTGAGATCCCTTTGTAACTCTTCACAGTCTGCTTTGGAGTTAACTATCTTGAGTAACTTTGTATCATCTGCAAATTTTGCCACCTCACTGTTTACCCCTTTTTCCAGATCATTTATGAATACATTGAACAGCACTGATCCCAGTACTGACCCCTGGGGGACACCACTATTTACCTCTCTCCATTCTGAAAACTGACCATTTATTCCTACCCTTTGTTTTCTATCTTTTAACTGGAGTGCCTGGCAACGCTTTTAGGATCAAATGATCCTTAATTTAATTTAATGACAAGCCTTTTGTTATCTTAATCACCCTGCCTCTGTTTATAAACAAACTCCCTGTGCCAAGGGCAGAAGCTGGGAGCAGCACAGAACTCATCACACATCACACTCAAGCTGCGCTGCAGTTAAGAGCTGTGTCTGGGACTAGAACGTGGGCTATGAGTAGCCCTCCGATATGAAACTTGGAGGGGAGAGAGAGCTCCTTCTGTCCCCCACAAATGGCACCCCTGGATTGGGCCCACTGATTTATGCTTTGTCATTTAGATTTTATTTACGTTATTGGAATTTTATCGTCACTTGGCCATAACGCCTTGATTCCTATCAAAAGTAGGTGGTGTGCTGAGTTTGACTCAGGCTTTCCAAAGGAAGCATATGGTTTGAGTTCTGAACCAGTACAAGCTCTATAATTAGACATGTCTGCAGTGCAGGGTGTTACCCGTAGTCAAAAAGAGGACTGACGTACAGGTTTCTGCAGACTAGCTGTGAATTTATACTCCACCTTTCTACAGGAAAAAAAGAATTTGCCCCATGCCCATATTTGTTTTCAAATGAAAATGCATTCTCTTTCTGTACTACTCCAGCCCTATAAACTGAAACACAGACACAAGTCTTTATTAGAGCTGTTGTGCAGAGAATTGAATCCTAGCCAATAAGCCCCTCAATGCTCTCTTAAAAACAACTCAGACCCAGTCTTACGTTTACCCATTAGACTTATATTGGGATCATGCAGGCCTAAAAACAAGAGGGAGGAAAAATCATTCTGAGGTTAGGACCTTCAGTGAACCCATAAAAGAAGAGATAGTTCCTGGCCTTGGGAGAGGCTTCTGCAATAGACCCTTGTTGAGAGAGATTGAGTAGCATGGGATCAAGAGAGTGTGAGAGCTGAGGCTAAGTAGGAAGCAAATAAAGTATACCGGATGACAGGGGCAGGGGAAAAGAGACGAAGAGTGAAAACTGAGAATTCTCCAAAGAGATGTCTCTGATGAGCTAATGTTGCTGCTGAAGAAATGTATGAGCTACGAAAGAAATGCATTCTCCTAATAATGGCTGTATTGGTAGCTTAGCAATTCACTTGAGTTCTGCCTATTTGCTGCACATCAGGGAGTTTCTCCGTGCAGTTCCTAACACTGCAGCAACAAGAGGATTCTGATGGGAGACTGTACAGAATTCTCTCCCACAGAAACAAGCTACAGTGCAGCTGACCTAGTCACAGAGTTCGGAGCAGACTCTCTCTGCCAGATACTGCTGCAAATGTTCTTAAGTTATACTCCTGTGTATTCTGGGGATTGCCCATTTGCAGCATCATAAAATGTTCCTAGACTACACAGAATTTTTCTAGTTCTGGGTAAGGACTGGTTTGGATCAAAAACCAACTTGAATTTTTGCCCAAAACCCGAGTCAAACCTTTTTGATTTAGGGGAAAAATAGATAGTTTTTTTAGCTTTTATTGTTTAGTTTTCAACTGAGATCCAGAGTAAAAGCACTGAAGTCCATGCAAGTGCCTGCTTTTTGCTATTGTTCCAGACCAAAAAGGAACAGAAGGCACTCATAGAAATTGTGTGAGAGAGCCTGTTCTCGTGAGATATTCAACATAAGTTAGGCTCCAGGCCAAGATTTTCGAAAATAGGAACCCAGAGTTAAGATCCTAAATTCTACATTTAGGCACTTAAAATCACTGTTCATATCTTCAAAAGTATTGAGCACCCAATAGCTCCCACTGTGGTCAACAAATTTGAAAATGATGCCACTTAATTTGGTCTCCAAATATGGATTTAGAAGGCTAAGTTTAGGCTCTCGATTTTAAAAATCTTGATCAAGAAGTTCAGATAAGTTTCTAACCTTTTGGGGGTGTTTATCCTTCCTGAACATCCAAGCCATCTGAAGTTCTGGGGCTTCCAGGGAAACCAGGAATACATAAGTATTTTTAATGATATGTGAGTGGCCAAAGGACTCACCAGAGAAAATTATCTGAGACATGGATCTTCAAAGTTATCTTAAGAGGAGGAGGGGCATTGACTTATCAGAAGTAACCCTGAACCTCGAAAGGTACTCAAGACTAGAGGTTGTACAAAGGACTGAGATAGATAAAGGGCTCGAGGGGGAAAAAACCTCTTCATTTAAGTAATAATTATTTGTGTTCTGAACAATTCACAATCATGTGGATTCCTCCTATCTCTGCCATTGTAAATAGTTGCATTTCTCAGGCTTGATTTGGGTTTGAGTACTATTAATATATCCTCTGACTTGCATTCGTTTATAGAATAGCTTTTTTCCTTCAAACTACTGTTAAGGAGGACTTGCTGAGAATTTGATTAAATTCACCAATTTGTTGAAATTTGATAAATGCTCTGGGGTACACTTTCATTGGGGTGAATGAAGGAGTGGCTACAGAGTGCCAAGAATGCTATTGTTAATCAGAGTCACATCCCTCAATGCCCGCCCCCCCCACCCCCCCAGGCTCCCTGCTGAAAAGTCATCTCTTATTTCTATCTGTGCATGCAAAAATCAAAAGCGATAGAAAATATTTTTTTACTCTAGATATGTTTTTAATTTGTGACTTTAAAGTTAAGTGCTTCCAAAGTTGCCAGACAATAGCGCTATAAACGTTTTAATTGCATAATGTGAAAAATATATTTGCTAAATCATTGAGTAGCTGAAAAAATACAGCAATTTAGTGATGAATAAAAACCCTCTGTAATTTTAATATTTTATGTCCTTACTGACTTTTAACCAAGCAGGGTAAAAGCCTTTTGACATGACCTCTCTTGCCATTCTTTATTATTTGAACACTGTTATTTATCTGGGATTCAGATATATTTATGTACACACATGCTGGGGGAGGGAAATGTATGAGTAAATTCCATGGATCTTCTGCATGACTTGAGCTGCATAATTGTATATTTAGTTCTAAAAATGGATGACTTACACAGGGGAGCACTAGCCTGCAGACAAGTTTTCGAGTGCACATTTCTGTGAAATATTCAAATGTAGATATGAGTTTCTAGAGTCGGAATGATGTGCTCACTTATTTGGCAAGCTCTGGAAATGCCATGTTCCATGCAACAGAAGACTTCATGTGGTATGCAGATGGTGGTAATAAAACAGATATAGCTTAGTGACTTGTATCATTGACCAAACACCAACACAATGTAGACTGCTGTCTGATACCAGTTGTCCACTTAGTGACCATTTCAATTACAAATGGCAATGTTCAAAAAGTTCAGTGGTTCAGCTTGGATAAGTATCCTTCCGTCAAAGTACAAGTGCTTATCAGAATCTTTATGCTCAGAAAATGAGGGTTGAAATCTCAGAACAACAAAAATTTCTCTAGAGATTTCTAGTACTCTCAGGCTTTGGACTGTGTGGAAATTCTGTGAGAGAACAGACTTGTCATATATAATTCAATACTACTTATCTTAGTTGAAACTGGGTAGAAGAAGACTATATAGTGCATATACAGGGCTTTCTGATTCATAGATCTCAAAGCATTTTTCAAAGGCCAGGAAAGTTTTATTACACAGATGGGGTAATTGAAACACAGAGAGGTTTATGACCTGATTTTTCTGAGCTCCTAAGCAGTTGCAATTGCCAATGATGTAATTTTATTCTCAGGTCTGCCAGATTTCCTAAGTAACCTTAGGCAAGTAACATAACTTCTCCAGAGGAGCAGCAAACAGGGGAATTAGAGAGTTTAGAGAGGGAGTGTGAGAAGCTTTTATTCTATGTTCAATTCTGTGCTCAGTACTATGATGGTCAATGATGGAACAGTAGTCATGATTTGCAATGGATCTTTCAAGTTTGCTTTCCTGCCTGAAGCCACAAAGGACTTCCACTTTCTGAAGTGCAAGTTGGTGGTTGTGCTGGAGAAAAGATCTGTGGGTTTGCAAGGACACATATTGACACAGTGACTATCAGAAAGGCTAAGGAGTACTTGTACAACCAGATTCAGGAATATCACTATTGCAGATTCAAGAAAAAAAAGAAATGGCCACCAAGGAACCAGAGTGTGTGGAAATTAGAGAGAAGGCAATTTGTAATCACCAGGGAGGGAAGGAAAAGCAGCATTTTACACAGCTGAAGGCAGATGGGGATGTAATCCCCAGAAAGAAGAGGACCAAAAGGGATTCCATAGAGCCAGAAGTATCCAATCATTATCAAGTTCCTAGTGAGGAAACTGCAGAAAATGACTGAAAATCGAGCTGGCTGAATAGAATGGGAAACTGTACATGACATACATGAGTTTTTAAAAATTATAGATGACAATTTCCTAACTCAAAAAGTGTTGCATTCAACATGGGGGAATTCTACAATAGACCACATCTTGACAGATAAAGAGAAACTGATCACAGAACTAAAAGTTAGTGATTATGGGATGCAAGTGATCATTATTTGTTTACATTTGCTATGTGTAAACAGAACAAAATCCCAGCCAAACATTTATATACTTGGAGCTTTGAAATGACCAATTTCATAAACAATTATGAGCCAAATCACCTGGGAGAAAGAACTTAAACTGAAAAATATGACCAGTATCTGGGAACTATTTAACACACACTTTACTAGATGCCCCAAAGCCACAATATCACTATGATGAGGTGTTCATGCCCCCCCCCCATGTGGTTAATTGAGGCCAGATGGGCCAATTAACCTAATAGCCTTAATTCTCCAAGCTTGTAGCCTGAGAGGAAAGCCCTAATTAGGAGAGGTTCACCTGTGCAGGGGCAGGTGAGGCTTTTAACAAAGCCAGGGACCTGCTAGCAGGAAGGGCTAGAGGAAAGTAGTCTGCAGTCACTTCTTGGGTGAGTGGGAGTTGTGAGGCTGGCCCATGTGGAGGAGGGGGGAGAGCAAGACAGTAAGGCCCAGAAGGGAACACACCTTGGCTACTGACTAGAGGCTCCCTGAGCTGGAACCCAAAGTAGAGGGTGATCCTGGGTTCCCCCACCAGCCACTTGGGAAGTGGCACCAGTTGGGCATTGAATGGGAAGACTGCCTGAGCTGTTCATTGGAGAAGAGGCTTTGATCCCCAAGAAGGGGGAAACACACATAGTGACCTGGCTGGAGGGCCAAGTCATGAAGGAGCACCTGCAATCACACACGCACAGAGAGTGCAGCAATAGGGTGTGCAGCAAGTAGTGGAAAGGGCCTCCACCCTCAAAGGAACTAATCCCAAGAGAAGCCAGGAGGCGGTAGCACTTGCAGTGAGTGAACCCTGTGACACACACAGGTGAGAGAAAAAAGGCTATGCTGCTTAAAAAATCCCAATAAAAATAAGGGGAAAGGGAGAGTTGATAACAATGAGTATACGTTAGAAATCACAGAAAATTGATAAGGAAGGCAAGTACACAAGGAGTAATCTATGGCCTGCAGCATTAAGGACAATGAGAAGGCTTTTATAAAGTATAGCAGAAACAAAAGGAACCCTAATAATGGTATTAATCCAATTACTAAACAGAAATAGTAGAATTGTCAAAAATGCAGAAGAAGCACAAGTGCTTGATAAATACTTCTGTATTGGAGTGGGGGGGGAAACAAATATTGTAATCCTTTCATATGATCGAAATACTTTCTCTTGCAACAGTAACTAAGGAGAATATTAAATAGCAGCTGCTAATGTCAGACATCTTTAAATCAGCAGATCCAGATAACTTGCATCCAAGAGCTTTAAAAGAACCGGTGGAAGGAACTCTCTGGGTCAATAATGTGGTGGTGGGGTGTGTGTGTGTGGGGGGGGGGTTGGTTTGTTTTTTTAAATCAGTCTTGGGATACTGGAAAGAAACTAAAGTTGTGCCAATATTCTAATAGGGTAAACAGAATGACCAAGTAATTATAGACCTGTCAGCCTTACTTTGATCAAAATAATCGAATGGCTGATATGAGAATTGATTGATCAAGAATTAAATGATAATACAAACAATGTCAACTGGCATGGGCTCAAGCAAAATCAGTCTTACTTGATATTTTTTATGAGATTACAAATTTGGTTAACAAAAGGGAATAGCATTCTGTGTAGACTTTTGTAAGGCATTTCACTTGGTACCATACAACATTTTGATTAAGAAACTAGAACAGTGCAAAATCAATATGGCACACAATAAATACATTTAAAAACTGGCTATTTGATAGGTTTCAAAATGTAATTGTAAATGAGGAATCATCATCAAGTGAGTCAGTTTCCAATAGAGTTCTGTAGGGATTGGTTCTTGGCCCTATGCTATTTTTTTTTTATCAATGATCTGGAAGGAAACTTACAACTTAAGCCATGGTCACATGACAAGTTGTGGAAGACAATACGTCTATAGAAGTGTCATGGAATAGAATCTAGTTCTGATTCACTGTTATGTTCTCATTCCACTAGATTATAGTTGTGTTCCAGGAAATACAGAATGTTATGAAAAAATGCTAGCCATTTCTTTTGAATCTGAGTTTTGCATGCTATTTTATTTAAAACAATTCTTTTGTTACTAGATTAATGCACATTTTAGAAAGTATTACATCGGTCTACACTGTTCTCTGAAATATGGCAAAGATGTTGGTAGACTTGAGAAGAGAAAGTATAGGTGTCTCCAGTACCAAATGCAATCAAAGCAGGATGCTCATTAGTCCATGTCAGTGTTTCCCAAACTTGGGATGCCGCTTGTGTAGGGAAAGCCCCTGGCGGGCCGGGCCGGTTTGTTTACCAGCCTCATCTACAGGTCCGGCTGATCGCGGCTCCCACTGGCCGTGGTTCGCCGCTCCAGGCCAATGGGAGCTGCAGGAAGCGGCAGCCAGTACGTCCCTTGCTCCCAGTGTTTGAGCAGGTACCTTTTAGTTATTCAAGAAACATTCCTTACTATGAACACAGACAAAGGATAGTAAAGGTTAATATATGGCACAGTCAGTGCAGTTGCAGTGTTTCAGGGAATAATGGTTCAAGTTCCCAAGGAGCTAAATGTCATCTGTTTTCCTGGTAAGTGGGAGAGATACAGAGGAACACTCGAACCATCAAACCAAGAGGTTCTGAAAATATTGCAGAAAACATTGTTGTGGGTTTTAAAAATGAAAGAGCTTTCTTCCAGAATTAAGCTGCATATTTTGGCAATAGTACAGATTCAGAAGAGATATAGTCATTGAAAATGAAAGCATGCACTATTGAGATTTGATTCCCCCTCCCAAAAGGTTTCAGAGCTGAGGTGTCTTTAACAGGTTTAAACTACAACTACTATTATTCAAAATGTATCAACGTTAATAAGATAACTGCCGCTGAAATAAGTTTAGACCTCATGGGAAAATGTTGCATTTGACAAAGCAAAACTGAGTAGCTAGTGTATTGAAGCATTTTAATCCAAAGCTTCCCATACTGTTAGTATGTGATGCCTCTCTGGGAAGGGGTGAGGGTTATTTCATATGTACAAATTTATCAAAGACTGAGAGTCAGTTTGTTTAAGGTATGAACAGTTCTTTCTCCAAACCAAATCCAAGTAATCAAGTTAAAAAAAAATAGGTATGAGGTGTTGTTATGGGGACAGTTAAATGTAATGAGTATTTTTAAATATTCATCAGGAAGAATTCAGCAAAGATTGCTATATCTGGTATTTCACCCAATGCTTTGTTCAGACACGCAAGGGTTTTGTGTGTGATTGGGGGGGGGGACAACAATGCACTACACACTTTTTGGTGCCATTTAGGTCTACACCACAGTCAACCACTCAGAAGTCTCTAGCAGAGTTATTTCTTAATCATCAGTCATGAGTTTTGATTTAAGTAGATCAGATTTAACAAAAGAAAAGGATGAAAAACAGTGCAGGGTTACCAATAAAGAAAGAGATAGGTAGAGGGGTTTTTCCTGAAAGTATTGGAGCCAGTGATGTACCTGATAGAGGAAGAACAAGAGATAACAAAGATTGGCTGTTATGAGATAAAAGCTCAGAAGGGGCAAAAGGCAGTGAAACCGAAGCTGATGCCAATGTAATACCCAGAAAGAGAATGTGATGCTTTTTATTGGCCTGAAAAAGTAAATGGAAATGTTACTGAAGAAGGTGAATTTCAAAATAATAGATGAGGAGGCAGAGGAAGGTACAGAGAGCCTTTCCTTTCTCCCCCAACCATTATGGAACTATAGTCCTCCCAATAGAATAATCATAGAGAAGAGATGAACATTATTGAGTGTGTAGCTATTGACATGTAGGTTGTACTGCACCTTTTACTGTTATCTGTCCTGCTGCTCTGCTGTTGGGAGTGCTGCAAATGAGTTTGAAATGGAGAATCTTAGAGTGATGTCTCTCATGTACTTTCTCTCATGGATGCATTTCTTCTTTCTTCCCTTGCTGTTTTCCTTTAGGCTCAGATAAAACCATCCAACCTGAAAGTAATTTTTTATTTTTTATTTATGAAGTGCATGACTAAACCTACCCTGATGCATAAGCCAGGCGTGGCTTTGGTTTAGAGAAAGGACCAAGCTTCAAAACAGTTCTTATGTTAGACAAAACAGTTCAGATCTAGATGATGAACATAACCTTCATTTTGGCGCTGTAGGGTTTCTCATCTAGAAACAGGCTGTTTTCTTGAAGACTTAGAATTTCTTTCCCTTTAAATGTCTGCATTGCCTAGTTCTTTGTTTAGAAATCCTAGGGCTAACAAAACTCATATTTATTTTCTGACTCAGTTCAGTCTCTGGTGTAGCTGTGGCAGACAACTCTCTGACCTTACTTGAAATATTTAACTGAAACCTTCCATCCATGCATAATTTCATTTTATGACTTGCCTTATATAAAGCAGATTTAGGAAACCCTGCAATTATAACTATTTTTATGAATTGTCACGTTTTCTTTAGACAGATGTGGCACAATCACCCAACAAACCAACATCTAGAGATAACTTAATGACTTCTGTTTAGTCTTTCCCAGCTCTAGCTTGCCATACATTGTGAACTGTCTGTTTTCTATACTATAATTAACACTGAATTTTGACTACAAAGACGTGTAGAATTTTACTGAATAACTTCTTTGCTGCGAATTAAAAATGTATTTCTAAAAATTCATTAGGCTATGAACATATTTTTAAAAGCATATATCCTGGATATTCTTAGTAAAAATGAAAATGCATTGGATGATATTTTAAAACAAATCTTGATGGTGCTTGGAGAAGCCTGTAACCAATGTACTGTAATGTCCCACCTAGTGGCAGTGATCCAGCATTGCCTATTATTAGCACTAGAAACTATGTAGTGAATACACTAGCAAATGCTAATCAATATAGTCAGAACTAGAAGCCTGTGAGAGTGCTCTAATATAGTATCTGTGGTCGTTCTCTCCAAAGGTTTGCCTTGTATTGCGCCCAATGGTTTCAACAGGAGTTATGAGCCCAATTCATAGAATCATAGAAGATTAGGGTTGGAAGAGAACCTCAGGAGGTCATAGTCCAACCCCCTTGGAGAATATCAGAGAGTATGTATTGTATGTATTTATTTATTTTTGCTAATTAATGTCTGTGGGAGCAAATTTGGGTGAAAGATGTGGATATGTCTTTACATTTTCCACAGATGCAGAAGGAGCGTAGCCATTACACCCCTTACCCCCTGGCTCCGAGGGTGCAGCATATACTACCTTCCAGCACCTGCCAGGTCTGCTTCCAGGTGCAATAGAAGGAAGTCATGCTATTAGGCAATGCCCTGTGTCTTTGGGGATTTTGGCCCAGAGAAGTTCCTGAGGGTACGTCTTCACTACCCGCCGGATCAGCGGGTAGCAATCAATTTCTCGGAGTTCGATATATCGCGTCTCATCTAGATGCGATATATCGAACCCCGAACGTGCTCCCGTTGACTCCGGAACTCCACCGGAGCGAGTGGCGGTAGCGGAGTCGACAGGGGAGCCGCGGACGTCGATCCCGCGCCGTGAGGACGGGTAAGTAATTCAAGCTAAGGTACTTCGACTTCAGCTATGCTATTCACGTAGCTGAAGTTGCGTACCTTAGATCGACACCCCTCCGCCCCCAGTGTAGACCAGGCCTGAGTTAAGGAGAGCACAAGAACAGTAGTTTTGTTTGCAAATTTTGCATAAATTATGAGCTACTAAAAACAGAGTCTATAATTAAAATTGTCTTATCAGTCATGTACCGGCACCCCATTGTCCTGCATGCTATGGAAACACAGACTGAAAAGATGGTCCCTACCCCACACAGTTTACTATCTCAGTATAAGTTAAGAGACAACAGATGAATACAGACTGGGGAGTACAAGGAAACAATGGCATAATCAACATTAATTCCTCTTGTTTTAATGTCATTGCGCAGCAAATTGGGAGCCAGAATTTCATCCCATATATGTTTGGCATATGTATAGATCTAAGTATATAATCCACATACAGCAGTCAGTTTGTAATAATGCTTCATATGCAGCTAGGTGTGGCACTATGACAAGTGTATTCTGTGTTATTAGTTGGCTATGTCTACAGTATCTGTCTCCATCCAGGACTCGGGAATAAAAGATACACTCAGTTTGTGTCCCCATTTGAAAATCTATCTGAAAGTATAAAATTATGTTCCTCTTTGCTCTGAATTTTAAGGCGCCTCAAAAAGGATTTGGTATAAAATATAAAATAGAGGATTAGACAGAAATAATGTTCTTAGTTTCAAAGCAGGAGAATGCAACTGACATCACTGCACCACTTTGCTCATCAGAATGGAGATACTGACTATATGTGACATCTGAGTTCTTGTTGCAGTAACACTTTAAAAAGATTAAGCTGAACTGGAAGAAAATACCTATACAAACATTTCAGGCTAAACTAGATTAAAATTTACCTACAATCAGGAAGCACAAGCTATTACCACTTAAAAGCAGTTGTTTAAGATGAGGCAAAGTATATCTTCCGTGCACAAAGATTGGCAAAAGCTACAAGCACAAACATTTAAAAATTTCTAGCAAGTTTGAAACACCTTCCAAATTCTGCTATCTGTTCCTTTCCTGTGACATGCTTGGCCAAATCCTGGCCTGACTGGATTGCAAAGCCACTGGTTTTAATAGGCTTGTGTGAGGGGTAAATAACACAGTCTGGCTTATTCTGTAACAGTTGCACATATTTAACATAATTAGACAGTAGAACCTCAGAGTTACGAACACATCAGGAATGGAGGTTGTTCATAACTCTGAACAAAATGTTATGGCTGTTCTTTCAAAAGTTTACAATTGAACATTGACTTAATACAGCTTTGAAACTTACTATTCTGAAGAAAAATGCTGCTTTCCCTCTTTTTTTTTAGTAGTTTGTTTAACACTGTGCTGTGCTGTATTTGCTGCTTTTTATTTATTTATTTTTGTCTCTGCTGCTGCCTGATTGTGTACTTCAAGTTCCAAATTAGGTGCGCAGTTGACCGGTCAGTTCGTAACTCTGGTGTTCGTAACTCTGAGGTTCCACTGTACTACAGATCATACTGTAGTTGTGTTCACACTGATTTAAGTTTTTCTCCCCAAAAACAGACAATCTACTCCTTCCCTTTTTTGAGAGATAGAGAGGGCAGTTCATACTATACTGTGACACTCAATGTCAAGAGTTTGCATTTAAATGCTAATGCCAAGACATTTTAGGACATAAATTGCTCTCTAAAATAATTGTATTTAAGTGCTGGCATGAATGTCTATTATCCAGTGGAATAATAAAACTGAAGCTACAGTATATATTTCTGCATTATATATTGGTATTTGAAAGGAATTTAGAAATTCACAAGAACCTGGTGGTCTTTTTTCCATTCCTGACAGGCCTAACAGACAGCTCTGTTCTGAAGCATGTGAGAATTCTGAGGCCTGATCATCTTTTACTGCTCTGTACTTATAGCTGCTATATAAAATGAGAGGAATATATGTTCAGGCTTGGGCAGAAATTCATGTTTTTGAAATGTACAAGATAAGTCCTATTCCATTAGAAGGCTGATTCATAAATGCTCTGGCAATATAAACCTGTGCTGTCCTGCGTGCAATGTTTTAGAACTTTATACAATTTTGTTTGCTTTCATTGGTATCCGTTGTGGGCAGCAGCTACACCTACAAATGAGACATTCAGGCAGATAAGATGTCATTGTTATGCTCAGCATCTAGACTGGAACTGTATCAAAACTAACCCTGAGCATATCTCAAAGAGCTAGCTGTTTATACATTCAGATAAACACAATCTGTAAGACTTTGGAATAGATTTGTCTGGTGATTACAAGTGATGATTCATCTTGCACATGGAATTCTAGAAATGACCAAAGTACAGATAGGTCACAATGATCACACCAATTTCCTTAAAGTCTAGGGAGCATTCAGATATGGGATTTTGGTTTATCATGCTAGTGAAAGGAGGGGCCCACTGTGTAGTTTGGTTCCATCCCCAGACTTTCTCAGAGTTTGTGTGTGTTGCTTCCTTAATGATCTCTTTAAATATTAGATGCTCTTACTTTATAATATTGTGGATCTTGTGTTGAGAATTTCTTTTGGATGAAGGTCCTCCAGAGTACATCTGCCCTCTGACTCCAGTTCTACTGATCATGATACAGAGAACACTCAAACTATTTTAAATTGGTCTCCACTGTACATGCTCCAAACCTTCTATACCTCATATATAGAAGTTCTCACAATTTTTAAGTATTCCGACAATTGCAAATCTACCTGAGTAACATATGCTCAGAACACAATTTATTTACATTTCTTTTGAATTTTGAAATAATGTCAGCTGCAAACCTTATTCTAGGTTCCTCTGCAACAACGAGGTCCATGTCTTCTAATTTATTTGAAAGACAGTCGCTGTATTTCTGTCTTGCTCTCTTTGGTTTTTGCCCAGTGAATGAGTGCAAATTCAAATGCAAAAGCTATGTTAATGTATGTCCTTATTCTGTCCAGCCATCAGCCACCGCACAGGTTACTCCTACCAGATCTAAAGTCTCAGTAGAGGAGGGTACAGAGATGCCATGGGTGGCAGTGCATACCATAATAAGCAGCTCATACACCCAGACCAAAAGCCTGTCCCAGAACACCCCTTCACAGTTGAGACACTCTCTCCTCAGGGCAGCCCAGAACCATAAGCCACTGTATTAACCCTCTGCCTCAGCAAGGGTGAGTTTTGTTGGATGTTAGAATGGGTGTCAGCTCCCTGCCTCACCAGTAAACTCCTAGAGACTCTGCCAGACTAAACCTGCCTTGCAGGTAACATTCAGTGAATCCAAGTTCTGCAGAGATGTGACTGCAATGTCCAGTCCATCTTGCTAGACATTGTTTTCTGCCTCCAAGGAGTCAGAACACACGCCTGGCTGATAGTTTAGCTGAAGACTGATACTTCATTTCAATATAACAGCCCTGAGATGCATAAGAATGGCCCTATTGGTCAGACCAGTGGTCCATCTGGCCCAATATTCTGTCTTCCAACAATGGCTGGTGCCAGATGTTTCAGAGGGAATGAACAGAACAGGGCAATTTATAGCGTGACCCATCCGCTGTCATCCAGTCCCAAGTTCTGGCCGTCAGAGGTTTGGGACACTCAGAGTTGGGGGTTGCATCTCCGACTATCCTGGCTGATATCCATTGATAGACCTATCCTCAGTGAACTTATCTAATTCTTTTTTTCACCCAGTTATACTCTTGGCCTTCTTAATATCCCCTGATAATGAGTTCCATAGGTTGAGTGTGTTATGTGAAGTATTACTTCCTTAGGCAGCAGACTTTTTTTTTTAAATCATTGTGATGATGTAAATAGCATTTCCCTGTTCACCACACCATTCAAGATTTTATAGACGCTATCATGTCTCCCCTTTTGTCTCTTTTCTGAAGCTGAACAATCCCAGTCTTTTAAATCTTTTCTCATATGGAAGCTGTTCCAAACCCCTAATCATTGATGCCCATCTCTGTCCTCTTTCCAACTCTAATATATTTTTTTACATGGGGCGACCAGAACTGCAAACAGTATTCAAGGTGTATGTGTTCCCTGGATGTATATAGTGGCATTGTGATATTTTCTTATCTAGCCCTTTCCTAATGCTTCCTGAAATTCTCTTCGCTTTTTTGACTGCTGCACATTGAGCAGATGTCATCAGAGATCTATCCACAATGACTCCAAGAGCTCTTTCTTGAGTGGTAACAGCTAGTTTAGACCCCATCATTTAAATTTGCTTGGGATTATATTTTCCTATATGCATACTTTTCACTTATCAACACTGAATTTCACCTGCCATTTTGTTGCCCAGCCACCCAGTTTTGTGAGATCTCTTTGTAACTCTTCACTGTCCGCTTGGATTTAACTATCTTGAGTAATTTTTTACAGTGGCAAAGTTTGCAGATGACACTGTTTACTCCTTTTTCCAGATCATTGATGAATATGTTAAACAGCACTCATGCCAGTACACATTCTTAGGGGACCCTGCTATTTACCACTTTCCATTGTGAAAAATGACCATATAGTCCTACCCTTTGTTTCCTATCTTTTAACCAATTACTGATCCATTAAAGGGACTTCCCCTCTTATCCCATGATGTTTTACTTTTGCTTAAGAGCCTTTGGTGTGAGACCTTGCCAAAGGTTTTCTGAAAGTCTGAGTATGTTATACCAACTGGATCACCCTTATCCACCTGTTTGTTGACACCCTGAAAGAATTCTAACCGATCGATAAAGCATGATCTCTCTTAGAAAAACCCTGTGGACTCTTCCCCAGCATATCATGTTCATTCATATTTGATAATTCTGTCCTTTTACAATAGTTTCAACCATCTTGTCTGATACTGAAGTTAGGCTTACCAGCCTGTAAGTGCCAGGATTGCCCCTGGTGCCTTTTTTTAAAAATTGGCATCACATTAGCTATTCTCCAGCCACCTGGTACAGAGGCTGATTTAAGCAATAGATTATGTATCATAGTTAGTAGTTCTGTAATTTCATATTTGAATTCCTTCAGAACTCTTGGGTAATACCATCTATTCCTGGTGACTACTGTTTAACAGCTTGTTCCCAAACCATCTCTATTGACACATCAATCTGGGACAGTTCCTCAGATTTCTCACCTAAAAAGAACTGGTCAGGCATTGCCCTCTCTTCAGTGCAGAGAATGTGAGCTACTGATGCAAAGAATTCATTTAGCTTTTGTGCAACAGCCTTGTCTTCCTTGAATGCTCCTTTAGCACGTTGATTGTACAGTGGTCCTACTGATGATTTGGCAGTCTTCCTGCTTCTGATGTACTTAAAAAATATATATGCTGTTAATTTTTGTCTTTTTTTTTGCTAGTTTCTCTTCAAATTCTTTTTTGGCCTGCCTGATTACACTTTGAACTCTGCAAGTCAAATGTAATTCTCCTCTTACTGTTTTTGTTTTGTTTTTAGTTTTGAGTATATAATAGTTTTCATGCAGCTTGCAGGCCTTTCACTCTTGTGACTGTTCCTTTCCAATTTCCATTTAACTAGCGTCCTCCTTTCGTGTAGTTCCCCTTTTTGAAGTTTAATGGTACTGTGATGGGTTTCTTTGGTATTTTTCCCTCTGCAAGAATGTTAAATTTAATTACATTACAGTTGCTATTACTAAGCAGGAAACTATATTCACCTCTTGGATCAGATCCTGTGCTCCACTTGGCCTGAAACAAAAATGGCCTTTCCCCTTGTGGGTTCCAGAACTAGCTGCTCCAAGAAGCAGTCATTAATGGTATCTACACATTTTTATCTCTACATCCTGTCCCGAGATGACACATATTCAGTCAATATGGGGACAGTTGAAATCCCTTATAATTACGGGGTTGTCTGTTTTCATAGCCTTTCTAGTCTCCCTGAGCATTTCACAGTCACCCTCACCATACTGGTCAGGTGGTCCATAGTATATTCCAAATGCTATATTCTTATTGAAGCATGGAATTTTTTTTCCATGGATATTCTATGGTACAGCTTTATTCATTTAAGATTTTTACTATATGACCCTATGCTTTCTTTTACATACATGGCCACTTCCCCACCAGCAGGACCTAATCTGTCATTCCTGTATATTTTGTACCCTGGTATTACCATGTCCCACCAAGTTTCTGTGATACCTATTAGATCAGTATCCTTATATAATACCAGACACCTAACTCCCATCCAGTAAACCTTTGTTTTACCATAAACTATTCTGTTTATTTAAATAATTTGATTGGGGAGGTAGGTGCTTAACCACTTCTGAAAATCCAAGTAGGCACCTGAATACCTTTTTAAAAAAATCTGTCCCTATGTGACTTTGGAGCCTCCATCCCGTTTCTGAAAATTTTATCCTAAACCTTTTTTCTAAAAAAGAAGTTAAAATTGCAAAACAAAACTGGTCAGAAAAGTTTTCACTTCTTGTTTTTTCTTTTTCCTGTTTTCATCAGCTTCATCTTAACAAGTTTTCTGACTGGCCCCATTATGGAACAATTCAATGTTCTTATCAACTCTCTGTTTAACAACTAGCACACTTCATGGCAGTTTTTCTACCCCACTCCAGATCATTTTGGTTGCTCAAGTCACACATAAAGTGCAGACGCTACTCAGCCAGCATAGAGCCAGTTCCTATTCTACCCTCCTGCAATCCCCAGCAGAGGGGGAAGAGCAAATTCGCAATGGGTAGGGGCAGGGAGGAAGCCTGGCCAAAGCACACCATGCTCTGGTTATCCTCCATTGCTTCACAGTCCCTTGTGAATTATTGGCAGCTGGTGCATTTTTTTTGAGTGGACCCAAACTGCTTGTCCTCATGCCTGGGGCTGGGGCCAAACAGGGAATCTGAGAGCCCTGCATCTTGGCTGCACTCTGTGGGAGCTAGGAACAGCAAAGAATCTAACCTCTAATGGACTTGCAAAACTTACAGACCAAATAAAATATGCAGGTTTGTTTTCAGGGTCTCTAACACCCTTCCCTTGTATAACTGAAAGCTGATTGTGTTGACATTAGTAGGCAATGGTAATTTCACATTTTTCATTATTTTCTTCAGAATGACAGTCAAATATTCCAGCAGATGCTTACAAATCTGCCATCTTTTTATGCACTGGGGGCTGGATCCAAAGCCCACTGAAATCAGTGGAAAGATTTCCATTGACTTAAGTGGGATTTGGATCCCATCCTTAGAGAAATTCTCAGAGAACTGCGTGACATTGTCATCTACCTATGCAAAATTAAAGAAGAAAGTGCCATCTCAATGTGATTCCACTGTTTACATGCTGGAAAGGCTGTCAGACCAGTTACAAAAGTCTTATATTATGCACAGGCAAGAAAGAAGGCATTGTTCCATTTTCTACACTACAGAAATATATAAGGCTAGATCCTTGGGCCCACTACTGGGGTGCAACCAGCCACAATGCTTTCTCTACCATCTACCTGCAGCTTTCCCTTATGTCCTGGGGATCCATGACACCCAGCATAAAAGGCATTCCTGGGCAAAAGGTAATATATGGCCTCAGAGTTCCCTTGTGCTCTAGTATCCCTGACTGCTGGAGCAACCCCTTGGGTCTGTTTCATTTACAGAGCTCCTGCCAACCCCATGATCCCAGGGAGGAAGTATAATGATGGCTTAATGCCTCTTTTAGTCTCCTCCTTCTGCCCGCACTGAATGCAGGTTACTCAGACCAGACATGCAGCCCATAGAATCATGTGAATCCTTCCAAATTCAATCCAAAACATCTTGCTCAAATGTTTGTGATAAAACAGATTCTGATGTGTGTTTCATTGTAAAACCATGTGCAAGTGTGCTGGTTCCTATGGGACTTACTGGGTTATTGTCACCAAAAGTGGGGCTAGTGGCCCTGTTAGACAACACTATGTGGCTTATTCCATGTGCCCTTGCAATGAACCCAGGACAAATTGCTGCACAAACAATTACTCTGATTCTGCAAAGGAATCTATCCACCTGGAGTGTTAGGCTTGCAAAGTCCGACTAACCTCAAGTTCTTAAAATTGTCAGAGGTCATTTTGTGTGACCATATGGTGAATCAAGGGTGATTCTACGTGCCCCCAAAGTAAGGATCTAATATATCAGAGTTAGACGTTGCAAGCTTTAGGAAGTGGCCAGTAAGAGTTTGTATTAAAAGCCAGTTCAGTACTGCTACCTTCTAATAGAAATCATATAGGTTAATTTATGGTATACAGTTGTTATACAAAATAGGGCTGCAAAAGAGTTTATCCTGGCTGATGTTGATACAATAAATACCAGAGGAATTACTCATGACTGTGGCACTATTTTAATGAGTTGAGAGAGAACGCATTTGAAGTTACTGTAAAACAGGCTAAGAGTCAAACAATTCCTATTAGTCAGCCTGCTGAGAGACTATAAACCTTTAGATGAGGTTGAAAAGAGTAATGCTACTTTTGCTGAGAAGTTGGTGGCTGTTATTTTTAATGAACATGACAACGATGATAAATGCCTAAGAAGGAGCCCTCCAATGATATTTTTACTACCTTAATCCAAAGTTTAAGAATAACATGCAGCTTTATGTCCTATTGATGCTTATCTGGACATTATATACAGAGTTCCACATAGAACTGACTGTACTTCTAATGAAAAACCAACCATTTCTTTCTTTAGCTCCGCCTCCAGCAATTCCTATATTACTGCACCATAAGACTAAACCTCTTCCACATGAATAATGGTGCTGAGCTAAATTTCAGATAACCAATTCAGTTTTAGAGTTTGGTGCTTTGGGATAACCATTTGCAATTTCACAGGGGGAGAAATCACTCATCTTGCTGTAGAACATGCATTACGGTGTCCCTTTTGGATATGCTCGATTTCAAAGTAACCAAAATTCAAGTATGTGAAATATGCATAAGCAAAATGAAAAAGAAAATGCAAAATGTTACCCCAATCAAAAATCTTCCCCTTTTCTTACCTCGAGTTTATTAATAGCATCTTCCTTAGTAGACACTTGCTTACATAAAAAAAGTTTTTGAACCTCTCTTGTAGTACTTCACTGGAGGATAGTCTTGCCGCATGCCCTTTTCTGAAACGCATAATACTTAATAACCTGCCTTGACTATAAATACTGTCAAATATTTAAGCTATCTTCCTACCAGTGTTTATTTAGAATCCACTTTCAGTACAACTGAGAGAGCTTATGACTGGAATTGCAGAATGAGAGAGCTTCTTAAAGGGGAAAATGTGGAGAATTCAGATCTAGAAGATGCATATGTCAATGTAGCTTGTGATACAATGAATTAGTGATGAGTAAAGCAACATCAGTGGAAGATAAGAGACTATATCATAGTGAAGAGGATTCCTCTGTAAATGAATCCCATGAAACGTTTGCACCACTTAGCAGCCCAGACGTCGACTGACTTGAAACACAGGCACAATAACAATTAAATTATTGACTAAGTAATTAAAAGAGAATCTCTAAAAGTACAGTACTTTTTTTCCCCCATTGGATTAAGTACCTGTCAGTGGAGTGGATACTTATCTACATCAGGAGGAGACAGGGAATGCAGTGGGATGCCTGCAGCTGCCAAACTGGGAGAACAGGAAGGGCTGAGAGAAACATAATGAAACAAACTGAAGAAAAGGAAGTTAGGAAGTTAGACTGGAAATTAAGGCTCAGTTATGCAAGGCACTGGGCACTCTGGCCCAAATTTAGCAAGGTATGTCCATTGATGTCTCTGGTTTGGTCACATGCTTAAAAATGCTTAAGTATCCTGCTAAACTGGGGATGAAGTCAAAAGGGAATAGTTCTTTGCTTAAGCGCGTAGCTGGATTGGTGCTATTGTGCTCAGCACCTTGAAGGTTTGAACCCAGAGGTTCTTTAGAAAAACTGTAAAAGAACAAAACTAAGAACCAACATCCCACTGCCCCCCCAAAGGGGATAGAATAGTTCTATGTATAAATAACAATAGAATTCAGGCAACAATAACTGAGAGCATAAGGAGGGAAATGGGCACACTTGGATGTGGATGTTATAAGCCATATTGTCTGCTCGACTGAGAATGTCTGAGAGCAAAGAATTCTGAATTCTAATTCTTTCTTTGCTAGTGACTTTATTTGTGGCCTCAAGAAAGTCACCCCGCATCTGTCTCCACATCCCCATCTGTAAAATATGGAAGATAATATTTACCTGTCATATATGAATGTTAGAGAGACAAAGTGAGTGAGGTAGTATCTTTTATTGGACCAAATTCTGTTTGGTGAGGGAGACAAGCTTTCGAGCTTAAACGGAGTTCTCCTTCAGGTATAGGAAAGTTATAAGGATTGCATCAGGTTTGTACAGCACTTTTAAAATGTGAAGTACTATGAAAGTATAATTCCTAAGAGTGATGACTCAGCCTTTGCCACACATTTCCCTTAGAATCTAGTCCAAAAGAAATTATTTTATATAGTAACATGTCTTTGGCTACATCAATTTATTTGAATCATCTATTTGGATTTGTAAAACATGCTGATCAAAATATTTTTAATCCATTAGAATGGATCAAAAATTTTCAAATAAAAAGATTTAATGGAAAATGAAACTCTTCCTGAGAAAATGTCATTTACAATTTTTCCATTTTTATAGGAAGATTCCAAACAAAAAGTGTTGCTTTTATTGCTTTTCTTGGTTGGTTATCATGATCTGAAATGAAACAAAAAAATGGAATATGAAATTCAACTAAATTAAAAACACCATTGAAACAAAACAAACTGCAATTTAAAACTAATACTTTCAGTTCAAATTGCATTTTTCACTTCATTTTTGGTTTACAAAAGCAAAAGATTTCAACTAACAAACTGTTCATTTTCAAATTTCCCACAAAAAATGAAAAATTGCTAATGAGAATTTTTCATTCAAAATTTTTCATGAGGGTAATAACAGTTTTTCAACCAGCTCTATCATCCACATAAAATATTTACTAAACAGTCATTAAAGAGCAATTTACAGATTAGCTTAGTGTACATAAGGCTCCAACTTTCCCAAACTTAGAGATAAAAGAGCCTCAACTCAACATCCCCACAGGGAAAACACCCTTTTAAATAGATGGCATGTTAAAAGCCCTCCGGGTCCAACAAATTCAGGCTCCCCTGGACCAACCGGGGACAGTCCAGAGCTGAACATCTATCACTGACATTACTCTGTCACCTGCTCCCTTCTGTTTGTATCTTCCAGAGAAGAAAGAACTTGGGGATGTAACATAGATCTATATTTTAAAGGGGAAAGGAATGGATCTGTTCCAAGAAGTACTACTCCTTTCCTATAAACTCTCCACCTGTAAACTCCCAGTCAAGGTCTGTGAGCTCCATGTGTGGAAGGCATGCAAGCTCAGGCCCTATATGGGCCTTAAAAACCCAAATGACCACACTGGATGATTAAGGAGTTAGAGGAGAAAATATGAATGAAAATGAGGGTGAGCATATGGAGCTCAAAGTATCAGGAGGAAATTGTTTAAAGGAATAATAAATGGAGAAGATTGTGGGGCGCAAAAGAAAAAGAGCACAATATGTGTGGCGGGGGTGTGTGTGTGAATAATTGCTTTCTACTAGTATGTGAGCCTTCTGGCTTTAAGATCGGTTACATTTCTCAGGTTATGGCACCTTAGGGCTAGATTGTCCGTGGCCCTTAAATGGTTGGGGGAGAGGAGAGTGTTGAGACATTGCCTGCTGTTGTTTCCTCTGGAAGAGTTCAGCTCCATATCTTCCCCCCTACTGCAGACTGTGAGTAAATGACACAGTCTAGCTCCAAATTCTTTTTACTCCCAAGTGTACCCTTGATTTTTATTTTAATAACCCTCTTCTTAATGTTAGACACTGAAAGTTGCTTTCATACTAAAGAGGCCTTGCTTGCCAGACAAGTTTTCCCAAGTTTTCTCTATTTGACATGGTCTGAATGCTAATAATTGAATTCAGATCTTCATAAAAAAGGTTCAGTGCAATGCTGGGGTGAAACATTGAAGCTTATGCTGTCTTTCTGAAACTTGATTCTTGCACTGTATTATGATTAAGGTTAAGATTTTGTCATGATTATTTTTGGTTAAAGTCATGGACAGGTTGTGGGCAATAAACAAAAATTCATGGAAGCCCATGACCTGTCAGTGACTTTTACTACAAATAATGGGGAGGGGGAAGTGTGCTGACTGAAGCCCAAGCATGGGAAAGAGAGCCTGAGCCCCATTGTGGGGAGGGGGTTGACAGCTCTGGGGGCCTCCCACCCTGGGGCTGAAGTGGAAAAAGTCATGGCAGTCTCTGAAAGTCACAGAATCTGTGACTTCCATGACCTCAGTGACATAATCTTATCCTTAATTATGGCTGATGATGATAAAGTCTGTGGACAGCCTGCTTGATTACAAACTTCAACCAAATAACTGCAATGCCTTGAAAAGAGATGGAAGAGCATCAAATCTATAGGTGGTATCTGTATGCTCAACAAATGGAAGTGCAAAATTAGAGACAAGGGCCAACATTTTTACAGTTATGACCTAATGCATGTGAATCAAACTATAGGCTCCCAAGTGTGAAAATTTTGGCCTAGAGTAATTTTTTGGTTTTTGGCTTTCCTGATTTTAAGCCCAGTGATCTTTTTCTTTATATTACTATTAAATATTAAAATGTGCTAGTGGTGGTGTTCACTTTGGGCTCCATTTATTTCAGTGGCACTAAATGTGTAGCAAAATCTAGCAGGCCCATAAATCTTTGGTGTGGCATAAGGTGCTGACTATGGCCTTGATCCTGCAAAGACTTAACATCTGTGTTTAATTTTTACACTGTATTTTCCGTGACTTTAATGTAACTACTCAGAATACATAAAATTTAAACGTGCATAAGTGTGTATTCTAACATGCCTGTAAATCTTTTTTCATCTTTTTTTAAATTATGGTGAGATAAATGTCAGAGGGAACTACCTATGATGACTGTTGCCTCACTTCCCTACTTGGCAAGGGGATTACATGGCATCAAACAAGTTACAGAACCTTCAAACATCATTCAGCTAAACTACATTAAAAAGATTAAATCATGACTTAAATATCGCTGAAAATGCTCACTGAGACTAGACAGGAAAAAACAGGGCAAAGAGGACCAAAATACTTTTCCATGTAGTACACAGTGAGAGGAGATGCAATCTACACAACCATCACTTACTTCCAAGATGGTCCCCATATGACCATAGTTGACTGTTGCTGTTTAATATATTAAAGGGCCAGTTGAAAGAAGAAAAGCATGCTGGGCAAAGGTGTATATGTAATGAATGAGCTTGCTGCTGAAAGACGCTGTTGTGGGCTTGCTGTTAGAGAAAACAGATGAATGGTTATGCAAGGATAGCTAAGGAAATTGAAGGTGAAAATTACTGAAAGCAATTAACTCATACTATGGTCTGCTCTTGAAAGAGGGAATTGTGCATATACAGCAAGAGGAGACCAGATTTCTTAACTGAGTGTGAGAATTTGCTTTTGAGCTGCATTAAAACAAAATCATGCCTAAAATTGTATTTACTTTATTTGCTCTTTTAAATTGAAAACAAATTCTAAATTTTGTAAAAATTCTATACAACTTTTTGCCAGTGTAATGTGTTTCAGGTAATAAATCTTAGTGACATGGTACTAATATGATAGGGGAGTTTAACTACACTGGACACAAAAAAGTATTGTCATGTAGTTCATATTAGGGTAGCCTAATATGATTTTAAAAATGAGGTCCTTACCTCCCAGTGAAATAAGACCAGTGTCTTACAATTTTGCACTGTATTACCCATGAAGGCACTCATCCTGCAACTTGTTCTGCATAAACAGAAATGTAGGCCTAGTCTGGATTCTCAAAGGAATCTAAGGCCTGGTCTACACTAGGACTTTAATTCGAATTTAGCAGCGTTAATTTGAACTAACCGCTCAACCGTCCACACCAGGAAGCCATTTAATTCAAACTAGAGGGCTCGTTAGTTCGAATTTGGTACTCCACCCCGGCAGGTGGAGTAACGCTAAATTCGACATGGCTAGCTCGAATTAGGCTAGGTGTGGATGCAAATCGATCTTAGTAGCTCCGGGAGCTATCCCACAGTGCAAGATGAGGAAGGGTTTGTGGAGGACGAGGCAGGCGAGAGCGCTTACAACGCTGGTTTCCCCGACAGCCGGGATCTATTCATCACCATCACGGAGATCCCCCAACAACCCTCCCCGGCCATTAACCCGGATCCTGAATCAGGGGAAGGAGCAGTCGGTAAGTGCTTTAACCATGTTAACTTTTATTCTTAATATAACAGGAATCTTAACTGTGTGAAAAGGAGGTCTCTCTAGATATGGGGATAGAACAGAAATCATCCTTGGAGATCTCCACGAAGCTCTCCTTGCGTTAATCGAAAAGCATCGGCAGGAGGTTCCTGAGGAGAGCTGCCTTATTGGGTGCTCCGTGGTAGCACAGTTTTCCACGCAAAGCTTTCATGAGGTACTCAGGGAGCACTGCCTCCCCAAGCACGGCTGTATCGGGCCCTGGTTCGTGCTAGCTTTCACGCAGCATGCGCTCTCTATCTCCTTCAGTGACCCTCCTCAGGGTGATCTCGCTCGGAGACTCCTGCATCTAATTAGGGTAATTACTGTAATTTTACGCCTGGTCCAAAGTATTTTTAAAAAATCTACGGACAGACGGCATAGCACAGACTCAGCACGCAGCTGCGTGACGAGCGTAACGGAAAGCCAAAGAATATAATGGACACTCATGGAGGGAGGGGGGAATGAGGACGCAAGGTATCCCACAGTTCCTGCTGTCTCCGAAAAGTATTTGCATTCTTGGATGAGCTCCAAATGCTTCTAGGGTCAAACACAGTGTCTGCGGTGGGTCAGGGCATAGTTCGGCAATTTGCGCACACACCCCACCCACCACCAGAAGTGAAAACAATCCTCTGTTGACTCTTTTACATGTCACTCTTTACTGAATGCTGCAGATAGACGCGAAATTGTTTGACGCTCTAGGAGCAGGAGCCTGTCATTCCTTGAGTTTAGAGGCGGTCTTTACATCACCGCACACCCTACCCAGCACAGCCTGCGTCCCAGTTTCAACCCTTTCACGAAAAGTCATGAATAAAGAAACCTTTATTAAGTAATAATGGGACATGTATTTTATTTTTACACGTGTGCTGGAAGTGGGGGTAACGGGGTGAACGGGGTATGTAACCGAAGAGGAGAGTCAGCAGTAACTGGGTAAAGAAACAGGGGCAGGTTCAGCTTCTCTGTAAAGAAACTGAACAGTCACAGGTCACGCTGCTCGCTGCTCGCTGGTATTTGAAGAGTTCCTTGTCACTGTCCCAGGCGCCTGTATAGGGCTTCATGAGCAAGTGCATTAGCGGGCAACTATAGGCATCTGCACATCCACAACAGTTATTAAGAAACTACCTTCCTGCAGGCGTCTGAGCAGCCCACAGTTCCTGAAAACACACGCATCATGAACCTTGCCCGGCCACCCGACGTTGATGTTTGCAAAACGTCCCCTATGGTCCCCCAGTGCTTGCAGCACCATTGAAAAGTAGCCCAATTTCTCAGCAGCTGACTGTGGAAGACGTGGACGATAAAGTGCGAGGAGGAGAAAACGGCGATGATCGCAGCGGGCTCCGTGCTTGCAGTGCTGTGGCGTCCGCGCTGTCACTGACCAGAAAAGTGCACGAACAGATTGCCCGCAGGCGCTTTCACGGAGGGAGGGAGGGAGGTAGGTTGTGATTGACGGTTCAATGACGACACTTACCCAAAACCATCCTCGACACATTTCTCCCCCCAGCAGGCATTGGGGGCTCTACCCAGCATTCCAATGGGCAGTGGGGACTGCGGGAACTGTGGGATAGCTTCCCACAGTGCACCGCTTCCAAAGTCGACGCTGGCCCCGTGAATGTGGACTCAGAAATTCGAATTAGTGTATTTAGTATGGATACACAAATTCAACTTCATAAGGTCGAATCCACAAATTCGAACTAAGTTGATTCGAAATAGTCTTGTAGTGTAGACAAGGCCTAAGGGAGTTGAAAGTGCAATGGTAATTAGGCACTTCACTCCTTTAGGCATCTTTGAAAATCCCAGCCCATGTATATTATCTAAGAACTCGAGACCACGTGGTCACCCACAATTAAACAAAACAAAACGTACTATGTTCTTGCACGATCCCTTTCTCATGCCCTTGGTTCCCCCAGCTTATTTCCATATTCTTCTCCTCCCACATTGTTAAATAGCATTCATGGATTTCAGGGGAAGCAGCTGTGGAAAAATGATAGCTCACACTACAGTGATCCTAATTCAAAACGTTCCCAATACTCTAAGGAATAGCAGTGGCCCTGTCTGCCTCTTGGTCTGCAATTTCCCACTCCTACTGACTTGTGCAGCTGGAAGAATGGGAGAACAAATTCCAGCGTGGTGTGAGGGCCTGATTTTCATTTCCACTAGGCCACTTTATACTGCTCTAATCATGTAAAGAACCCTTCCCACTTGAAGGCCCCTTTACAGAACTGCTGTAGTGTGAGCTGGCCTTAATGGAAATGAGTCAGGCTCCAAGGGTTTATTGTGTAAGTCTGAATGTATGATGTGTGTGTACAGAATATGCAGAGATACTTAATAAGAGGTTCTGTCTAGGATTTGTGGTGACATGACATAAACCACAAGAAAGCATCGTGATGTCCACAAAGTAGAAGTATTTATGCACGTTTGTTGCTGCTTATTTTCATATTATTAAATTGCCTTTTGGCTCCTGCTTTGCAGTTATTCTCTCATGTGGAGACACTCAAACTGCTTCAGTTTCAATAGTTCTATAACTGATCTCTCTAAATGTTCAAAAAATGCATTTTTCATTGTTTTGTTGTCAGGTTAGTGGAATATGACTTTCTGGTGTCAGATTTTTTTTATTTTTATGATTGACAGGAATTTTTATATTTGCACAGGACTTCTGTTGAAACACACCATATTGTTTCTCTTCCTCATTATATAACTCGATATGCTCCAAACAATTCTAAATATTAATATCTACTTTAAAAAGGGAGATATTTTTAAATTCAAATACATTTCTCCTTTTACAATCAGTCTCTGAGAGAGAAACTACTTTACTCATTTATTTCAAAGTAGAGTCACAGAGTTTAAGGCCAGAAGGAACCACCAGATCATCTAGCAGTGAAAGTGATTCGATTATTATTTAACCTTGGAGTTGTATACTACATTCTAATTCTGTCATTAGACGCACTTAGCTCTAACCGCTCCATTGTGTTGTGAAAATTTTATCTTATACATGTACATGATTTCAAACTGTGCCATCGGTCTCTGCTATAGGCTGAGGATAAGGAAATGCTAGTTCTATATGCTGCACAGAAAGAAATAGACACTGTTGTTTTTAAACAAAGGCGAGATTGCCTTCTTCCACAGATAAAACTTGAGAGATGGGAGATTTACCTTGCAGAGTTTTGGTCAGCTGTTCCCGTTAGTGAAAGAAGTTTGGAGGACAACAGATTTTGGAAACTGCATACCCTCCCAAGCCTGTAGATCTCTAGGATTCACAGGGAGGTACAGCCACTTCATGGTAAGACAGGAGCTGCTCTGTGGGGATAGCTCCTGGCTCTGCTGGTATCTTTTTCTCTCCTTCCCCAGCAAGACAATTACAGCTAGATATGCACTGCTATTTGCTGGGTCCCTCTGCGGTTGAGCAGTAGGAGGGAGGAAATGCGACCTTGATCTGGATTTTGTGTAGCAAGGATGGGACAAAACTGCAAGGAGTGGCATATCTTCTGCATCATGCTTACCCCTGATGACCTTGGCACTCCATCCAAGTGTGACAAGGGGGAAGACAGAGCTGTAGAGGTGGCAGTACCCTCTTTCTTTGGGGAAAGAAATGAACTTGCATGGGGCCCATCTGTGCACAGATCCAATTGGAACAATGTGGTCTATTACTATTATATAGTCATCTCAAAAGCATCCTATTATCAAGGGTATGAGCAGAATACTGCACCCATCCCACCCCCTTGCAAGTCATTCTTTCATTCCAGTGGAGTTTGTTTCCTTGGCCATTATCCTAAGTAAAATCTGAAATTGCAATATTGTGCAGGAAATGAGGGAGCAGTAAACCATTCCTGAGTTGACCTTGGCTTCACTGGAGTTGTTCACTTAAGCCAGGACTTCATTATGTTCTTTGATTTATTTTATTAATATTCTTAGCTAAATATTGGCTGACCTGATTTGGATCAAGTAAGACCTAACTCAAACCTTTGCCAAAATTCAGAATAGACTTGAATCAACTTAGTTCTGAGGGCACTTTTTAGAGCTATCCTTCACTTTTGAGTGCATCTAAACTTCTTGGCTGTAGCTGTCATGAGCAGTGGAAATGCTAACATAAAATGAGAGAGGGTACCTTTCATGAGACTTCCAGCAGAGTTTTTTGTAAATATGAGAGGTTGAGATACAATAGTTTGGATAAGGTTCAAATCAGCCTCTCAATTCTTGAGTGCTTATCCAAGTCAAACTCCAACCCCAAAAACTTTTGAGATTTACATATCACTAATCTTGGATTTCATTTTACAACTGCACATGAAACATAAAGGACAAGAATTAGCTCTGTAAATTCAGTTTAGTTACATACCAAAATACTTAGAATTTCTGGTGTTCATTTACTTGATTGGAAAAGAAACTAGAAATCTGGGGCCAGATTCTCATCTAGTATAAGCTGGCATAGTTCCAAGGACTTCAGTGAAGTTGGTGGAGCTACGCTGACTTGCATCAACTGAGAAGCTGGTTTCAAATTAATGACCCTGCCTCTGTTTTCAGGAACCAGTATGTCCAACAACATAGTCATCTAGAGCTTAACTTTTCTATCTCCTCATTTATCAAGCATGGTTTTGTTTTACAGGGACTTGTTCTTCTGGTCCAATCCGGCAGAGCTGCCTAGATGCAATTATATCACTTTAGGGTGATTGGGGTAAAATTTCCAAAAGTACCTATATTGAACTTTCAAACATTACTTAGGAGCCTAAATCTCATTGGAAGTCAGTGAGACTTAGGCTCCAAAGTACTTACGGGCCAGTTCATTGAAGTTACTTAGGTGCTAAATATGTAGATTCAGTGAGATTGTCAACAATACCTATTGATTCAGTGGGAAGACTAATCTGTTTAGGAACTTTTAAATATTCCACCAAGTGCTTATCTGCCTCTTTAGGCACCTAAATACCCTTGAAAAATGAAAATCTTGGACTTGAGTCTCTTAAGTCATTCAGGTACTTACTGAGAAGAATAGACAGGCCTGTAATTAGAGCTGATCCGGAGAACAGAAGGATGTGCTGTCTTCTGGGTGCTAAGATACGGGATGTGGACCTGAGGCTGAAAAGGATCATAACGGGAGCGGGAAAGAATCTGCTGATTGTCCTTCATGTGGGAATAAATGATACAGCTAGATTCTCGCTGGAACATATCAAGGGAGACTATGCCAGGCTGGGGAATATGCTTAAGGAAATCGAGGCTCAGGTGATCTTCAGTGGGATTCTGCCCCTTCCTAGAGAAGGGCAACAAAGGTGGAACAAGATTATGACGATCAACAGATGGCTCAGGCAGTGGTGCTATGAGGAGGGCATTGGGATGTATGGCCACTGGGAAGCATTCATGGACAGAGAACTGTTCTCTCAGGATAGACTTCACCTGAGTAAGGAGGGAAATAGATGTCTAGGATGGAGGCTGGCACAACTGATTAAGAGAGCTTTAAACTAGGAATTTGGGGGAGACGTCCAGGTAATTTCCACGCCGGAATTTAACATTGAGAGGGAAGAAAACAAAGTAAGAAAAGATACAGCCGTGGGTAGGAGAACAGACATAAGGAAGAAGGGGAGTGTAGATACCAGCCTAATAGGTGATACTGGTGGTAGAATGTCTGTGCCTAATCGAGTAAAGAATGTCAGTGAAGCCAAACAGCAAAAATTAAGATGTTTGTACACTAATGTGAGGAGCCTAGGTAACAAAATAGAGGAACTAGAGCTACTGGTGCAGGAAGTGAAACCAGATATTATAGGGATAACAGAAACATGGTGGAATAGTAGTCATGACTGAAGTACAGGTATTGAAGGCTATGTGCTGTTTAGGAAAGACAGAAATAAAGGCAAAGGTGGTGGAGTAGCATTGTATATCAATGATGAGGTAAACTGTAAAGAAATAAGAAGTGATGGAATGGATCAGACAGAGTCTGTCTGGGCAAAAATCACATTGGGAAAGAAGGCTACTAGAGCCTTCCCAGAGATAGTGCTTGGGGTGTGCTACAGACCACTGGGATCCGATAGGGATATGGATGGAGACCTCTTTAATGTTTTTAATGAAGTAAACACTAATGGGAATTGTGTGATCATGAGAGATTTTAACTTCCCAGATATAGACTGGAGGACAAGTGCTAGTCATAAAAATAGGGCTCAGGTTTTCCTGGATGCGATAGCTGATGGATTCCTTCACCAAGTAGTTGAAGAACCAACAAGAGGGGATGCCATTTTAGATTTGGTTTTGGTTAGTAGTGAGGACCTCATAAAAGAAATGATTGTAGGGGACAACCTTGATTTGAGTGATCATGAGATAATTCAGTTCAAACTAGATGGAAGGAAAAACAAAAATAGATCAGGGACTAGGGTTTTTTATTTCAAAAGGGCTAACTTTAAAGAATTAAGGAAAATAGTTACGGAAGTGACTTGGACTGAAGAACTTGTGGATCTAAAGGCAGAGATGGCCTGGAATTACTTCAAGTCAAAGTTGCAGAAACTATCAAAAGCCTGCATCCCAAGAAAGGGGAAAAAATTCATAGGCAGGAGTTGTAGACCAAGCTGGATGAGCAAGTATCTCAGAGAGGTGATTAAGAAAAAGCAGAAAGCCTACAAGGAGTGGAAGATGGGAGGAATTAGCAAAGAAAACTACAAAGAAAACTGCATCTGACGAAGCGGGTATTCACCCACGAAAGCTCATGCTCCAAAACGTCTGTTAGTCTATAAGGTGCCACAGGACTCTTTGCTGCTTTTAAAGAAAACTACCTTATTGAGATCAGAACATGTAGGGATAAAATGAGAGAGGCCAAAAGCCATGTAGAGTTGGACCTTGCAAAGGGAATTAAAACCAATAGTAAAAAGTTCTATAACTATATAAATAAGAAGAAAACAAAGAAAGAAGAAGTGGGACTGCTAAATACTGAGGATGGAGTGGACGTTAAGGATAATCTAGGCATGGCCCAATATCTAAACAAATACTTTGCCTCAGTGTTTAATGAGGAGCTTAGGGATAATGGTAGGATGACAAATGTGAATGAGGCTATGGAGGTAGCTATTACCACATCCGAGGTAGAAGCCAAACTCGAACAGCTTAATGGGACTAAATTGGGGGGCCCAGATAATCTTCATCAAAGAATATTAAAGGAAGTGGCACATGAAATTGCAAGCCTATTAGCAAGAATTTTTAATGAATCAGTAAACTCAGGGGTTGTACCGTACGATTGGAGAATTGCTAACATAGTTCCTATTTTAAAGAAAGGGGGAAAAAACGTGATCCGAGTGACTATAGGCCTGTTAGTTTGACATCTGTAGTATGTAAGGTCTTGGAAAAAATTTTGAAGGAGAAAGCAATTAAGGACATTAAGATCAGTGGTAATTGGGACAAAATACAACATGGTTTTACAAAAGGTAAATCGTACCAAACTAACCAGATCTCCCTCTTTGTGAAGATAACAAATTTTTTAGACAAAGGAAATGCAGTGGATCTAATTTACCTCGATTTCAGTAAGTCATTTGATACAGTTCCACATGGGGAATTATTAGCTAAATTGGAAAAGATGACACAAAGCTAGGAAGTATTGCTAATACAGAGAAGGACCAAGATTATCATACAGGAAGATCTGGATGACCTTGTAAACTGGAGTAATAGTAATAGAATGAAATTTAATAGTGAAAAGTGCAAGGTCATGCATTTAGGGATTAATAACAAGAATTTTGGTTATAAATTGGGGACTGTGATGGGGCAAGGCCAGATGGCTACAGTAAAGTAGTAAGGAACAGGTATGTTAGCCCCAGGCTAACCAAATCCCTAGTTCCATGGTAACCAAATGGCAGTTACTCCAGGTTAATCAAGACACCTGGGGCCAATTAAGATCTTTCTAGAAGGCAGTGGAGATAGCTACATTGATTGGGACACCTGAAGCCAATCAAGGGCTGGCTGGAACTAGTTAAAAGCCAGTCAGTGAGATTCACGTGTGAGGAGCTGGGAGCAAGAGGCGCAAGGAGCTGAGAGTGAGAGAGTGTACAGCTGGAGGATTGAGGAGTACAAGCATTATCAGACACCAGGAGGAAGGTCCTGTGGTGAGGATAAAGAAGGTGTTTGGAGGAGGCCATGGGAAGTAGCCCAGGAGTTGTAGCTGTCATGCAGCGGTTACAGGAAGCACTATAGACTGCTGTGATCCACAAGGCCCTGGGCTGGAACCCAGAGTAGAGGGCGGGCCCGGGTTCCCCCCAAACCTCCCAACTCCTGATCTGACACAGGAGGAGTTGACCCAGACTGTGGGTTCCACCAGAGGGGAAGATCACTGAGGTGAGCAAATCCGCCAATAAGCGCAGGACCCACCAAGTTAGAGGAGGAATTTTGTCACAGGACACATCAGATGGAAGTAACAGAGGAGAAGGACCTCAGAGTATTGGTTGATCACAGGATGACTATGAGCCGCTAATGTGATATGGCCGTTAAAAAAGCTAATGTGGTCTTGGGATGCATCAGGCGAGGTATTTCCAGTAAAGATAAGGAGGTGTCAGTACCGTTATACAAGGCACTGGTGAGACCTCATCTGGAATATTGTGTGCAGTTCTGGTCTCCCATGTTTAAGAAGGATGAATTCAAACTGGAACAGATACAGAGAAGGGCTACTAGGATGATCTGAGGAATGGAAAACCTGTCTTATGAAAGGAGACTGAAAGAGCTTGGCTTGTTTAGCCTAACCAAAAGAAGGTTGAGGGGGAATATGATTGTTCTTTATAAATATATCTGAGGGATAAATATCAGGGAGGGAGAGGAATTATTTAAGCTTAGTACCAATGTGGACACAAGAACAAATGGATATAACTGGACACTAGGAAGTTTAGATTTGAAATTAGACGAAGGTTTCTAACCATTAGAGGAGTGAAGTTCTGGAACAGCCTTCCAAGGGGAGTAGTGGGGGCAAAAGACGCATCTGGCTTTAAGACTAAGCTTGATAAGTTTATGGAGGGATGGTATGATTTTGGCAATTAACTGATCTTTGATTATTAGCAGGTAAATATGCCCAATGGTCTGGGATGGGATGTTAGATGGGGCGGGATCTGAGTTACTACAGAGCATTCTCTCCCGGGTGATGGCTGGTGAGCCTGCCCACGTGCTCAGGGTTTAACTGATCGCCATATTTGGGGTCAGGAAGGAATTTTCCTCCAGGGAAGATTGGCAGAGGCCTTGGAGGTTTTTCGCCTTCCTCTGCAGCGTGGGACACGGGTAACTTTCTGGAGGATTCTCTGCACCTTGAGGTCTTTTAAACCATGGTTTGAGGACTTCAATAACTCAGGCATAGGTTAGGGGTTTGTTATAGGAGTGGGTGGGTGAGATTATGTGGCCTGCATTGTGCAGGAGGTCAGACTAGATGATCATAATGGTCCCTTCTGACCTTAAAGTCTGAGAGTCTATGAAGATGTTACCCCAAATGATTACCATCACTGTCACCTACCACTTCTCCATTTCATTGGCTTTATAAAATGCAGGTTCTTTCTCTCATTCCTATCATTCACAAATCTGTATTTTAGAAGGAAATGTTAGTTCAAGCATGAATGAATTATTTTATTGTTTTTGGGAGTCCCCATTACATTTTCTCTGTCTGTTAGCTGCTACTCTGATTTTTATGGCCTTGTTTCACTAATATTTGTACTCTTGGGGGAGGAAAAAAAAGATGTAGCATAGCTGATTTCTAATCTGTAGTTCCTAATGCTTTTAATTCAGTGCTTCCAAGCTTCATTAGCATTCCCCTCCAATGACTGTTTTGCCAAGAGATATTAGACAGTTAGCTTTCCAGGTCAATGCTTTGTTTTGAAATGATATCTGATAATATGTTACCTATTTTTCTCCAAGCTGTGATGATTTTTTTTATTTATTATTTTGGTTTTTAATGTTTAAATAATTCACTAAACTCTTTTTGTCATCTGTGAATTGCACTGTTGCCAAAGCCTCATGGAACTTCTCAGTTTATTACCCATGTGGGAACCTATAACTCATCTATGAATGCACTGTGATTTGTTTTGTTCTGTTCATTGGGGTTTCACATTTCTTTTAGCACAGACCCTGATTCTCTATGCTCTTTTGCATTCTATGTTTAGTCTAGGACTGTTCCTATTCCTCACTTGCTGGCAGCTATGCCGGAAAAAATTGTTGGTTTTATTGTGCCTATGCCAGAATATATGTAGAAGTTAGGATGATACTGTAGTCACTTTGTTGTTGTTAACACGTATTTATGAGCTTCTTGATCAAATTCTTTAATTTATTCCCATTCAGATACAGTAAACTTGGCTACCTCTCAATGTATAAAAGATATTTTAGGCACAACAGAATGTACAACTGCTACGTTCACTAACTGTTATAGTGTACTTTGTATGACTGCCAAACTATATGTGCGATTACTATCATCCTTAAGTCTCATCTTTGTTTGTTTATCCCATTGATACTGAGACTTAAGAATGGAGGAACTCAGAAGTTTAAAAAAAAAAAGTCCATTACTTTCCATTCATAGATGCATTCATTTTGAGGATCTTGGTGGGGTTGGTGGTTGTTGTTGTTGTTTGTGTGTTTTGTTTTTTTTTAATTGTGCAAGTCAAAATGATGCCAATTTGGATTTCAACTCAAACCTATAGTTATACTACTCTCTCTTGATCTATATTAATGCCTGTAAGAGTCACTTTCAATATATAGATCACTCCTCCTATTTTAAATTCTGCCACAGAATAGAAATCACAGATATCCATATCACAGGTTTAGGAGAATACCAGCCATTCAGGTTAATATATTCCAGAAAGTACCTGACTTAACACAGCAAGTACCTGACTTGTTCTACAGCAAGTTATATCAACAGACTTAATGTATCTTAACTGGAATGAGAGAATTGTTCTAATACACATTGGCAGAGGCTGCTGCTCCTTATCAAACCCATGTTAACTCAAGCCAACAATATTCAAGTGAAGCTTCTTAAGTCTCCTTGCTAGACCCTGAGCCAAAATTCCTATAGCAATGATAGATCTATAAGTACTTGTAAACAATGTACTGCTTTGTCTCACAGGCCTCCATTCAAAATGGTACTTAAGCAAGTGCGTAGCTTAAAGTACATGCTTATCTAAATGGCTTTGTACTCTTCAAAACTAAGGCACTTTTCCATTACCACAGCACTAGTGTAAATGAGAATCAGGTTCATTGACTTCAACAACCTGGCTGAATTGGGGTCACAGTTAAAAGTTGATTATGATTCTTTATTTTAATCTTAGAAATAAATTTTAAATAGTATCATGATATCGTTATAGTTAATAAGTTCCACTATAACCATTTTGGCTTGATGTCTGTCCTGCCATAATACAATCAATACCCTTAGCTGCATCTGAATTAGATTAGGATTGGCTTTGGCATATATTATTTTCTGTTGTCAGAGAGATGTTTTGGTTTGTCAGATAAACTACCCCATTAACTGAATTTATCCCATCTTGGGTAATAAATGTTGTACCTATTTTGCTGAAAAGGCACAAGAGTTGATGCTAGCAGTTGGAGATCAATGAGCTTTATTTCAGATCCAGGTAAACTGGTTGAAACCATCATGAGAAAGAGAGTTATAAAATACTCAAAGAAAAACATGAAAGAGAAACCAGACCAACTTCTGTAAAAGAAAAAACTCCCTCTCATTCTACTGGAATTTGTTGATCATGTAAACATAATCATGAATAAAAGAGAACCAGTAGATTTAATTTATTTGAACTTTTAAAATGCCTTTGACAAAATCTTTCAAAAGAGGCAGTTAAGAAAACTAATCAAAGGGAGAGGAGTAAACTGCTGTCATGGATTAGAACCTGGTTAAGACAGACTAAAAGTAGGGAAAAATTGATAAACATTCAACGAGGCAAAAGATTAAATGTAGAGTGTCCATAATGGGGCCCGTTGTTTAATAGATTCTGGAAATGAGGGAGAACAGTTTTGAATTAAAATTTGCATATGTCACAAGTTATTCAGGTTAGCCAAGACCAGAGGAAACTATGAGAAACTCTTGAGATAATTAATATAGCATAGGTACTTGAGCAGCACAGATGGAACTAAATGCTGACAAATACATATTGGAAATAATAATTGGGTTAAAATATGATTCCCTCAGCTTCTTTTGCTGTTTTTCTCATTTTTAAAGGTTCTGCTTCCAAGAAGTCTATGGCAAATGCCCATTGGTTTCAGTTGGAGATGGCTTGAGCTCACTGTTTGAAATGAGAGTCGAATCCTATAGCTCATTTAGGAAATGTATGCATATAGCAAACCTTACTGTCACGTTTTCTTTAATTCTGCTGAAGAATTCTTACCATCACTCCCTGAAATATTACTGGCCATATCCCAAAGGCCTTGCCCAAGTTTTAATAATACAAACAGCTATTGAGTTTAATGGGATTTTTCCCTTTGTGAGAATTCCAGGCCTATAATTATTATATTTTATCTAGTGCCATCTGACATGGATCTCTCTTGCTGTTCATTATAGAACACTAGCTGAGCCCTCTCCAACTATGGCAGGTGTCCGTCAAGCCAAGAAACACCAAGTGAAGCACCAAAGAGTCAGATGCATGCATACATACGTGTGTGTGTGTGTGTGTGTGTAACCAGCCCTAAACTGTCTGCCAGACATGCCATATGCCAGTTGTATGATTTAGTGTGGCTTGGGAGCTCACCCAGTAGCATGGCCGGCTCCAGGCACCAGTTTATCAAGCAGGTGCTTGGGGCGGCCACTCCTGAGCGGGGCAGCACTTTCAGGTATTCGGCTAAGGGTCCCTCACTCCCGCTCGGAGTGAGGGACCTCCCGCTGAATTGCCGCAGATCGTAATCACGGCTTTTTTTTTTTTTTTGGCTGCTTGGGGCAGCAAAACCCTTGGAGCCGGCTCTGCCCAGTAGCAAGAGAACAAGAAAACCATGTTGTGCTCCTTTTAGTTCTGTTTTCAGGTGTTGGTCGTTTATTTATCCCTGATGCGGTGGCAATGGTTCTGAATGCTGATGGCCTGACCCTGGGCAATAATTTTTGAGTTATAAATTTGAATACCATCCACTCAGCCTTGTTTTTGGTTGCCAGGTTGGGCATGTGACTCAGTTACACCAGAATATGTAGATGCTCCGATAGGCCAGGTATTCTAATATGTCTCTTTACTGAATGAGAATGAAAATAGATCCAGCCACTGTGAGCAAGCTCCTTGGCAGATGTTATCTCTACACTTAACTAACTTTCTGTATTAGTAAATTTAGGTACACTGATGATTGGTCAAATTCTCATTTGAGTATATATTATCCACTATGTGCAATCTTTACTAGACATTTCAAGGGAGCCACCAACAGTAGTTTCCAAAATGACAGATTCAATTACAAAGTTTCAGGGGGAAATTCAGATGTGATGCATAAGGCTATGTAAGTTGCATCACTTAGATGCCCTTCTGCCATTCCCCCACAGAGTGTCATACATCCACTCTACCAATTTATTAAAAAGGACTCTATTTTGATCTAGCTTGAATACCAAAGAGACGGAAGAAGATGTAAATTAATGTAGCCCCAACCAAATTTTGATTCATCCATGGTAGGGTAACCAGACAGCAAATGTGAAAAATCGGGATGGAGGTGGGGGGTAATAGGAGCCTATATAAGAAAAAGACCCCAAAATTGGGACCGACCCTATAAAATGAGGACAACTGGTCACCCTAATCCATGATAGCCTCCATCTTGCACCTTTTTGTACTTTCTTCTCACTTATAATGCAAATTAGACCAGATTTGACTCCCTTATGTTGGGTAAACTGAGCGTAATAGTTCCAGAATCTTTAGAGATGATCTACGAGATTGTATCTGATCATACTTACCATTAGTTTTATGTTTACATTAACTCTGTGCAGAAGCAGATGCTCATTGATATTTCTCACACATCTTAAAGTGCACCTTTAAAAATTAAATGTAATAGTGAGATTTTCTAGAAATTTCTTACTTTTCAGATTAGCTTCTCTTTCAATGACTTAACCTACTCTTATTTCAATGACTTAACCTGCCTTTTTGAGAGGGAAAGTTTGTGGCACTTTTTACAATCTTCACTGTTCCTTAATAGTCTGTTACATTTTATATTAACTGTTCAGCTTATTGCACAGTGTTTATTGTTAATTTTGAATGCACTGAATTAAGATGTTCCTCCTTGCTAGTAGATCTCACTAGAGATGAGTCTACCAGTTCAGCTAAAATAATGGGCTTGAAACTTGAACTGTATCATTTTTTGAGATTTAAAGAAATTCAAAGAAATTTTTTTTCCTATTAACTTTTTTATTTCCATGTATCTCTGCATTTGTTGATTATAGCTACAACTGGAAGTGAAAAGTACCAGAAACTGCACATGAGTTTGATCTTGCAAGTTTTTCAGCCTAGTTTTCTATATCCAGTAGGCTTACATAAGCATTGAAGCTTTTGGTTACTTATCCAGATTAAAAATGCAGAGGTTTCCTATCGCTAATAGAGATAAGCCTTAAACAAAGCCTGGATCTGAACAACCCTGAAGTGTGGGATGTTTGAAATCAAGATCAAAATTCTGGCACATTGATAACATGATTACTAATGATTAGACATTTATTTTGCTGAAGTACTCGGGAATCTAATGCCAGTCAATTGTTGTTAGTGTATAAAATGGCTAGAATTATTGCTTCTTAATTTTTACACCACATTATACCAAACCCCAAAAGATAATGAAGTAGAATGCCTTAAGTTTTTAACAAGGAGCTTTTGTTCTCCTAAAGGTACAAATTAATGAAGTAAATAGGCCTGAGATTGGGTAAAGTCTGCTGCTGAATCTGTTGTCTGCTACAGTCACTATTGCTGCTAGGATGACTAGTTTTGAGCAATTACTCAGGCTTTTTCATTAACATTTTTTAATCTAATGGGCTGTTTTCTTAAAGGGTTGCTGTCAACCCAACTTGTATTTAAAAATAAATAAAAATCCTAACTTGATATTCCAGATTAAGAGGGATTTAATTTTTTTTCAGTTTGAATAAAGTATTTTTTCACTTTGTTTGTGTATTTCAAAAAGTTTGGCTAATGACCTTAGAGACTGGTCAGTTTCACTTTGTCCCTAATCAATTTCATTTTCTGGTTCATGTGCATCAGCATAATGCTGCTGTTTAGGTTCTCAGCACTAGGTACTGTAGGAGAATGTTTATATTAAAGGAAGAGAAATTATTTTCATTGCATTTTATATTTCACATCCAATTTTGTAAAAACTACATTTTTAACCCCCTTGTAGCTTTGGGGCCCCAGACTAGCTGACAGTGTCCCTTTAACAATGGTGGAAGTTTCACAGACCTCTAGCTCGGCTCTCTTACAGTTTATTCTCAATATAAATATACCATCTGGAAATGCTTGATTCATGTTTCCCACATAATTGCTTTCTCATGTCACTTCTCCTTTCTTTTACTGTGCAATGTAGCCTTCTATGGCACTATTTTCAGGGACAGCAACAACCACAAAAGCTTCAGGTATTGGGGCTAGATGAAGTCTTGCTGTCTCAAAGGAAAACCAGTGGCAGCAGTATGAAGTTCCCATAGTTTGCTGCAATTCAGTCACTGAAGATCAGCAGCATTATGAGGAGACAGGCCTGACTGTGTGCAAAACTTTAGTTGAAAGCCAGAAACAAATGAAAATATATGTAATGCTAACTACATGAAAAAGCTAATTATGGTCCTGATTTAGGAAAACATCCCTATTCAGAAAGGCCATTGAAACGGGTCCTTAACTTTAAGCATGTGCTTAAGTTTAATTGAACTCTATTGCACTTAAGCTCATGCTTAGAATTAAGCGTCTGTTTAAATGCTGTTTTCGTAAATCAGGGCTTATTACAGCATTTTCCACTATATGGTTGCAAATTCAATTTACTAGACTCTAGCAAGCTACTACAATTCAAAGTATTATCTATTCTATATTTAAAATTAATATTTGCTTAAAATTGCCTTCATGCTTTGTCTCTTTCTTGTATATCTCTCTGAGACATGTTAAAAGTTGTTTTGCCATATTGGCACTATGCCACATGCAAGATATAAGCTCTTCTGCTGCAAGGTGTAAGCTAAAAAACAAGAGCTGTGTCCATTTCAGCTTTTGCTTGGCTTCTACTCTATTAGAGGAAAAAGACTAGAACAAATATAAAAGGACAAATATACATAGGGAGAAAATAGATTTTCAATCATTTAAAAAGTACAAACAGTGGAAATTTAAAATATATCCCTAAAAACCAACTTTGAACCAATAAAGGATCAATGTTTGCTGGCAATGGTACCTTCCTGAGTGAAGTCCAGGATTATACCAGAACTGTTTGGGACAAATGGTGGAGCTGATCCTAGTTCTCTGTAGTTAAAAAAGATGCCAATAAAGTTAAAAGTTAGAGTGCATAAAACTGTAATTCATCCCTTCCTAATGTATGGAACAGAGACTTGGCCACCTCAAGACAAAAAATCAATATCTTCTCTGCTAGAAAAATGAAGATGTTGAGATGTCAAATAGTTGGCTGCTCCATGACAGGAAATTAAATGAGGTGGTGAATGGCTTAATGCAGGTTGCCCCAACTGAAGACAAGTTGAGGGAGGCCAAGCTACATTCATATGGCCATGTCCAAGGGAGACTCAAGAGTTACAATGGTAGGATGGCTCTTGCAATAATCATGGATGGAAGATGACCAAGGGGGAGGCCAAAGACTCAGTATGTGGCCCAGCTCTCAGTGGACCTTAAAGAGTCCAATTTGCATGACAGGGAGGCAGACAATTATGAGTTTTGAAAGTAGGCTATAAAAGTGACTGACCTCAAATAGGGAAGTGGCGAGGAAGAAGAAAGTCAGCCAAACATTAACTAAATTTCCTATGCAACAATGATGAAATATTCAGTAATTTAATAAAATCAGCAAAATAGTAACATGGACATAAATGTTTTATAAAGTACATTATGGCCCCAAACCTAGGGCACACCAAGTTGTCATTCAGTGCAGGACTAGAGGAATGGTACAAAGGTAGCTGTTATACCAGCTGGACACTACCAGAGTAGATCTCCAGCTATGTACCTCTTCTCTGGTCATGTTCGTGATACACTTCCTACACTGGGGTCTGCAAGGAGGTTAGCAAATACTGGCTATACATCACCTGACAGTTTCACCATGCATGGGGGGCAGAATCCTCAGGTGGCCAATGAGAGCAGCTTTACAGTCCCTTTATACTGCTCCAGCAACACAAAGAGACTGAGGAGTTGGTCCCATGTCTTCAAAGTGAGATTTCAGTTTAAAGGTAACAAATAATCAAGTGCAGTGGAAATCTGATGTAATGTTTAAAACATCCTTAGAGGTGTGTATAGTATAACCTGATGGGAGAGAGTGGAATGAAACACAGCCACCTTTTTTTCATGTCCAGTGCCTTTGAGCACATGATGCAATAAATATCAAATGCTAGCTTTGAACCAAAATAGTGCTTAGTGATTAATGATGCCAGTGACATATGTGGATTTTATATGTAAAATAGTCGTCATGATGATCAGACAGGGGCGGTTTATTATTCAACCTAGCACTTCCTATATTTAGTGCTGGAGCCTATGGCTATGAACCGACAAACTACTCTGAACTAGGACAGCCCTCTCCTCATATTGATCCCCATCAAAGCAAATGAGGTTCTTCAGGAATAGGTGTTCACCCATCTGTAGTAGCTTGCAAGTTGCGGGGCCAAGAGCTGTAATCAGGACAGTTGATTATTATTGTTGATGGTTAACTTGCTAACAAGTATTTCCATAATGGCAAAGGTGGCGAGATGAGTAGATTTTGCATCCGAGCCGGTTAACTTTCTAGTCTATTCTGCGAGCTCTTGCTCATATGTCTTTATAAATATGTGACAAATATGAGGCATTAGACAGAGTTAAATTTTCAAAAGTGCTTAAATGATATAGGAGCCTAAATCCCATTTAGAAAAGTGACTTAGAAACTTGAGCCTAAATTTCATGGAAAGTTAATGGGACTTATGCATCTAATGCAAACTTGTACTCCAAATGTCTATATTTACTTCTTAATGCGTATGTTGGAATAATTTTCTTTTACATAAGGATATGAACATGTTTTTGTGTTTAGATAATGCATTTTTCTCTTTCTTTTGATGGGCAGTACTTAAATAAATACAGATTTTTTGCATATCCATGGGCTGTGACTTTTAAACTGTTCTTAGGCTATTTGGATAGCTGTTAAAAAGGATACTGACTTATTAATAAAACTAACATATGGTATAAATATTTCTTTAGTCACATTCACAGTATGCCTTTCTTGCACCTAACTGCTGTTAATCTAAACACTGTAAACATATAGCTTGGTATGTTCTGGCTTATACTCTGGTTCTTCCATTATAATGCAGCTATTAATGATAGACCAGCACCTTTTTTGAATATATTTTTATAGCATTATTTCATAGGAAAATCCCAAAATGCTTTAGAGCATGTTGCAGAATATTTAATCCAAGACAATATAATCCATTACAATTCTCCACAATCACATGAAGGGCAATAACAACACTAGGGTCCCAGTCCTCCAATGAGTTTGTGAGGATATTTTGGTCTGATGGCTTTTTGAATTTTCTTCTTGAAAACTTCTTGGAGGTGGTGTGCTGCTCCTTTCCCCAACCCCCCATCCCCCGGTGCACTGATGAAGTCATTGCTCATTTTTAATTATACCAAAAAAAAAGGAATATAGGTAGTAGACTATTATGGTACAGGCATATGTAGTGTTGATGATTTAAGATCTTGGGCCAAGTCCTTTTCAAGTAGTTTGTATGCTGTGTTCTTTCTCTCATTCATCCTGAGCAAATAGGTTTTGTAACAACTAGATGTCAACTCATTACTCTAGGTTCCTAATTAATACTGCTCAAATCTCTGGGCATGTCCTTTGTTGCTCTCTACCTGATGCTAAGATGGTATGCATGTTCTATGCACTGCATGAATTTGAATATGAAAATGAATTTATTTCATGGACATATTATTTTATAGTAGCCCTATGGCTTCTGTTCCGATAAATGGCATTAGCTCTCCACTAGTTCCCTTTAGGAAAGGTACTCATCCAGGGTACCCAAATTATCCCTTCTTGTTTCTCTTGGCTAGGGATTCATTTGTAGTCAAGATGCAAGGGACCATACAGATTTAGCCCAGAAAATCTGACTCTCTGCAAAGATATGCTGTTTACATTATGACCTGTTTCAATCCTATGCCTATTGGAAACCACGGGTGATGAGTAAAATATCAAACAACTTTCCCCCATTCTCACAAAAAGATAAATGGATATGAACAGATGAAAGCATTTGCATTTTTTTATGAGGCATGTCATCACTGAGATAAATGCTATGATAAACTTAAGTGATCTAATCGGTACATTGCCATCAACAGTTCTTATTTCCAGTTGTTTAAAGAGGATGTCAAGAAGCCTTAGTTAAAAGAGCATATTTCTCTTGAAGGTCAACCTCCCTCTAATACTGCCTTCAACCTATGGCAGGTTATGAAGTGACAATAAGACATTGTAAGTACTTGGGGCCACCCAGAGACAAGATTCTCAGATCTAGTCATCTCAAGAACACTTCTTATCTTATAGGCAAAGAGACTGTGAATCCCAGCACAAAACAGCACCAAAATATTTGGATTTTTTCATCTGTGACTGAAGATTAATTAATTTTGAGTTTTACATAAATCCTCATCTCCTGGATTGATAAATCCCCCTTTCTTTGACAAGAAAATCTTCACAGAGAGCCTGCTGCAAAAGCAGCCTCTCGCCATCAGCAAAGCATGGTGAGTGACTACTCATTCTTGCCCCACCAGTGCACACACACGCCTCTGCAGCAGAACCCGCCAGTCATCCTCATACTCCTTTGCAGACTTAACCCGATATCAGCCTACATCAGTTCACCTGAACAGCAATAAACTCCCCAAGATTCTTGACTGCTTAAGAAACAGTCAGTGACATTTCATCGGTTCTGAGGACTCTGCTTCACCAGGCCTCCTCATCCTTACCTTCGCCCTCCATCACAACTTTTCTGTTCCTGAAATCTTTTCTATCCCCACGTCCTTGTCAGCCAAAGCGAGATCTCCCTCTATACATATCTAATAAGACTGCTATGATCTCATACAGGATCCATTCCTGAATTGTACATTGAATAGAGGTCTGCCTGAACCTCATATATTCTCATGCAGCATGTGTCTACAGTGGGCATTTTTCTGTTATGAAAACTTAACAATATTTTAATAGGGGTGAGTACATCCATCCAGTGGTTTCCCCAGGAATTGAAATTAGGGGGGGTGTTCGAAATTACAGGGGGGGTGTCAGGACCAATGAGATATATAAAAAAGATATGAATAAAGTAAAGTTTTGTTAAGATTATGCAAATTTAACATAAGAATAATGCAAGTTACACCAAAACACATAACAGGTCTAGATTTCTAAAAAAATATATAATTTAAAAAAAAGTATTTAATTTAAATTGACTTTTGAAAAGTAAGCCATCATGGGGTAAGAGGAAAGTCCTCTCATGGATCAGTAACTGGTTAAAAGATGGGAAACAAAGGGTAGGAATAAATGATCAGTTTTCAGAATGGAGAGAGATAAATAGTGGTATCCCTGAGGGGTCGGTACTGGGACCAGTGCTGTTCAACATATTCATAAATGATCTGGAAAAATGGGTAAACAGTGAGGTGGCAAAATTTGCAGATGATACAAAGCTATTCAAGATAGGTAAGTCCCAGGCAGACTGCGAAGAATTACAAAGGGTTCTCATAAAACTGGGTGACTGGGCGAAAAAAATGGCAGATGAAATTTTATGTTGATAAATGCAAAGTAATGTACATTGGAAAACAATCTCAACTATACATACAAAATGAAGGAGTCTGAATTAGCTGTTAACACTCAAGAAAGATCTTGCAGTCATTGTAGATAGTTCTCTGAAAACATCCACTCAGTGTGCAGCGGCAGTCAGTGATTCCCAACATTCTGTTTGCTTTTTTAAAAAGAACAGGAGCACTTGTGGCACCTTAGAGACTAACAAATTTATTTGAGCATAAGCTTTCGTGGGCTACAGTCCACTTCATCGGATGTAGCCCACGAAAGCTTCTGTTCTTTTTGCAATACAGACTAACACGGCTGCTACTCTGAAACCTTTGCTTTTTTAAGAAAGGAATAGATAATAAGACAGAAAATATCATATTGCCTCTATATAAATCCATGGCACATTTACACCTTGAATACTGTGTGCAGATCTGGTTACCCCATCCCGAAAAAGACATACTGGAAATGCAAAAAGTACAGCGATGGGCAACTAAAATGATTAGGGATATGAAACAGGAGAAGAAATTAAAATGACTGGGAATTTTCAGCTTAGAAAAGAGACGACTAAGGGGGGATATGCTAAAGGTCTATAAAATCTTGACTGATGTGAAGAAAGTGAATAATGTAAATGTTTTGTTAGGATAATGCAAATTTAACATAAGGAAAATGCAAGTTACACCAAAATACATAACAGATCTAGATTTCTAAAAAATATATATAATTAAAAAAATGTATTTAATTTAAATTGACTTTTGAAAAGTAAGCCATCATGGGGTAAGAGGGAAGATCCTCTCATGGATCAGTAACTGGTTAAAAGATGGGAAACAAAGGGTAGGAATAAATTATCAGTTTTCAGAATGGAGAGAGATAAATAGTGGTATCCTTGAGGGGTCAGTACTGGGACCAGTCCTATTCAACATATTCATCTGGAAAAATGGGTAAACAGTGAGGTGGCAACATTTGCAGATGATACAAAACTATTCAAGATAGTTAAGTCCCAGGCAGACTGTGAAGAGCTCCAAAGGGATCTCACAAAACTGGGTGACTGGGCAACAAAATGGCAAATTAAATTCAATGTTGATAAATGCAAAGTAATGCACATTGGAAAGCAATCTCAACTATACATACAAAATGATGGCATCTGAATTAGCTGTTAACACTCAAGGAAGAGGTCTTGGAGTCATTGTGGATAGTTCTCTGAAAACATCCACTCCATGTGCAGCAACAGTCACAAAAGCAAACAATGTTGGGAATCATTAAGAAAGGGATAGATAATAAGACAGAAAATATCATATTGCCTCTATATAAATCGTACGTGCACACCTTGAATAGTGTGTGTAGATCTGATCACCCATCCTAAAAAATATATATTGGAATTGGAAAAGGTACAGAGATGGGCAACTAAATGATGAGGGGTATGAAACAGGAGGAGAGATTAAAGTGACTGGGAATTTTCAGCTTAGAAAAGAGATGACTAATGGGGATATGATAGAGGTCTACAAAATCTTGACTGGTGCGAAGAAAGTGAATAAGGAAATTTTATTTAATCCTTCACATAACACAAGAACTAGCAGTCACCCAATGACAAACAAAAGGAAGTATTTCTTCACACAATATAAAGTCAACCCAGGGAACTCTTTGCCAGGGGATGCTGTGAAGACCAAAACTATAACAGGATTTTAAAAAGAACTAGATAAATTCCTGGAGAACAGGTCCATCTGTGGCTATTAGCCAGGATGAGAGGGATGCAATGCCATGCTCTGAGTGTCCCTAGCCTGTTTGCCAGAAGCTGGGAATGGGCAACAGGGGATGGATCACTTGATGATTCCCTGTTCTATTCATTCCCTCCGAAGCACCTGGCCTTGACCACTGTTGGAAGACAGGGTACTGGGCTATATGGACCATGGGTCTGACCCAGTATGACCATTCTTAAGTAAAAATTAATTATAATAAAAATGTTTAGTACAGAAACTCCCCAACATAATGACCTCCCAAGATGCAACAATGTGAGATAACAACCTTGACAAATGATGCATTTTAAAAATCTTGGCCTACTGGGAAACATATTTACATAAGTCTCCATTCCCAGTAACAAATCTAGCATTCTGGAGCAAAGTGACTAAAATATAGTCCAACAAACAAATGTTTATTTAACATGCCCCTCACTTTTCCCTCCACCGCACTCCGCTCACCGGTGTTGTCCTTGGTCAGTGGAGACTCAGAGTTCAGAGGTGCTTTCACGTGAGTACACCTTCCAGGTGGGGGACAAAAAGGCACAGTTTGCTCTGGCCATGGCTGTTCATTGTGCCACCGTTCACTCCACCGCTCTGTTGCCAATGGCCCTGCACAGTCACCTTCTGCTATCACCTACCACTGTGACCTCTGCGAGTTGGTCTCTTGAGGTTCCACCAGCTCTCAGTGATTTCAGCTGAGCTCTCAGTGCGGGAACCTCGCTGCTAGTGCAGTCTGGGCTGTCTCTTACACAAAAACACTGTCCCCACAGGAACACTGTCCCCACAACAGGACTAAGCACTTAGACCTGATTGTCAGTGATTTCAGCTGCAGTGGTCACTTAATATAATATAATTGGAGATCTACCAATCTCTTAGAACTGGAAGGGACCTCAAAAGGTCATCGAGTCCAGCCCCCTGCCTTCACTAGCAGGACCAATTTTTGCCCCAGATCTCTAAGTGGCCCCCTCAAGGATTGAATTCATAACCCTGGGTTTAGTAGGCCAATGCTCAAGCCACTGAGCTATCCCTCCCCCTTAACAGAACAAAAGACTATCTATTGGAGCCTAATCAGCTCTGTCTTTAAACAGTGGAGAGGGACAGGTCCCCACCCTCTCTCTTGAAGTCTTCAAATCACAGGCTAAGTATAGTTCTACTGCCCTTTACTCATACAATAAGAACAACATTTCATCCCCCCTTCCCCCCACATTCAAGTGGTTTGTAACCCAACCCCAGCCAAAATCTATCACTTGGACAACACAGCTCTGTTTGCTGGATATCTAGGTAGATTAGGTGTGAATGTAAATATAATCTAGTGCTGAAGCCTTCCCCCCAGCTCATCACTAGCTGTCAGGTGAACTCATTTAGACTTTGCTTACAAATCATCATTTGAAATTATTAGGTTGGCCAACATCACCGAAATGAATGCACTGACATCATAAAAAACAGCTGTATAAGGAAGCAAGAAAGCTAGTCTATGTTCATACTTTTAAATCTATTATACTTTTTCAGATACACATATTTTATCATACACTGTATAAGCTTTTAAAGTGTGTATTAATGTTTCAGTTTAAATTCAGATTTCCAAACAGTCACTAAATTGGTATGTAACTAGCTCACAAAACTGGGGGGGGGGTGTTGGGAAAATTCAGGGGGGGTGTACACCCCCCCTGGGGGGGGGGTAGGGAAATCACTGCATCCATCACTAGAGAGGAGGGTGAGGCCATTGACACCGATGTCTATTCGTGGATTTTGAATGGAGTTTACTTAATCTGAAAGGCAAGTGCATCAGCCCATACTAGCTATCTTTCTATGCAGTAATGATTACAGTGGGGCTATGCTGACACAAGACGAGGATCTAGCCCAGCCCTGTTTCTTGAATATATGGTTATGTGGCACTCCAAAAGTACATACGTTACATTATATTAAAAAAAAATCTTCAATTGATGTGATCTTGCCATCTGGATGCAGCCATTTCCAGAATTAACACACCCAAATGTGAATGTGATATTCAGTGCAACAAGAGGGATGAGGTAATAGCTTTTTATTGGACCAACTTCTCTTGGTGAAAGAGACAAGCTTTCAAGTTACACAGAGCTCTTCTTCAAGATGACTGATATCTGACAGTGAATAACACTTTATTTGCTACAGTTATGATGTCATTCTTAGTGCTGCCTCCTGGATGCTGTGTTTATGGGAGTGACAAAACATGACAGCTCCCAGCAATTTAGTAATTGTCCAGAAGTGGTGGCAACACATAGTCACTGGGTAACCCAGAATTATGCCCTATCAGCTGAACATTTAAGCCAAATTTGAATATGAATGTCTCAAGAGGAAACACTAGGGTAGTAGTGACAGCAGTCTCTGGGCCAGATCCCCAGCAGGTGTAAAACAACGCTCGAGTGAAGTTAAGAGGTTGTGCCTCTCTTGATTTAACGACTACTTTAAAGCTAGATATTTTTAATTTGACTGTCGCCTGATGCTTTTTAGCTGTGGGTAGAGAAGTAGTCTTTTAAACCAACCAAGAAGGGTTTTTATGAACTAATAATAATAGTTTAAACTTTCATAGCACTGAGGATCTGAAAGCACTATTTAAACACTAATGAATTTGGCTGCAATCACGTCTATACTACCCCCCGGATCAGCGAGTAGTAAATCGATCCCTGATAGATCGATTATCGCATCTAGACGAGATGTGATAAATCGATCTGCAAATCGGTGCCCATACTCTACCTCGGCAGGAGGAGTAAGCAGTGTCTACGGGGGAGCCACGGCAGTCGACTTACTGCCATTAGGATGGCCAGGTAAGTCGAACTAAGATACTTCAACTTCAGCTATGCTGAAGTCGCGTATCTTAGATCGATTTCCTCCTCCACCCCAGTGTAGACCAGCCCTGAGTCTTATATTTGTTTTGCAAATTGGTAAACTAAGTCACAAAGAAACTAGGTAACTTGCCCAAAGTGTCACAGGAATTCCGTGTGGAGTCAGGAACAGAAACCAGACCTCTTAGCCCCAAGTCCTGTGCTTTAGCTGCAAGATCACCACCTTTCTTCTTCTTGAATTAAGATCTCATCCAACTATATATACAATTAGAGACCATGTACCATTTTAGATGGCAATACAAATGTTCATTCCATCTGAGTAATATAGATTTTTAAAGATTGTCCCCTTTGTCTGAGACAAACAGAGGTTCGAGTAAGTATTTAATTGAGAGAGGAAAATCAAAACGTGACAGATTGAAATTTCAAACCACGTGGCCGTTTATTAACAAGAGATAAGTTACAACTTGGGCCGGGGGGAGGTAATTTATCAACTAGAAATATATCAAGATAAACCACACACAACTTGAAAACAGTCTATTTGCAGCTAGCAACAAGAACTAAATGACCTATGATCAACCGCTTACTAAAATCCAAAATAGATATGCAAACTGAGTAAACTGTGAACGCATTAACCGAATCTTGTGAAATACACCAACTAACCACAACAGTAATCAATACAACAATTTGATTCTCCTATACTGTATACACAACTTTGCACCAAATAAGGGAGGAGGAAGAAGAAAAAAAAAGGGAAGAGGCTAAGCAAACAAAGTGTTTACAGAAATTAAAATGCACATACCACACTCCAGGCGCAGCTGACCAGCAGTACAGACACAGAGTGCATGACAAATTGAGGGGAAGTAATCCTAACATGACACGAGCCGGCAAAATCCGGAGGAGACCCTGGCTGAAAGGGTGATTAGTCCTTCCAGCTAACACACAGGCACTCCTGCCGTTTTTGGCGCGAGATAGTTTTATTCGAAGACTCTTACTCGTGCCAGCGTCTAATTGGTCCCTACCTCCTTCGCCCTCCAGGTTCCGAGCTGGAGCCCTCTACGTCAACAGGAGCTGCACCCGGCCCACTACTCTTTTGCACACAACACGCTGGTATTGTAGTACACGGCACCAACTTGACCCACAATTGACCAGATAGAAGGTTCGGGAATAGGCACACGGCACCAATGTGACCTTTTGACCGACAATTGGCCATACAGACGCCATGTTTGAGCATGAGTTAGGGTTGCGACACCCTTCATTTTCTATTACATTCACTGAAATTGAAACTTTGCACAAGATTATGAAGGGGATTATATGATGGAGTTGCCTGTGATACCAGGGGACTGGACTCAAGGACCAGGAGGTCCCTTCCAGTCCTATGTTTATTATAATGTAACCACAATTTATCTTCAGTCAGAGAGCAGCAAAACATGTCTGGCTGCAGTGGTGAGGGCATATAAAGCATCCATTGTTTACAAGCATGATTGTGATGTTTCACTTTTGTGAAAACATCCCAATGAATAAACTGCTGCTTTCGTAACTTTAAATAGAAAATAACCTTCCTCTCCTTCAAAAAGCTTATTTGGGATTAGACGTGGATAATAAAATATGTAATCCATTATCAGATATTCGGGGGAGGGGAGTTGCACTGTTTTCTGAATGTACTTTACTATTCTTACAATAACGATGATGAGTTGTACATCTGTTTTAGCAGTTGGATTAATTCTTTTGTTCATACCTGGGCCATGCAAACACAGTTTGACAGAAATGTTATACACACAATCTCCTTTATTTTTTTGCGTTCTGACTCCATAATTCTGATTTACTTCGAATTTCTACATCATGAGTACAAGCTATTCTCTTCCTGTTTCATATGTTGAGTAGGCAGAGAGGCCAAGCACTATGTAGGTCTGAGGAATGGGCTACACCCTCATGTCTAGAGAAGGTGGGGCCTGATTCTGCACTCGTTTATGCTAGTTTGACACCAGTGATTTTTCTGTTAACTTGAGTGGATCTACTTCAGATTTACACTAGAATATGGCAGATTTTGGCCAGCCTCTCTGTCAAGAGAAGGGTTAAGGCACATTGGTGAGGAAGCATGCACTGGATCTTATTATCTGGAACACACTAAAAGGAAAATTTTGGTTCCCTCAGGCTGTGAATCTGCCATCTTCCTCAGACACGAAATATTGTAGTAAGACATTGACCCAAATCAGTGAGCTAAAGATGAAACTCTCTTCCAAATTCAAACCCTGGAGTAAACCAATGCAACTACAGCCTGTTATGTCTGAAGAATTGCTGGGGTCTTTGAACCACTGTTAATCTCCCCTGCCATATGTGCAATAATATCTGTATACAGCAGGGTGAATTAAAAATAGTTTCATCCTTGCTTTATAACTTGTAAATCAGACCATTAACATTTATCTGAATGCAATTTGTTAGGATTAACATCTATGATATTCGATTTACCATGGTGATTGCTTCTTAAAAAAAATAAAATTCTTTATCAAAGAATTTTGGAACTTCTGAGCAAATTAATATTGAAACCTAAAAGCCTTACAAATGTAGAAAAGAGAAGCATTATCCCTATCATCGGGGGAAATAACTTGAATCGAGGATATGCAAAATATCATCTGCTGTAGTTTATTCCTAATCCAGAAAGATGAGCTAAAGACAGAGCACTGCCTGCAGGGTACAGTAGTTCTTGGTTAAGCAGCAGCAGATCTCATAAATTTCAACTTGCTTTGAATTAACCAATTAACATTGCGGAAGGTTTTCCTATTTTTTTTCTTTTTAAAATATAGATCTTTTTTTGTTTCTGAATTACAAAAAAATATAGTACATCACTCACCCACCCCCATGCCAATCTGTGCTTTTGCTCTCTCCCACCTCTCATTTACACCAGGACGTTTTAGTCAGCTACATCTGAGGGATGAGTAAATGTTTCTGATTTTTTTTTTCAGCCTCCTTTTAGAAACAAATCCCACAACTGTCATAAAAATATCATGAGCAAAAGACAAGCCAGGATCAATGGTGTCTGCCCATGGGCAGAGAGACGAATAAAAAATGTGCATTCTCTGTAAAATTTGGCACCTTTTTATTTAAAAAAAGATGTGTTAATGAACTAAATAATGTGTCTAGAACATGAGGACAAGTAAACAGAAATACTCTTCCTATTAGAATAAAATGATTAGAGAGCTTTCACAGCATTTGTCAGCAGCTTAAGGATCCTGCCAAAAATCTTTTTTTACTGAGCCTTTCATATAAAACTTTCTCAATTTTTTCCTTTATGAATGATTGTGTTAAGTTAATAAAAGACAGTTCTTTGGCTTTGCAAAGGTTCACTGTTTTCTCTTCTTTATTAGCTTTTTGATTGTTCATAGCAATATATTAAAGGCTAGACTCTGATTTTAGGCACAGTGTTGAGCAGAGAGTGTTAGCTCCACCACCCCAGAAGTAAGCATTGGGAGGCATTATATCTTATAGACAGTCCCTTGAGTCACAGCACCTCCACTGGTTTTAAATTGCTCCCCGGCTGGAGTAATCATTTACTGCTGAATGGAACCAATCTCCTGGCCACGTTCTACCCCTTCCTCACCTGGTCCAAGTAGAGAGTAAGCAGGTAAGAGCCCCATTTACTCCCAAACATTTTGACCCAAGATCTTCCAGATAACCTAAGCAGGTGTGTACGGGGAAATTCTTACTCTCGTGTATGGGCAAGTAATCCAAATCACAAACTAGCCTGGTCTTTAAAGCTATTATCATAGACTATAATTACCTTTAATTGTTCTGACGAGGGGGTTGAGCAGTTTGGACAAAACAATGCATGTGTTAAAAGACGTTCAGTCCCTGATGGATGAAGCGTGTGTTCTGGACTTGCCTTTCACAAAGGTTATACCTGGGAATCCCCTGATTAATACCTGCTTTTGCAATCCCTATATGGGCATAACATTGATGCCAGCAGGTGTTTTCACTGTGTAAGGACTGCAGGACTGAGCCTTAAAGGGCAGGATAAGAACGCATACTGGGTCAGACCAAAGGTCCATCCTGCCCAGTGTCCTGTCATTTGACAGTGGCCAATGTCAGGTGCCCCAGAGGGAATGAACAGAACAGGTAATCATCAAGTGATCCATCCCGTCGCCCGTGAATGAAAGAAGATTGATCTTTTCGCTTTGTTTAATAAAGGTGGTGTCTTGCACAAGTTCCACCGTTTTATAATAAAATACTTAATATGTCCGTAGTGTTTTATGAAACAGCGGGTCACGAGTTCTATTCCCTTTACTGCATACATGTGGTTGGCTGATAAAAAATACCATTTGCACTTGCATGTAGCAACAAATTATTGGAACTAGCTCAGTGCGTTCTCAGACTGCAACTGACAGGTTTCTGCAAACCTAACAGTGCTAGCATTGAATTCAAGAGAGACAGTCCCCACAACTCTCAGTATTGAGCTAATAAACATTCTGAGCATGCAGTATCCTTTGTTTAAGTATGTTACATGAGACCAGAGGTTCTCAAACTGTGACCCGTGGGCTGCTTGCGGCCCAATCAGCACACAGCTACAGCCTGTATGACATTCTCAGGGCCATACAGGTAGTATAAATATTATGTGGGCCTCATTCACACAACAGGTAGAAAGCTTCATATGCAGTCCACAGTGGTAAATAGGTTGAGAACCACTGTGTTAGACTGACTCACAGATCCATGTTAAATGTTCTGATATGTCTGACAGCTATTATTATTGTAAATTGTATTTTAACTAGTCTAGATTTTATTATATTGTTACATTGCAAGCTAGATTTGACTGGTGCATTTTAATTGACACACTGTTTTTGTGGAATATTTGATTATTTTTAGGTTTTGGTGACATTCTCTTATATTGACTTAGTCAGCCTTATTTTCAAAATTCCAGCGTTCTCTGGGTAAAATAAAACCCTTGTCCTCTAACATGTGACTACCCCACTACCTTATCTATCTCTTTGATTCACATTATTCTGCCTAACCAATAAACTCACCTTTATTTCCACACCTTCATTTTCTTGACCTCCTTTAAATGTAATTTTGGGATGTCTTAAATAATATTCTGGTCAGACCACATTTAGAATAGTGTTTCACATTGTCAGTTATTTAAAAAAAAACAAGACATGGAAAGGCAAGGTAACAATAGATTAAAGGAGAAGAGAGATGTTAAGGTGAAAAATCCCCAATTTATTCAGCCCACTTAAATAATACACATGCTTAGGATAATTAATGTATACAAAATCATGAGTGTGGATAATGGTTACTTTTTTAGTTCAACACGTGCTGCATAAAGAGGCTTTAATAAAAGTTAAAGAAAAATAAATTTGGAACAGACATAAGGAAGCATTTTTTCACTCTGCAAATGATGTTTGGAATGGCCTTCTGGGTATAGTTCCTGAGGTGAAGGACACTGAAGGTTATTCAGGAAACAACTGTATACCTTGCTGAAGCCATTTATAATGTATTGATTTTTTTTAACTCCTACATATCTGTGTAGTCTTCTATGTATACACTATAACATCAGTGTTAATGTCCTAATTGAAGCCGAATGAATGAATGACGTGTATTAAAAAAAAAACCTACAATACATTATGGTGGGCAAGTAAAGGAAAATAGCTACATTTTTCTAAAGATAATCAACTTTTCAAACTAGACTTCTTCATAACACTTCAGGCTCGTTACTTACTATACAATAGGTTACAAGCACTATGTTACACTCCTTTTTTTTTTTTTACCCATTTACATGCGTAAGAGATATGCCCTCTGATTTTTTTTTCCAGGCTACATTCTCCTGCTGCGCCTGGAGGAGTGCAGATTACAAGGAATCTGGTACACCCAATGTTTGGCATATCAGTGCATGTTGCACTAATACTTGTATCACCATTCGCATCGCTGCTGACTTTGAGCCAGAGACTTGTGTTGGAGTTGCACCCCTTTAGAAACCAGGTCTGAATTTGATGGCAAAAGTTATAACTTGATATAAAAGCAAATTTATTCAAGAACTATTGTCCCAATGCTGTGGAATGATGGGATAAAGCTGTTCTGCAGCAGGTGGATCCAGGCACTGGAGACTCCTTGAGTATAGAGGAATCCTTGGCTAGCATAGGACTACCATAGTAGTTTGTATGCCACACCCTCCCACCAGCTGTGGTATAAAACATGGCCTGGGGAAAGGGTGTGCTAAGCCAAAATCCAGCAAAAATGGAAAATAAAGTTCAAGGTGTTAGGGAGTTCAAATGCCTGTCAAACCTTTGGAGAGTTTTCAGGAACCCAACAGGGAAGTAAAAGAAGAGCTTGAGAGAATGCAGCAGATGCGAGCAATAGCTAATACAAAGGAGCCCTTAACATCAGTAAACAGGCTTAACACTTATACCAAATGCCATTTTAAAGGGAAATTAGTCGAATTGGTCGGTCTACTCATTAGTGCCCATATTAATAATGCCAGAGCCAGAATATGTAGGGATGTACATAGGTTCATGGGAATGGTAAAGAAGTTCTTTCCCAACTTGGCTGACTTTTCAGTTCTCCTAACTGAACTGATGAGTATAAAAAAATGCCTGGATATGGGATGTTGAGTAATCAAAGGCATTTCAGAAGACAAAGCATGTTCTCCCACAATGCTAGTGCAGTACCATATAAGCAGAGAAATGATTATCTGCTGATGCATTTTTCTATAGCCTCTCCTCCACCCATCTGAATGCCACTTTACACTGCCACAGAAGTAGATGAGAATCAAGCCCCTTATCTTGGCAGATCCTGTCTCCACAGCTCCTATACAGAGACCCATTGGTAAAGGAAGACAGCTAAAGAAACCAAAGATTAAGCTTTATGTGAACCAAATCATATAAAGCTTACCACCTACTAAGTCAAAACTCGAACAGATACAGAAGCAAAGCAAGGTGCTTGGACTTGCTAGCTGTTAAGCAGATTGGCAGAGACAGCCTGGCCAGGAGCAGAGCAGTCCTTGCACAACTGCAACAGTACTGGAAGTACAAATCAGATAGCCACATGGTGGATTGTCTCTTCCTCAAAAGAGGATCACTATGCTACAAAACTAGAGGAATGAAATGCTTGCAAAGGCATCATCAAGGTCATGACTACTTAAGGTTATCATAGGACAGCAAAGCACAGAGCAAGGACACAGCAAAGAACATAAGAATGGCCATACTGGGTCAGACCAAAGGTGCATTAGCCCAGTATTCTGTCTTCTGACAGTGGCCGATGCCAGGTGCTCCAGAGGGAATGAACAGAACAGGTAATCATCAAGTGATCCATTCCCTGTCTCTCTGTTGGCATCTGTTGGCCAACACTGTCAAAACAATTCAAGACTAAGTGTAATTTGTGTTACAGAAGCAGATTGCATACAGAACCATTTTTGACAAAAGAAGAATTGAAAGAACCAGGAAGTGGACAGCTGCTCATTTCTTTAATGTTATAATACCACCTATAGAGCAGTAGTCAACTTTATTCATGATTTGTGGAAGTGGCTAATATGCCACCATCTTCATCCACACACATGATGAACAGATGGAAAGTATTTGCAAACTAAGGGTTTCTGAAACACTTGCCATGAATAATGAACCATGGTTTGCTTCAATACCACTTGCAGAATTTGCTAAGGAATATGATTTTACCCACCCGTCAAGTATTCATCACTACACCCAGGGCAACAGGAAAGCTTGAAGGAGCAGCTGGAATAATAAAAGATTCACTAAAAAGAGTACAAAATCTGTTCATGACTTTGAAAGCATATAGAGATACACTGTCAGTAAATGCTTGCCCAAGCACAATTTCTCATGGGTAGAAATTCCTTTAACAATCCCACCATTTAAATTAACTGTGACTAGCCAGATCCTAAAGCCGTCAGAGAAATAAACAGAGTTAAAGACATCTGAAGCTCAGCATTTCCACCATATTCACAGGGTACACGAGTTATTAGCTCTGACTAGGACAAAAGGTATGACTCAAGTAACCGAATCAGTTGTTGGATAATATCTCAGTGTTCTTGCTGCTCCAATAGACAACCCAAAAGTAGCTTCAGCAGAAATAGGTCTTATATTAAGGCGCCAGATCACGGGTGCCCCTGTGAAGGTGCATAAGACCTTTGTCCCATCATATGGACCTGTGTAAATTCAGCCAAAATTTGCCCCTAAAAAACTTTTTAATTGTATTATTGAACCTGAACATTAAAGTGTGAAATCCTAGGTTTAAAGTTGGCTTGCTCCAGTATGCCAAACTTTGATGTAAGAAAAAGTAGTAATGATACTCCTGGCTGATGTACCTGTTAAAAGTTCAACCGAAATACCTATACAATTAGAGAAGGAAAATTTGAGAAAGAATTAAGAAAAAAATAGCATAGCAGTATAAAAATATGGCCAGTCATCCACTTGGTAACTGGGGTGCCTAATATAAAGAACAGGCAGAGCAAAAAAAAAAGAGAGAAAAAGAAAAGTAAGCCAAGAAAACCTTTGACATTTGTTGCCTGAAAGCACAAATCCCAGAAAGGGCACCGTTGTTGCACATACGGTAGGGCATTCCTCTATGCTCTTGTCTCTAGTCAAGGAAAGTACCTTATTAGCTAATAATATGTTGTTGCTCCTTTTGGAATATATTTTTAAAAATGGCCCAAAATGCTTCAGCAAACTGTTTCTCAATCTTGTTAGTTGGCCTAAAACTAAGAGGGATGTTTTTCTTACTGCTGCAGGCAGAAAATTTCAGGATTCTTAGCTTCACACCCATAAAACTCTCATTGTAGCAAATAGACTCAATTAATCTGCAGAGGATTCTGAGGCACAGGGGAAGTTTACACAAGTCTTGATTTGCCAACTCTGGACCAGATTGGAACTAATGACAAAGAGGTGAAGCTGTGTATCCTGTTCTTAATTCCCTATCTCAACTGGTCTAGTTTTACAGGCATTTTTTGTAAATGAACACTTTTCTTCCTATAATAGCATAACATGGCTGAGACTAAGAAGGGTGCCTTGGAGCTGTGTATTGGCTAATCAAGACTGGCAAGGTTGGCATACTGCAATTAAAAATGATCTATTTATCTTTCTGTTTTCCCATTGGAAAGAGTAGGCCCCATACATGCAACTGAGTGGGGTATTAAGATTTAGGATTTTTTTCAAAATGGGAAATGAGTCTCTTTAGTCAGGGTACTGGGTATTTGGACTGTCCCCATCTCCAGTTCGTTTCTTTTAGTAAAAAAAAATATTCAGGACATTTTCCAATAATTTGTATTCAGGTGAGAAGACAGACCCTTGATCGCTGTTCTTCTGTACTTTTCATTACAATATGTCAGAAGGTCCACTGTCTCATAAATGTTCACAAGATGTTAACTTCTTCCAGACTGGACATCTCCCATTTAGAGATGTGGGGCCTTGTATTTAATGAAAGATTATGCAAATTAATCTCTCATGTAACCTATAGATATTTTAGTTGGGGGATTTCCTAGAAGTACAGTAGAATCATTTGCCATCTGCTGTCATATTTTTGCTAGTGCTTGGGAACCAGACAGTTTAATAATTAGCATGAAATTTATGCTCTGACAAATGTCTGAAATCCATTTTTAATTTTCTTTAGAGAAACTCTGGTATGTGTCCACTGGAAGCTACTCAAGTATTTATTCTTGCATTTTTCAAAGCTATGTGCAAGATTTTAGCCAATGGCAGTGTCACAACTCAAGCCCTATATATAATTAAAATGTTAGTGTGACACCTACTCCCCGAAAATGTTGGCATCACTCAGTTTTGAATTTGTGGATGCCACAGTAAATCTGATTCTTGGCTATGCTTTGTTCCCTGGAAGCAAGCATTAGCACAAGGGTATCACACACCAAGTGGTGGAATTTGTCAATACCCTTTAACTTCTGTTGATCTGACAAGTCAAATGCCCTAGCTTGTCCTTTCTTGTAGGCAATCCACCCTGATGGTTTAGTAGCATTACTTGGTATTGTGAAACGGAAAGGCCACTTAAACAGGGCTGAGACTTCCTAAATGTTTGGACAATGAGTAGCATGTTGTGGGCATTGCTATAATATAAATAATAATAATAGTCAGTTTAATGACATTCCAGGCAGGGCATGTTCTCACTGATGCTTGTCTTGATGGGCTATGTTAAAAGGATGAGTTTTTAGCTGCAGTAAGGTTGTTTCTGTGTCACTTTGATATTATGTTAATTGGTTATTTCTTGTATCCTTAAAGCTTTTTGACGTTTTCATGTACCTAGAGGTCTGTTGACAGGAACTGTAAAAATTGAAGGAACAAATACATAAGAGCCAAATATTGTGGTTGACAAATGTGGGAAGCTCATTGAAAAAGTCAACCCATGTTGACAAATCAATATTACCAGGAATTTACCTGTTTCAGTGAAGGCCTGGCTGGGCTAAGATAGGAAGTATTTTTCCCTTAGGTTTTCAATCAAAGGAATGCATTAGGAGTTAGTTATGTTGGGTGGCTAGGGTTATTGATAATTAATTGACTGATTTATCTTGTTGTTTGGGGGTGATTTACCCTTGGGCTCTATTGTTTGAGAGAAACTGTCTTTAATTCATTGTTAGTTGTATTCTGGTTTAAATTCTGATTTGTTATATTTTAATGATTTACAACAACTTATAGAGCTTGAGAGAGGTACTCTATATAGTATAATAAATTGATATGTAAAATAGATTTCAGTATAACAGCAGCACTTTGTATACATATAGCACATTTCATCCTATGATCTCACAGGGCCCTACACAAGCGTTATCCCCAATCTACAGATGGGGAAACTGAGACAAAGAGTGTCCCGAGGCTACCCCGATGTAGTGATTTAGCCTCTGAACCTGCAAACGCTCATACTTAAGATTAAGTAAGTAAAGACCGAGGCTTAAACTGGGAATTTAATCCAGATCTCTTGATACCCAATCCTCATCTCTTAGCACTAGATCACACTGACTCTCTAAGATGTGAAGCCATACTACTTGCAGCCTGCTGAATTACAGAGCCTGTCAGTGGTTAGCAGACTGAGCTTCTAAACTACAGGCATTCATTAATCTGTCCCAAAACTCAGTTGTTTTTTTTTCAGAAAGAAGTAATATAGCCAATCTCGTTTAAAAACCATAGACTAGCCTCACTTGTTCTTGATTATTTAGTTTAGTTTTAATATATTGTGAATGCTTTAAAAAAGAGGGCCTCTCACTTTGCCCTAGGTATATGCACATTAACACATGAATGAAATATACTAAATAATCCAATAACAAGATATGAACTCCCCTCATCCAGGACAGACCCGCCATCTCAGGATTAATAAACACCATTAATAAATACCACCCTCTTTCACCCAGCCTCTTCTCGATATGTCTGCCAGGGCTCAATCCTGCAAGGTGCTGAATGCTCTCAGCTTCCACTGACTTCAGAAGGAGGCTCTGGATCCCAACACCCTGCAGGATCAAGCTCCAAATGTCCCAACCTCACTCAATATTTCATCTTCCCCAGGCCCCCAACCCTCCCCAATATCCATGAAAACAGATGGGCGATTTTGATCTAGAGACAGGTTCCCCAGTATTCCAAGAAAATTAACAATTTATTTAAACAGCTCTGTCAAACACAATCCTCTTTGCTTCGCTTTGTCCCCTGCTGCTGCTGTCTTGCACAGGATTGCCTGCACATAGATTCACTGAGGGATTAATATTTGAGCTGGAAGTGGAATCATAGTCATGGGATATACATTAAATGGCTGCAATTCACGAATGTGTGTGCATAGCTCTAATAATAGACAAAAATCACACATTATTATTACTGCTGTTTTCTGATGCCAGGTGTTCTCTAATTTGTGGTAGTTGAAACAGATTCTCATCTGTCAAACTGCTATAAAAAGTAAGCGGCACACACATGTATACCACCATGGACTCAAAATACACGGGACTGGAGATCCTGAGGGGACCATTCCAGTTCTTCACACTGCAAAACCAGCTCCCCTAATGCTGCTTCTCATCTCTCTCATGACCAATGAATCGGCTGTCTGGCCTGGTAGAAAATGATCCCACATAAATGTTCACACAATGAAAAGGTGTTTATGTATCTCTTAATGTTGCACTTTGTTGACTTTTGCGGCGGGGACACAGTTCTCTAAAATGTGAGGTGGAAGCAGCCAGCAAGTTCAGAAAGCTGGTTGTCAAGGCAACCTCACCTCTGCACCCATGAGGAGTCCAAAAGAACATGGAGTGATCAGCCACATGGCTTAGTGTTACTGGTGGGGAAACATTTCTGTCTCCTTTTGTAGCTCCCTGCCTCTCTGTGCATTGTGTTTCACAGCTATAATTTCGGGTACTTCATTCATTTGGGATGATCCGTTTTTTCCCTTTAAATTCAATGCTGGAGAATGATATGTGAGGGTTCTCATGTTTAGGCCAGTTAGTCAACTGCACCCCCAGTTTATAGTAGGCAGATTCCACAAGCAGTATTCAGCCACCTTGACAAAACAGAACTTTGCTCTTTACACACAAGTATACATCTCCAGAACAAGTATTGCAATGACCCTCACTAAGAGCCACTTTCACTTTGGGCCATGCTTCATCGTGAACTTGAGAGTTGTATTTTCTTACAACACCCTTCCATGTTTCTAAATTACATGTTAAAAAAGAACTAAAATTTAGTACCAGTAAAACTGTCTAAATTTCTAAAATATTTATGAAAAATAGGTAACGTTTTATTTATTTTTATTTCTTTAAGTTGAAACAATGATACAACATGATCATACAAAAAAGCTCTAGGCACCTGTAGCAAGGCAGTGGGATACCCCACAGCCCCGCAGAGGGATGAGCCTCCCCTAGCACTAACATGGGCGGAGCCAGTGGATCCTGCGCCCACCCCCCAGAGGGCAGGGCGCAGGACAGGAAGTAGAAAAGCCCAACTGCAGAGCTCATTTGGAGGCCAGCCGCTGGAAAGGCCAGATGCCTGTGGCCTAGCTCCCGGTTGGGACACTCCGGCAGGCTGCGGCCGGCACAAGGACTGGTCGGGCCAGCCAAGCCTACCCCTGGCTAGCTACCCTGAGGAGCAGCTGAGCGCCTACCCCTCGCCAGTTACCCGGAGGAACCAATGGTGCTGGAAACCTCTGAGGGCACCGCCCTAACCCAGGTACCCTACGAGGGGGAGTCCGGAAGTAGCCTGGGGGCAGTCGACCCTGGTTTGGCCACAGCTCTGCTGGAACCCATGTCAGTGTGTTGCGGTTAGGATCCCCACTGACAGCAGCGAGTCTTCTGCCGCTGCTAAGGCCCCGGGCTGGGACGCAGTGGAGCGGGTGGGCCTGTGTCCCCCCCTGCCACCCCACTCATGGGTGGCAGTCTCCTCGCACCAGATGCTCAGAAGCCTGAGCTCCAGACTGTTTGTTTGCTGCCCCGCCCTGACTCAGGACCTGGGCTCCTATTGAACTCTTGGCTCAGCCCCTGCCTAAGGGCCTGAGCTTCAGACTGTTTGTTTTCTGCCCGGCCCTGACCCAGGGCCGGGGCCCATAGCAAACTATTGCAAGGTGGTGGGATATCCCACAGTCCAGCGGAGGGACGAGCCTCGGCCGAGCCCTTCTACAGCACCCAAACAATGAATTAAATTTACAATAACACAATAATGACCATTCAGCAGCATTAAATACTAATATACAAATGCCTGAGAAGGTGATGCTACCCATATCCTGTAACTGGCCAGTAGAGCACAGTGTACAGCAACTCTGTAGCCAACACCTTGAAGTACAACTGAAAGCAGACTGGAAGTCAGTGAAGTGCATGGAATGTCATGTGAAAATAACTGCAAAAAGAATCACTTTATTCTATTACTCTACAAGGAACTTCATTAGAATAAGGAAAACTGTATTACCCCTAAAGCTGCTTGCATGTGCTCTGTCTCTCTCTACTTCATGTCAGAACTTCTGCCTAGAACTTTCTCCAAACTCCTGTTGCTGGCTTCCTGCTACAGCTTAAAGGAAATATATCCTCATATGAAGGCATTATTGTTTGCGGTATTGTAGTCATGTTGATCCCAGGATATTAGAGAGACAAGGTGAGTGAGGTAATATCTTTTACTGGACCAACTTCTGTTTGTGAAAGAGACAAGCTTTCGAGCTTACACAGTGCTCTTCTTCAGGTATAACAGGACATGGGTATTATAGCATTTCTACCCCTTTTCAGTGCCATTTTCTTAAAAATTAAATGTGCACTCCCTCTTTAGAGTCCCGCCCCCCAACACAGGGAAGACTCATTCCAGGAAAGCTGAACTTTCCAGAAATTTGTTTTTACTTTCTTGGATTAAATGTGGTTTTTATATTTAAGCACCTAAATACCGTAGCAAGAGAATAATGCAGTTGTCCATTATAGGAAGTAGGAAAAGAAAAGGTTTTATTATCTCAGTGGGACAAAAACTAGGAGCCTGTGATGTAAAAACAATCACATTTTTCTCTAATAGCTCTTCCATTAGTTTCCCCCAGTGAACGACCATCACTGTGGCTAATAATTTATGGCAAATTATATGGAAAGTCATAGGACTTCATACTCATTCTCCACTGCTTTGCATCTTGTGCTGCCATATAAACTTGTAGAAAGTAAATGTAAAATGCTGCTAAATCTGAATTTTCCACCCAAGGTTCCCCGGCCCCCTGCCCCTCCCCCCCCACACACACTTTGCACAACTGTAAATTACTACACTGGCTGCCAGCAGTGAGAATCTGACCTAAAGTCTGGTTGTGGGTAAAAATCACAAATGTATGAGAGTCACTGATTACCAGGGGCGGCTCTAGGTATTTTGCCGCCCCAAGTGCGGCAGGCAGGCTGTCTTCTGCGGCTTGCCTGTGGGAGGCCCCCGGTCCCGCGGATTTGGCGGCACGCCTGCAGGAGGTCCACCAAAGCCGCGGGACCAGCGGACCCTCCGCAGGCATGCCGCCGAAGGCAGCCTGTCTGCCGCCCTCGTGGCGACCGGCAGAGCGCTCCCCATGGCTTGCCGCCCCAGGCACGCCCTTGGCGTGCTGGGGCCTGGAGCTGCCCCTGCTGATTACACTATTTTAAACCATGTATCTTCTTTATGCAACGGTGAACAACATGTCATAATTTGAACCTGTTCGAACCTATTTAGCAGTTTAGTCATAGAATCATAGAATTCAAGATCAGAAGGGACCATTATGATCATCTAGTCTGACCTCCTGCAAGATGCAGGCCACATAAGCCGATCCACCCACTCCTTAAGCAAGCGACCCCTACCCCATGCTTCGGAGGAAGGCGAAAAACCTCCAGGGCCACTGCCAATCTACCCTGGAGGAAAATTCCTTCCCGACCCCAAATATGGCGGTCAGCTGAACCCCGAGCATGCGGGCAAGACTCTCCAGCCATACCCTCTGGAAAAAAGCTAACAATATCCTATCATTGACCCATTGTACTAATTACCAGTGTGGCACTTAATTGACCTATTGACTAAGCCTGTTATCCTATCATACCATCTCCTCCATAAACTTATCTAGCTTAATCTTAAAGTCATGGAGGTCCTTCGCCCCCACTGTTTCCTTTGGTAGGCTGTTCCAGAATTGCACTCCTCTGATGGTTAGAAACCTTCGTCTAATTTCAAGCCTAAATTTCCTGACTGACAATTTATATCCGTTTGTCCTCGTGTCCACATTAGAACTGAGCTGAAATAATTCCTCTCCTTCCCTGGTATTTATCCCTCTGATATATTTAAAGAGTGCAATCATATCTCCTCTTATCCTTCTTTTGGTTAAGGAAAACAAACCGAGCTCCTCAAGTCTCCTTTCATACGACAGGCTTTCCATTCCTCGGATCATTCTAGTGGCCCTTCTTTGTACCCGTTCCAGTTTGAATTCATCCTTCTTAAACATGGGAGACCAAAACTGCACACAATACTCCAAATGAGGTCTTACCAACGCCTTATATAACGGGACTAGCACCTCCTTATCCCTACTAGAAATACCTCGCCTAATGCATCCCAAGACCGCATTAGCTTTTTTAACGGCCACATCACATTGCCTACTCATAGTCATCCTACGATCAACCAGGACTCCTAGGTCCTTCTCCTCCTCCGTTACTTCCAACTGGTGCATCCCCAGCTTATAACTAAAGTTCTTGTTAGTCATCCCTAAATGCATAACCTTACACTTCTCACTATTGAATTTTATCCTGTTACTAATACTCCAGTTTACAAGGTCATCCAAATCTCCCTGGAGGATATCCCGATCCTTTTCCGAATTTGCAATACCTCCCAACTTGGTGTCATCCGCAAACTTTATCAGCCCACTCCTACTCTTGGTTCCCAGGTCAGCGATAAATAGATTGAATAAAATTGGACCCAAAACAGAACCTTGAGGAACTCCACTGGTAACCCCCCTCCAACCCGACAGTTCCCCCTTCAATACGACCCTCTGCAGTCTCCCCTTTAACCAGCTCCTTATCCACCTCTGGATTTTCATTTCGATCCCCATCTTTTCCAATTTAACCAGTAATTCCTCATGCGGTACCGTATCAAACGCCTTACTGAAATCAAGATATATTAGATCCACTGCATTTCCCTTGTCTAAAAAAATCTGTTACTTTCTCAAAGAAGGAGATCAGGTTGGTTTGGCACGATCTACCTTTCGTAAATCCATGCTGTAATTTGTCCCAGTTGCCATCGGCCTCATGCTCCGTAACCACTCTCTCCTTTAAAATTTTTTCCATGACTTTGCATACTACAGATGTTAAACTAACAGGCCTGTAGTTACCTGGGTCACTTTTTTTCCCCTTCTTGAATATAGGAACTATATTAGCTAATCTCCAGTCAAACGGTACAACCCCCGAGTTTAGAGATTTATTAAAAATCATCGCTAACGGGCTTGCAATTTCACTCACCAATTCCCTTAATGTTCTAGGATGAAGATTATCCGGGCCCCCCCCGATTTACTTCTGTTTAGCTGTTCAAGTTTGGCTTCTACCTCAGATACCGTAATGTCTACCCCCATATCTTCATTCCCATCAGTCCCTCTATCACTATTCCTTAGCCCTTCATTAGCCTCATTAAAGACCGAGGCAAAATATTCGTTCAGATATTGTGCCATTCCAAGATAATCCCTAATCTCCACTCCGTTTAAAGTTTTAAGCGGTCCCGTTTAAAGTTTTAAGCGTTTAAAGTTCTTCAGCATTGGTAGTGGAGGAACACAAGCAGTAGACAGCCATGGCTGCCTCCCAGTGCTGCTTTTCCTGAAAAGGCAGCAAGTAAAACACAGCTGCACAGATGCATCTTGAACCAGCTATGTGGGCCTCTTTCTCAATTTAACCAAGGTCCCGTTACACCACTCTAGCAATGTACAAGGACATGAGAGGGGTTAAAGCTAATGCAAGACCTCTTTCCTCTACCGGAGTGGTGTAAAGGAGCTTTTAGTATAACTGAGAATCTCTTTTCCTCACCCAAAATTCAGAGAAATCAAGACTTTGTGATATCATTCTTTGACTGTGTGACAAACTATCACCATAATTTAGGACACCTTCTGCTTTCTTGTAGTCTCTCAAGCATCCCTGGTTTTAAAGTTTGCAGCTATCAGTGGTCTCTGTGAAATTGATTCAGCTGTTTACTATAAAATTCACCTTCCCCTATGTAAATGTTCACAAATGTCAGAATTCATGGATATTTAAAAAATAAAAGATTTTCAAGATCCAGGAGTCACATGGCAACTATGACAACAACAATAAAAAAAAAGGCGGCGAAGAAGCATGCTTAACGATCACAGGCATTTCTCCTACACTCAAGAAGGAAACAAAATGGCATTCACTGTAACAAATGACCACACTGAGCTGACTCAGTTGATGAAATGTATCCCCTTGTCTGTCTACAGCAGATCCTTATTATGGTTGAAAACAAAATGGCTGCTCTGATCCAGATGGCTGATATGCCCAAGTTTCTGATCAAGGCCCCCAGCCTTCCAAATATGGTGTGGTATAGGTTACTGACACTTTCTAATGAATACTATCAATAATGGACATGCAGATAGAATAAAAATTATCCTTCTTTTATATTAATACTCCCTCCCCCTGAAATGTGCATTTTTAAACCATCTGTACTGGAGGCTCCAGGACATTACAGAGAGACTGATTGTGAGATGAGAGAATTATTCTTGTTGAAAGGAAGGTAATGTTGTGTATTTGGTTGTCAGGGTTTTTGTTCCTATGGCAACTGAGTTAGATTATTAGGGGATAGCTCGGCCAGCTTCAGCCGGCTGACTGAGCTCTCTCTGTCTGTAAATAAAATGGTAGTTTTGTTAGCTGTCTGCTCTCTGGCCTCAAGTGATTTCTTCCTAAACCGGCTGCCCCCAAGGATATAACAGGTAAAATGCACATTAAACCCTTGCCTTGCATTGTGTGTGTCTCTTTTTTACTTTCCTTTTTGTAGAAAGAATAGCAGCTAGGTGTGCATAACTAGGATGCTAATCTCTGAAGTACCAGCACAGTGCCTAATATGTTCCATCCTACCTAGGGGATTTGGATGCATAGGTCTAATTAATGTTAATGGAAACTTAGTATTAAAATCACCTAGATGGCTTTGAAAATCACAAGAGGCATATTCAGCACCCTCATAAAGCTCCTTTTAACTGATGGGTAAAGGGGACCACTTGACGGTATATAGGCCTTGAAATAGAAGTGAAATCATTTATTATAAAGATCTGTATGGTCAAGTCAGGATGCTGGATATCTTTTAAAGGCATGCTACTTGGAGACTATTTACTTTTAATTCTTGGTAGAAATGCCTTTGGCTAATAAGATTTAATTTCTAAAGATTCAAATTTTTGTTTAAAGGAAAACTTGAGCGGTCTTTCTTTAACTACACAGCATTGGAAGGGATGGGTTTGACTCCAACCTTTTGGACATTAATGAACTGGATGCAAATTGGAATCAAAGTTTCCAGAATTTTTAACAGAAAAACTGAAGGCAGGGCTAGAATTCTCCCATGTAGAAATACAATGCTACTGAGAATGCTAAAGGCTGGAAAGGAGTGAGAAATCTAATTGGTGACCTAGAAAACCAGGTCAGATTAGGAAATGTCAGATCAGTAGGAACTCCTAAAGGCATGCAGACCAGAGCAAATAAGATTCTTTTTTTGCCATCCAATATGAAGGAGATGAATGAAGGGTAATTTTGAGCCTACTCTATATGTCATGGTGTGTTTGTTGCTTTCCTAGCAAGGCCAATCCAGTCATATACTGTACAGTCCTTGCATAATGGGCAATTATTGGCAAGAAGGAACACCATTTAATAGCACATCAATTTGAGGTGATATCATTCCGCAAGGGAAAGCACCATAAACATTAATACAAAATTAATTTGGAATTGAAGAAAGAACTTTGTAGTGTTCCTTGGGAAAGGGAAGGAGGCCTGGTCTATACCTTAAAATTAGGCTGACTTTGCTACATCACTGAGGGCTGTGAAAAATTTCATGCCCTGAGTGACATAGTTAAGTCAACCTAACCCCCACTGTAGATGCAGGTAGATTGACAGGAGAGTTCTTATATTGACCTTGCTACTGCCTCTTGAGAGGGTGGATTTACTTCAATGACAGAAAGCTGCAGCTGTGACACTATAGTACTTGTAGTGTAGACATACCTTAACTCTTTGAACTCTGGAAGGGACTTTGTGATGTCTGTATTTTATATTGGTAGAATATTCACATGCTTAATGGTGTAGTACGATGAGATGTTGTATGGAACAGAAGATAGTAATAGAAAATAATAATTGTAGACCGACTAGTCACTGCATCTTTCTCCAGCCCCAACCTGTTGAGTAATTTGGAATACACAGATTCTGCCTTTCCTGAAGCTGATGTTAAAAATTTAATTGGGACCCACACTTCAAAGTGAAAATTCAATATATGACCACCTCCTCCCCCGACTTGTCCAAGCAGCTTTTCCATCCCAGCTGGATGGGAAATGAGGGGAAGGTCATAGGAAAATAATTCCAGAAGTGGTTATTTATGGAGAGATTATGGGGAATAGTGGATAGATGTTCAGTATTAGAACAAGTGGAAGAACTTGTGATGTGCTTTGACTAAACCTGGTGAGCCAGGAGAGCCATCCTGATTCCCTAAGGACTCAAGTTATCACCACAAAGCTCTGGGTCAACAGGAATCAATTGATTCACCACACAATATGGCCCTGGAGCATGAGCAGTAAACTTCTTACATTTAAAACTATCCCTGTTTGGGTGGAGACTCTATTGATTTGGGTGCCCCCCATGAGTATAAATTTGGCGGCATGATATTAAATGGCCCGAATGCCCTTTTTTTAATGCACCAATGGAAATTTATGCATGCAAACCAGGGAACTGTGTAATAAAAGCAGGACACAGACGAGTGCTGATTTTTTTTTCCTGGCCTTTTTACATAACCTGGGTCAGGATTATAACAGTTTACACACTTGTCATATGGATCCATTGACTCCAGTGGTGAAAGCAACAAATTGTACTAATTTGCTCACACAAATGTCATGTATTTTAGGGACAATTGGTAAACACTCATTTTTGCATTTTAATGTAGCTTGCTTGTTTTAGTAAATATGGCCCTAAAGATCAGACATCTCTTGATGATGATGATGATGATGGAAAGAAGTTTGTCAATAGATGTCAGCACTAGTATACTAGAGACATGGTCACTGGCATTGGCACTATCAGAAGACCAGATACTGGGCTAGATGGACCATTGGTCTGACCCAATATGGCCATTTTTATGGCACAATATAAGGGGTTTGCAGGAAGGTTTTATAAAAGGAGGGACAGAGTTGAATACTAAATACTTACCTCCATCACCATTAATAAAATTTATCAGCCAATTAAAGTGCCAGGATGCTGTTACAGTTACCGATCCATAAACTTTACACTTATTTCTCAATTATGTAATCTCTGGCTGAGGTCCCATTAGCTTAATGAATATACAGTTGCTTCTCTGAAATTGTACAGTACATAAATCACTGTAGTCTGATTGGCTAAAAGTGATCCATAACCAACCAAAGAGCAAGAATTTGCCTATTCACTTTTTTGGCTGTTGCTCAACACCTGAAACTTGATTATGTAAATCCCTGCACTCTGATTGGCTACTGGTCTTGGAGTACTCTAGCCATGCCCATTTCAACTTCTGAACCCCTTCCAGCCTATTACTTTCCTTTTCACACCATTTCACGTCAGACATTGTTATACATGTATTTAATGTTCCTTGTGCGTGGTAGGGAGGAGGGACACAGAAACTATACTTTCTACCAAGGTCAAGGAGAAGCTTGAATGGTTTCCCCTGGTGGGCACAGAGAAAGCTCTTTCATACTGCACGTAGGGGGTAGTGATTCACCCTGAATGCCCTGGGTAACCCCCAAAAGGGTCATAGATGGAGAAGGTATTTCATTATAATAATAATTCATAATTTAAGGATGCTCTCTGTTAAAATATCAAAAAGAAAATGTTTTTACTTTCTTATAAATTATTTACTGTTTAGTTTGTAACATGACAAGTAACTTTGCTTTTTCCTATCCATGATTTTTAACTCAAAGATTGAAAATGTTGACCTAGTTCCTGGTAACAAACAAAACAGAGAAAGAAATGGGTAAAATGTCCCTTAGTGTGACTAAGAACGGTTTGATATATTTTACCTCTGAATTTAAAACGTCTAAAGGTATTTTAATCAGAAATATCTCTGCTTCAAAAGGGAACTGTTCAGAGAGAAGTATGATGACATATGTGGGACACGTCTGTACACTTTAGTTGTCTTGGGGTGTGGGGGGGAAGGGAATGGTTCCAGAGGTCCTAACACAGAGTTTAATCTCTAATCAGGTCTGGAAATATATACAAGACAGTAGGTCAGGTTCTCTGTTCTGCCCCATCCCCAACCACTCCCCTGGTATTTGCCTATAATCCCTGGTCATATGTGGATTTTAGACCGACTGTCCAGGGACTGCACAAAGCACGGGAATTGGAAAGCTGTGCATCATATGATATTTTATATTGTGAAAATGTCTCTAACGTCTCTTTGTTCGTTCTCTAGGTCACTAGATTGGAGCTATTCATTCTCTGTTTTAGACAACAAAGATATGCAGCTTTCAGCCATTAGGTGTATTCACTGATAATTCATGGGAAACCATTAATGTCTTAATTGTGTATTCCACTTAAAGAACATTATCAATTAATTTAGGTCCATAATTAACCTACTTTATGATATTTGGTCAAGATTTTCCAAATGAAATATGAGCCTAGCTTTTGGGTCCTAAATCCACAATTAGGCAACTGAATAAATAGCTATTTAAAAAAAAATGTTGAGTACTGAACAGCTCCCATTGAGGTCAAGGATCAGGATCCCATTATGCAAAGTGCTGTAGACATGCAGTGAATATGCCTGCCCCTGTGGGCTCACAAGTTATTGGTTTAATGAATTTTATAAGTTAAAAACTCTAGTAATTTTATAAGATGAGTAGTGTTATTCTAATATATTCTGTAGCAGAATCTCAATAGGTCTTGTTCATTTGCAGGATGAGTTTTTGTACATATATTAATATGTTGCACAGTCTTTTATTAATACATTGTAAACTGTCCAGATGCCTCCACCTCTCATTCTTCCCCAGTGGAATAGTTCACATAATCTCTCTGAAAACTGGACTAGGACGTGGAGATTCCTCTACTGTATTTTCAAAACATAATTTCCTTACAAAGGAAATTTCCTGAAGCTTACAAAGAAAGAGAAGGAGCCCAGTTGCATGGCTGATGGTGATATGCAGAGCTGAAAGTCAGGCTCTGCTATTATAGATTTGTAAGTCTTTTACCTGTGTTGAAACTTTAGAAAATGACCCTCAAAGTATCAAGATATTGATGTCCTCTTCATTTAATTGAAGGTGGTGTTGGTGAGTGAACAGTTGTGAAATTTTTAGACTGTTTTACCTCTTTTGGTTTAATTGTTATGTGTTTTCCTATGAGAAACCCAAAATAAAGTCCTTTAGGCAAGTTCTACTACTTAAGGGGAAACGGCACAGATCCAATGAAAATAGACAGGATTGTGACTTGGTGATCTTACTTCTGCTGTACTGTCTTTCTTCAAACAAGCAAAAAGTAACCTCCATAAGGAAAATCAAAATGGAGGGAGAGAAGAGTTGCCTTTAAATAATATTAAGGGGAAAACTTCAATTCACAAAAGCAAAGAAATTCTGAGCAATGTCAAAGTCTCCTAGATATTGCACTGCAATATGTATGATTCCTATAATACTATCTACCTGCAAAGAGATGGATGATGGAGGGAGTTATACCCCAACAATCCTTATTTAGTCAGACTTACAGTGAAGATTCATGTAATCTAGGCCCCCCATTCTCTTTCCACTGAAGCTAATGGGAGGTTTGCATTGTCATCAGTGGGAGAAGTTTTGGACCCTTAGTTTCTTTTAAAAGTATCAATACACAATGACACAATATGTGGCCAAATGGGTAAAAAGGGCATTGAGATAGAAATTATCCATGATACATCCAATCTCTGATTATTTGAAATTGTAACAGAATGCAAGAGAATGGTAACCAAGGCCCCTTTCTTGCCATGAGCTCTACTTGGGTGGACTCTGACATGAAGCCCCATTGGCTTCAGCTGAATAGGCTCCTTCTAACTACCTGCCACTCCTGGACATGAAGTAGATGGGTCTACTCACAGGTTTAACAATAAGCATTGCATAAGCACCTTGACTTGTCAAGGCTCAGATCACCAGAGGCCCAGAGACAAATATTTTCCTTCTGCAGTGGCCCAGTACTACAGTAAATGCAAACTGCATGCCATCTTCCATTGACTGATGTGATTCATCCTCAATGTATAATGGAAATGCTTACATGCTCATAACTACATTTATTTAAAGATGTGGCTGTTATACTTACTGCACTGAGAAATTCCCTTGGAAATTTAGTTATAAAAAAAATTCTTCCAGAGGCCTTTTAGTGCATTGACCTTATTTCAAGGTTTGGATTGTTTTTTTTCTCTTAAGTACTGCAGGGGATTTCTGTCAGGTTGCCTTATCTCAGCCTCTCCAGCTTCCCAGCCTAGACAATTTTCATTTCAAACTAGCTAACAACATTACAGAAGTCTCTCTGCATTGTCTCAATATTATTTTTATTAATCTAAAATCTAACTTATTATTTAGATAAAACACAGATAAAAGGATGCACACATAAAACTACCCAATAGATAGGGTGACCAGATGTCCCAATTTTATAGGGACAGTCCCAATTTTAGAGTCTTTTTCTTATATAGGCTCCTATTACCCACCACCCTCGTCCCGATCTTTCACATTTGTTGTCTGGTCACCCTACTAGTAGACGACATATGCGGATTGGCATTGGAACATTTCATTTAATTTTCTCATTATTTTTAAGAACTGCATGGATTATATCCATAGAATACCATATGTATTCACTTTCTGTTAAAAGCCATAGAAACCAGTTATCTAAGCCATGCTAGGGAAAGGAAGAGGGTACAGTGCTCCACAGGTATTTTCAAAGGCATAAAGCCTCTTGGCAGTGGGGGAACAGACTGGGAAGCAAGAAGTTTGGCCAGCAGCCCCTCTGCCATGATAGCCTGGACGGGAGGAAGCCATTGCTTTTGCCCTTACCCCCTCAGATCTGCTGTAGATCTATTCTGTTGAACAGATCAATGACACTATATTGATGTGATATTTAAGATCCCGAAGAAAAGAAAACACTGAACCAACGGCTGCACCAGCATTTCAACTCAAAAACCAATGTTAAATGTTTTCATTTCTGAAAATATATTAATTCTGATGGGGGCTTATGAAAAGGGCTCCTAGAGAGTATTTTAATATCAAAAATATACCAGCACCATTGCCTACATCTTCCCCTGCATTCTCAACTGCCTGCAGGTATGTTATGGCTCTCTGTGCTCTATTACCCTGTTAGTTTGCCAGCACAGGGGTAGCATAATTTAGAAATGAGGGCCCAGATTTTTAAAGGTATTTAGGCATTGCTGAAGTCAGCCTTGCGCAATGCCTACCCAATTTAGAAGCCAACATATCATTTTCAAAAGGTATTCATTTATTTAAGAGCTGGGATTTAGACTAAGTAGCTAAATCCCTTTTGAAAATGAACTTTAGGCTCCTAAATCAGATAGGAGTTGTAACACTAAGCACAGCAATGCATAAATACCTTTAACAATCTGAGCCTAGTTTCTTAGGTAGCTGCCTGAGTTTGATTCCATTTCACCTGTGGAAAATTCAGTGGTTGCATCTAATATCCTTAATAGCCCCTTGTCCTAAAGAAAAATTATAAGCAAGTGTCCTGGATTGATGCCAGAGCTGCATCTACAAATTCTTCCCCACCCAGCCCTACATCTCCATAATTCTATGAATCGAGAGATCCCGTCATTTATTATTGTATTGTAGCCATAATTGTTACTGTGCCATATTTTGTGCTATTGTTTACCATTAAACTTTGCAGAAAAACTTGCAGATTTAAAGGTAAATGTTGCTTTTGAGCTGGAATTAGAGTCTTACAGTTTAAGGCCAGATCATCTAGTCTGACCTACTGTATATCACAGGACACCAACACCACCCAGCAACCCAAATGAGACCAAAGTATTACAACCCCCAGCACACTAGATATTATGTGCCACAGGCAGAGAATAGGAGGGAGTGAGGTGCAGCAATGCCCCTCATGGTATCTTTGTGTTGGGCTGCACAGCCCTTTTGGTGCCCCCTAGAAGAGACTCCACGGTCTTGTGCACCCTCTACTGCTAGATACTCCCAGACAGGGTTCTGTTGGGTTAATATGCACAGGACTTCAGTGTCAGCTTGGGGGAGGGGGGCACTCCAAACTGTCAGCTAATTAGGTGCAGCTGATACTTGTTTCTGTTTGTGCCTTAAAGAGAAGCTGGGTTATTCAACTTGGAGGGTCAGAGTTGACCAAAAGACAGAGGGGAAACAAAAGAGTTACCTGCTTTGGCTTGTACTTTTCAGAATAAAAAAAATCAAATCCTTCCTCTTCATGTTATGGAATAGAGGAAAGGGAGTTATAAACATGCCAGCTGTCCATTGGCAGTGAGAAAGGCCAGTCAAACTCAAAGCATGGCATTTGCATTCACAATGAGCCACTTAACTGGGAAACAATGTCAGGAGACTCCCCCATGGTACAGCCCTTCCTGAAGGGAGGATATGTGTGCTAAAATCCGAAGAATGCCCCTTACAATGGGTAATTGTTCACCATGTCAGCTGGAATAAGGGCTATTATCATGCATGTGTATGTGTCTTACATTAAAAGGGAACAAGTTCCTGTCTTCAGTTTTGGAAAGACTGCGATGAGAAATGGTTAATTTTTAGGTGAGATTCTCTATTTTATTTTATTGATTATAAAATATAAGTTAACCATACATATAACTGACTGATACACAAGCTGGTCCTCTTGTTAAATTAGAAGACTGAAAGTCATGACTTGAAAGTTTTGCTTTTAGCTTTGCTACTTTTTTGCTGTGTGACCTTGTACAAGTCACTTAACATCTGTGAGCCTCAGTTTCTTCATCTGTAAAATTGGGATAATATTTTCGTATCTAACCAGGCAGCTGGTAGGCTTAATTCATAAACTGGAAAACCACTTAGAGATACCCAAATTGAAGGTACAGTAAAAGTGTAAAGTATTACAAAGTCCATTACCGTTTTATTTAGCTTTGTTCAAATCGGCCCCTTGGTACGTGCAGCTAGACAGCTACTAATGTTATCTTGATGTACAAAGCACTTTTTGTGTGAGGTTTGACTCGCAGTAAAATGCCAGTTAGAATTTTTTTCCTCAGGAACTCACTGGAGCTTGGCTTACAAAATCTGAAAATGAAATCAACCAAAATAGGTCAAACACAAAACTATATGTCCTTAAGTGTCCTTTTGTCCTCTTTTAGCAATACAAAACATAGTTGGTTTTTTTCCCCATAAAGTTTAATCTTGTACTGTTTCCTAATTGCCTTTGCTGACTATATCTTGTTTATATTCTGAATACCTGCTCATGTGCAAGTTTTCATTTCCTATTAAATATAGTTCAGAATGATGTGTTCATTTGTCAGTGATCCAAAAATAATGTGCTGGATACATGAACAGCTGATGCTACTAAACATGACATAAAAAAATGCAAGGCTATGTTACACCTTATTTCAATAGCCCTTATTACTGGGATATTTTGAACTTTAAAAACCGCACAAACAGGAATAAAGCATTTCATATATAATCAGATACTAATATCTCCAGTTTTGCCGTTTTTTCCACTGTAACTAATTCTTTAAGAATCCATCTTTTTCATTTAATCCCTTGAAGTAGATATGTTTGTTCTGTGACCATTTCACATTTTTCTCTGCTTTTATAGAGGAGATGAAGGGTGCCATTTACTATTTTCTTCAATGTTGTGCTTTTCGGAATTGGTTGTTCATTCCAGTTACAACAAAATGAATCCATCCGCTAATATTTGACGTAGGAAAAAAGGTTAAAAAGGGAAATCATCCAAAGCAGTCTGAGCGCACTTACACAGCTGTAACATATTATAATTTATTTAAACTCAATCAATACTTAATCTGGAATTTAAATTCTGCTAGATAGCTGCAGCATGGCTAAGAGCAGCTGATGCCAGAGAATAAAATTTTCTTCAGGCTGTGATTGTGATGAATTTATAATATGCTCTAAAAGCGATGCATTGACCTAAATTCACAAAAACACTGCTACTTATATTTACTATTATGAAAGGTGTCCTTGCCACAATTCTGCACTTGTAAATGGCTTTATTAAAAGGATGATGGGTTAGATTGGGACTAATGGGGGAGGAAGGAAGGAGCCTCCCAGTCTTTGCATGGTCTGCATAAGGGCTGCCTAGTATCCTGCCCTTGTGCCTGGAGGAGGACAGGGATGATGCCATATTGTTCCCCATCTGGAGAGCAACCTTCTGGAAAGGGGGTGGGGACAGATTGTAGGCAGAATCATATCTCCAATCCCTTCCACCCCTCCCCAGCAAGCTGCTGTGCAGTGGGGAGTATACTGCACCTTTCAGAAAGCATTGTCTATGTTCACCCTTAACACAGGCCTGGTTCCATCTCATTGTAATTCTTTTATTGTGTTTTCAGAGATATCCACACAACAGCATCTACAGACCTACAAATTTATTAAACCAGTTGTGTGGGCAGGCTTACTGTAGAATTTGCCCCTTTGTATTTGGTTATTTAAAATCCCCTGGTCCCTACTATTGCAGGAGAGGCATATGAGCAGTTCCTCTTGACTTCAATGGGAATTGCATATGCAAAACTCCTGGGATGGTCAGTGCCCTCGAGTTTCTAATCTTTTGGCAAGCCTCAGCACACTCAAAGGACTTTTCATAGGAAAGGACTGCCATCTATACAGGAGGATGCTGTATGTCATCTGCCTTGTCAATGACGCAAGTCCTGTTCTGAGTCTTATTTGTTACCTTGACTGCTTGTGGTCATACTTGATTTTTTGCATCACAGTTCTACATGTTTCTGAGGATTGTGGATCTACCAGAGTTCATTTAAGTAGATTGGGTAATAAGTAGGTGATGGAGGTGGATAGCACTAAATTTTGATGACCCTTCCTTTTTAATTTTTTCACATATGATGCCTTGAAGGAAAAAAGGGAAAGACATGAATTCTGCTCTCCTGACTATGCTTGAATGGTCTCAAGTATTCTTTTTTCATGAGTGCTCAATATGCAGTATTTTGACTTGGGCAGTTATTTATTCTCCATTCCTCGCTCTAATGCTTTTGGGGAATGGTGACTTAAAAAGGAGGATGTGTTTCAGGATTTAAATGCTCAATGCAGTTCTGGGGCCAGATCCTGCTGCCAGTTATATTAAGTAACTGGCAGCAGGATCTGGCCCCAGGACTTTATTCTACATTAATTAGATCTTATTCTTAAAAAACTATGCATTTCCTACTGACTGTTCTGGTCAGGCATACTTTTCAGGGACAGCCCAATGGATGACAGCATCTTACAACCATCAATCTGAACTTCCCAGCAGGCACAACAGTTCATTTCAACTCTAAAATGTATTTAAAAATGTGAGGCTATTTAACAAAAACAGAGTTCTGAACTCTAAGTTCTTACCTAATGGACCACTAACTGATTTGATATAGAGATGGGCTGGAGCTGCAAAGCCCAGATCCAGATCTGAATTTCTTTAAAGTTTGGTGGCAAGAGAACGCTTGGATCTAGACGTCAGTTCAGATCCTCATAAAGATAGAGCCATGCAGAGATCTTCAGAGCTAATTCCTCAAAGTTCAGGGATTTGGTTTTAGGCCCACCTCTCTTGTAATATATTCAATTGCTGTAATGTTAATAAAAGTAGATGGATATGTTCTAACCACTCCAAATTTGCTCCAGGTGTAAGTCCAATGATTAGATATCATGGAGTGAGACCAGGTATGAATTTGGGTCACAGATTTTAATGATTATTGGTGAAATGACATGTCCTGGACATATGCTGCCTAAAAATGCCTCAGATTAATAACCCTAAAATTAAACAGCCTTTGAAATTATTAAAGAAACTAGGAAGCAAATCAGAGGTTTATATCAAGGCAATTACACCTTGCTCATCATCATGAGTCATGTTATTACATCCATCAAATCTACCTACAACACATATATACAATGTATACCATTGAAAAGTTAGGTGTTATTTTTTTGTGTAATTTCATTGAAATGCAATAGATTTCTTACATTATGAAAAGCACTCACATTTATTATAATTACTTTTAAATGTATATTAGCATGCAGAGGCAGACCAGGCCAGGATCCCATTGTTCTAGGGGCTGTACAAACATATAGAAAATGACTGCCTATGCCTAAAGCTGTGAGTCTTTCACGGATTCCATGACTTTCCGGGACCTCCATGACTTCTCCAGTGGCCGATGCAGCTGACCCCAAGACCGCATGATCAGCTGGGCCAGCCCTGGGCCAGCCTCACCAGGCAGTGATCAGGTGGCACCAGGGCCAACTTCACCGGCTGCTGCTCGAGTGGCCCCAGGCAGCTGGTCCCAGGTGCTGTCCCAGAGCAGTGGTCTGGGAACAGCAGCGACATCCCGGGCCAACCCCAACACACACCTAGAGCAGCAGCGGCAGTGCCCCAGGCCACCCCCCACCCACCAGCAGCATCGGTGGCACCCAAGGCCACCCCCGCAGCAGCGGCAGTGACATGCAAGAAACTCTCACATGCACACACACACTGCAAGAGTAGCAGCAGGGTCCACTGGAGCACTCCCTCCCCAACTTCCTCCTCCAGGTACCTGCAGTACCCTGGAGTACCTAAGATTTAGTCAGGCGTACTTGTAGTATGTTATATCCTTGGGGGCAGCCGGTTTAGGAAGAAATCACTTGAGGCCAGACAGCAGACAGCTAACAAAACTACCATTTTATTTACAGACACAGAGCTCACCCAACCGGCCGAAACAGGCTGGGCTATCCCCTAATAATCTAACTCAGTTGCCATAGCAACAAAAACCATGACAACCAAATACACAACATAGTACAAGTCAGGGACAAGTCACAGGCTGGTGCATTTTTGTTTACTGCCCGTGACCTGTCCATGACTTGTACTAAAACTACCCGTGACTAAATTGTAGCTTTACCTATGCCTCAGAACACTTACCATTGAGAAGATGTGACAGATAGAAGACACCAAAAAGCTGACCAAGATTGGGGGAGACTGGATGAAAAAGAAATAATAGGGAGTGAACCATTCTTAGCCAAGCGGGAGCAGTAAGTGTAACTTGACTGTTACCTCACCATGATCAGATGCCAGTTTTCTCTCTGCTTTACAGAAAAGGGAAGTTTTATGGATGTGATTTGAAGGAGGAGGTGGTTTTTTCCACCCCACATTCACTAAGGTTTCACCAAGCAGGTTTGCTGGCACAAACTCCTTTTTGACTATGTGAAAGCTCACAATCTTGTACCATAATTTGTTTTCCCTTCCCACAGGGTCATTAAAAACAAACATAAAAGAAAAAAACAGTGTTAGTTTCAGTTCACGTGTGAAACCTTTTGCGCAACAACAGTGGTTTCTTGTGGTCAGTAAGACTAAGTGTTCTGAGCATTCCAGAAAGTATATAAATAGACTGGTACTCTTGCTAAAGTTATGAAGTCTCTTTATTATATATTTTTTCACTCCTCAGGCTCTCTTTAGCTAGGCAAAAATCAAGCAGAGTATAATGTTTGAAAATTTTGTCTATCATTTTCCACTTTATATGGCTTATCCTTGGTTATCTTTTTTGAAATAACTGTTAAAGTAAATGGATATTAAATTACTTCTTAAAGCACAGGCTAGTTTATCATAAAATGAAAATTGTCATTTGGAGTCTCCCACACCCCAGGCAGGTGCTGATCTGTCTCTCCAGAAACTGATCACAATGCTTATAAAACCAGGGCTGCCCAGAGGGATGGGGGGGGGACAAGTGGGGCAATTTGCCCCAGGCCCCGGGCCCTGCAGGGGCCCCCATGAAAGTTTTTTGGGGCCCCTGGAGCAGGGTCCTTCACCCCCCGCCGCCAAAGACCCCAGGCCCCCTGAATCCTCTGGGCAGCCCTGTATAAAACAGAGCCTGCAGGCCAATCCACAATGTGAAAGTGGTGGTTACATAATGAAGGTCCCATAGCCTCCTCTCTCAATCCAGCAAAGTTTGTAATGATGGCCAGACATTCCTGAAAAAAGGTGGCCTTAGGCTGAAGGGGTAGGTAAATGGCTGTGCATGATCAAGAGAAAGATCTTTCAAGCCAAAACCATGAACCCAAATTGTCCTTGGATACTACAAAGTAGCTATTCTCATACTTTGATCTATATTTGAATCTGAACATGTGTTAATAAGGCACACACATTGGTCATCAAGGTGTCTTCTGCTGAACAAGAGTACACATAGCATTTGTCACTGTAAAAATATACTTCAACAGCTGGGAAGAAAGTGGAGATTCATTAGAAGACATTTAGCAGCTGTGTTTATACTGGCAGGCAATTTGAATATTAGGTGGCAGGACTGAGAACTGCAGATGCACAATATTGTTCAGACATTGTGCACTTACAGTCCATTTCCAGGGCAACATGCTATTTTATATTTCCTGTGGTGTCATTAATCACAGTTCATGATGTATCTCACTCACTATTTCAACTTGTTTTCGTAGACTCATTCATTTTGTAGCCTTGTTTATTTAGTAGCTATTGTACTCTGTTTCAACAAATACCATGTCTACTACAGCTAATAGCTTCTGCTTTAAGGGGGAAAATTAGGATGGCCTGTGTACTGAGACTTTCAGTAATAACCAAAATGTACACTACATTAGAAGGGTACACTACATCAGCTTTCAGTTGGCCAAAAAAAGACATTCTTATTGCTATCAACTATTTAGAAATGAAATTCATTTCCTGGGAGAGAACACAAGGATTTTCATCATGACCAACCAAAGAAAAACTGTGCTTTCCGCTGCCCTTTAAATTCTGCAGTCTCTCAATGGGCTTTCTTTCAATTTTGCGGATGAGTACCTGACGCTGCAGTAGTGACTCTCGGCCCATTTGGGAGAAATATGCTGAGACAGACAATGTAACTACCTGATGAATCTCTTTCTTTGGTGAGTGACAACCCTGGGGAGTCTCAGGCCCTGCACCCGCCCTTTCAATGGGCGTTCTGTGAGCAGAAGTTACAGGATTTTATTTTCATTGTTCCTGTGGGTTTGGCTTTGGACTAAATATTCAGGGCATTTATGGCACTTAATTACTGGCTGTGTTGGGAGCCATGCAGAGCTGCATTGCCCCAGTAGGAGGCCCACAATACATGAGGGAACATTCTTGATGTACCATCCTTTAGGAGGAGGCTGCATAACCTGTTATAGCTCTACTGGGATAGCAAACAGGAGATGGGGAAGTGCTATGTCTCTGCTTTCTCCCCATTCCTCTTCCACCTCTGTAGGGCGGCTTGTGCCCAAAGTGTGCATGTGTGGTGGGGGGGTGCTCAGCAGAGTGCTGGGATGACACCTGTGACAGGCCCTGCATGGCAAGTGCAAATGAATAAATGTTCTTCCATCCTCCCTGCAGTGGACCCTGCCTTGTGTATTCTGTCATGGGCTAGCCCAAATCTGCTCTTCCTCTTTGTTAGTTTTCCTTGCTGGAAACCATTGAAGAAGAGTTTTATTGACCTCTAAAAAGAAGTGTAATCAAGGAGTTCACTGTGCAGTGAATTAATAACTCTGTATGAGGAATGACTTATCCACATGGAGTGATCAGCAGATTGCTTTAGGAAACCACCAGCCTGTCTGGTGCCCCTTTCCATGACTTGCTTATAATTCTTCAGTGTTTATTTGTAGCTCTCTTTTTGGTATGGCTTAGTGGAAAGCAGATAGAAAATCCAGCTCTGTTTATGTTATATGGCTGGGGCACAACTAAAGGAATCCGTTTACTTTGACCCTTTTATTTGAGGAGTTGCCTGGTAGTGACCACTGTAGTGAAGGATGCAACCCAGTTTGTTATACATTCCTGTTCTCCTGTATTTGCATAATGTGCTGAGCTCTTGTGAAATCCTGCCATTTACCTTGGTCTAACTGGGTTGGATCTGAGTTGGTTTGAAACTCTGACCATAACTTGGTCAAACCAACTAACTTTGGCTGCTTTTTCAATTCCTGCTAAATAGAAAGAAAAAAGTTATCTTTACTGCCTACTGGAGATTCTCCCACCATGGGGGAGTCCACAGGTGGCATAGTGGCTCCTACACTACCCTATATTGGCTCTCATCATAACGGGCATGGCTAGAGAGCTGCCATATTCAGCTGACCTGCAACTGTTGCAAAAACCCCTTGGAGTCCATTACCAGCCAGTGCAAGTTAGACCAGCCCTGACATTGCTCTAGACTGAGGCACTGGATCAGTCCTTCATGCTCCCTCACTATGCCCTCTTCCCCCAAAAGTTTGAAACTCTGACCCCAGTTATGGGCACTAAGCTCTTTTGAGAATATGGCCCTTAATCTCAGAGAGATGCCTACTGAGTCTGCTCAGAAATTTTGCTATTCATGAGTGTAGTGGTGGGGTGTGCATGTTGTTTTTAAGAAATGCTGAGAGATTAAGTGACTTGCACAAGGTCAGACAGGAGGCTGGTGGCAGAGCAGGAAAGTAACTCAGATCTCCAGTGTCTGACACCAGTGCCTTAAACACAAGACCATCCTTTCTATCCAGAAAAGGGAGAAAGTCACTATCACAAAAACATTATGGACCCCACAATTTTAATAGCTCTCTAGAATTTTTGCTTTTTCTTGAATTATTTTGCAAATACCGAGTTTTTACTTCAATGGAAGTTCTGTTCTATTGACCAGATACAGCTATTGCAATGTAAATAGATGAACTGCTGCTGTTTGATCCAGCCCTGTGAAAACTGTCTCCAGAGCAGCAGCACAGTTTAGAAATAATATCAACATCAGCACACACTCCAGGCTAGTCACTTAAAAGTGGTATGAATTCTGCCTCTACCCTCTCTATCTCAGTGATGCATTAAATTCATAGCCTAATTGGGACTATTTAAATGCTAGCATTATCAAGCATATACTTTTCTCTTTCTTTTTAAAATAAAGCTAGGAAATAACTAGGTTAATATATTTGATTTTAGCCAAAAGGCCAAGAAACCAACAAATACAAAAGTTAAGACTCCTAGTAGAATATAAAGTTGTCTCTAGTGCACAGTCTATATATTTTGTGATAGCAACAAGATGAAGCTATGCATTTAACTAGAAAAGAAAGAATAGAAAATATGGCATATATGCAATGTATTTGAGTTAATATTGCCATAAGAGCCTAAAGTTATTAATTTCATGCATACTTGTTTTTCTCATTTTAACTGTGAAATTGTAATGTGTCATTAACCATAGTTGTTTTCATATAATTAAGATAAAAATGTATGGGCCAGGCCCCCAGGACTGGGTTTTCTGTGCCTGGAACTGTTGGGGGAAGAGGGCATAGTGAGGGAGCACAAAGGACTGATCCAGTGCCTCAATCTAGAGCAATGTCAGGGCTGGTCTAACTTGCACTGGCTAGTAATGGCCTCCAAGGGGCTTTTGCAACAGTTGCAGGTCAGCTGGATATGGCAGCTCTCTAGCCATGCCCCTTATGATGAGAGCCAATATAGGGTAGTGTAGGAGCCACTATGCCACCTGTGGACTCCCCCATGGTGGGAGAATCTCCAGTAGGCAGTAAAGAGAACTTTTTTTCTTTCTACTTAGCAGGAATTGAAAAAGCAGCCAAAGTAGGGGAACTGACTCTGGCTCTAGAGCTCTTGTCTCATCGATGTTACCTCTTGGACTGACTGACCCCCCTCCTCCAGCCCACTAGCACAAAATACATAAAAGCTAGAGAAAATAGAAGTCCTGTCCCTTCTTCCCTACTCCAACCATGAAAAAATGCAGCATGGAGGGGGCAAGAGGAGGCGGAGCTATGGCTCTGGCCCCTTTTACATCACACTGAGGATTAGGGCTGGGGCAGTGGGAGTAAATATGCTCCTTGATGAGGTGTTCCCTCCCCCATGGCAATGAGCTGCCTGAGCTCCCTCAGGAAGGCATGACTCCCCTCTGCTCTGAAGGCTTTTATGTGCCTAAATGGCTCAAATGTATAACACAGATTCTATATTTAACCAAAATCAGAGTGTATCCTTTGACAGACTCCAGCCTTGTAGTGAGATGTGAAATAAAATCTACATGCTCATTACTTCATAATATAATGCAAATATGCTCTTTGATATTTTTCATCTGGAGTTCATAAAATGATACCAATGCCAGGTCATAAATCTACTGTACTCATCACCCAATTCTACCACAGTTGCTCACACAAGAAACACCTTACTGTACCAATAGCCCCACTCATTGAACATTACTAATGGTGGCAGAGCCCAGCCCTAGTTATTTTTACCAGCCAAACCATTAATTGTCTAAGACATTTAAGGGAGGGATGCTTTCACACATACCATTTTTTAATTGGCTTCTGGTGTCATGACCTAATTAGCTTTAATTCCAAGTCATTGTTAGAGTATGGTGTTATTTCACACAGTGCAACATCCATGACAGAATAGGAAATTTATGTTCAAGGCAGACATGCAAAGTATTAAAAAGAACTAAAAATACTCTTCCTGAATGACTGCTAACATAACCCTACTATATTTCTTAGAATCCAAAACTCGAACACACAACAAACAAATACAGAGAGACACTGTAGACTCTTCCCTGAGGCAGAGAGGCACAATTCAACCCATTTTGCTCCAGGTTGGCTCTTTTGAAGGCCCACTGCACAGGACCCAGATTGCACACTTCCCTCAGGGTCCCATAGCCTGCAAACAGGACCAGGGGGGCCCTTAAGATTTAAAATGATAGCCTGTAATTTTCAATACATCACAAAAATAATGCTTGTTTTAAGGAATATTTTAGGAAAATATTAATAGTTTTAATAGAAATTGGCTCAAAAAGTTAAATTTGGACCTGTAGTTTGAAATTGCTAATTCACTTTGCTTCCATGGAAAAGCTCTGCTATCCAGTGGGGAAGAAGGAAGAAATCCTGTTAGGAAGAAATATGTAGCAGTACCCAAGGTGCCAGTTAGTGCACTGTACAGAGGATGTATACATAGCCCCCTATGTAGGGTTTGGTCCATATATGTGCTGAGTGCAGACCCACTGGCCTTGTTACCATTTGTGGGCACACACACCCATTTCTCACCCCATTCCCTTGTGGACTGCCTGCTACAGTAACACTTCATTCATGACATCTAGATTCCTGCAGGAGTGAGGATGGTTTTGTGGTCAAGGCACTGTACTTGGACTCTATATAACTAGGTTCAATTCCTATCTCTACCACAGATGCCTTGTGTTGCTTTAGGAAAACCATTTAGTTTATCTTTGCCTCAGTTCCCCATCTATAAAATGAGGATTGCAATATTTCTCTCCTTTACTCTCTGCCTATTTAGATTGTAAACTCTTCTGGGCAGGGACAGTCCCTTACCATATATATATAGATATGCAGTGCCTAGCTGAGTGGAGCCCCAGTCTTGATTGAGTCCTCTAGGCACTGCCTAATATAAATAAGAATGATGTTTGGAATCCTTATTGTTTAGCTGCTGGTATAACTGTACAATTATTCTGCTTTAGGGGCCTGCTCCCCCTGAAGCCAATGATGAATCAACCTACGTAACATATTAAGCCTGATTACAGTCTGTACTGAAACACATAGAATCCCTTTCCTTAACCCATGTGGCCAGATCCCTGTTTCTGCTATAACCCTGGAAAAGAAAATAGCACCCAGGGATTGTTTTTTTGCTACTAGACCATGAGTAATGGAGACAGTCTCATCTTGAATAATATATAGAATGAAATATAATATTAATCCTGTTGTAATATTTAATTCCAGCAACAAACCCAGAAGCAGATATTAATGCATGAAATTTGATGAACTGGTCTAAACTATTTTTTATTAAACATGCTAGCAGTGTAAAATATTAAAATTTAAATTTACCAAACATTTTAAAAAAGTAATGAACTATTTCTGAATGCTACATTGTTATCTGGAGAGCAGTCATGCACTTTGCATTCATATTGTCTTCACTTACTTTCCACAGGTTTAAAGTTTTCTGAAGTCATGCAGTTATTTTTTGAAAAGGGGTTAAAGGCTTTTATGTTATGCATTCAGCTACTCTGATAGGAAGAGTTAATTAAGCAACTTTTACAAGGACCTTTTCCTGTTGGTTTCTTATTTATTGTTATGTTTTCCTCCTAGAGATGAAATGATATAGCGTTTTCAGTTGTTGCTATAACTAAACCAAAGAAACTTCAAAGACTCTGGATGCATCTAAACATGTCTGATGCAAATATTCTAAATGAAACCCAAAAGTTAGAATGGGTAATGTGGAGCTAGTAGGTTATTTTTTCTTCCCTTTATGGTTTTAAGCACCTAGAAGTTTCCCCTCCCATTTAGAAAATCTGTCTACGAGAAGCAGTTTTTCAAATGATCTGTCCATTCAGCCCCTCTCATGACAAAAATTTTTAATAAATCCGAGTTTTTGTTGAAAAGATCCATTTTTCCTTACCAAAAAAAGCAGTTCATAGCACAATTACTTGAAACATTGTAAAAAAATAAGACAGTGCCCTGCAACAAATCTGTGCAAATATATGCAGTTTCTTTCTGATCACCATTCAAAACATTTCACCTAAACATTTGAAAACTTCACAAATCCATGTTGGAATGCAGCCCTAATGACCTTAACTTACATGTGCAGTCAACTTCCAATTATTTAATTAGTACCTTAGTAATTGCTCCTTTAGTAAATACACATACCAAATTTCAATTAATGAAATGAACTTCAATTAGTGAGCTAGTAAACCCATTTAAACAAACTTCATGCAATCATTTTTTTTTTTAAAAAGTATGTAGTTAATGAAAGTACAGTTAGCATGAATTCTAATTCCAAATAAGAAGTGAAAGGTTTCTTATTGGTTTCAAAATCCAACAATAAATATTAACATAAACACTTACAACTGCTCCCAAATATTCAGTTGCTTCAGTAGTTATAGACCCACAAACATACAACACGAAAAACTAGATTGCTATAGATTTAGACAATTTATCTCACCTAAATTAAAGATGGAGGAAGTAAACAGAGGTGGATGGAACTATAATATGTTTATGCCCAGTACCCTGCCTTCATCAAATGATGACTTTATGTCTAACAGTGTGTTTTCTCATTACATCTCAGTGTGTCTCCTAGTTTACTAGCACACCCTTTCCAAATTGAGCTCATCTGCTCATAAAGGACTTGTTGCCTGTGATATCCACTTTTATTATTTAGAGATCCACTATCCGTCTTTCACTGCCATCGCCTGCTACCATTCATGCAAGTTCTCATTTATACTGGGGAATTTAAGCACAAGTAGTGGAAGAGAAAATATACTCAATGGCTCTGATGACTATTGTGTTACCCGCTCGTCTTTCAGATTTTTCTTCACTTGCCTGTGCTATATAATAGTTCTCTCCCTACTGATAGTAGGCAGGTGCAGGTCTTGAAAGATTTTACCATTTGGCTTGATTTTTGTGCCACTATTTTTGATTTAAAGCTTCCTTCAAGTACACTCCAGTCTTTAGTTTCCCATTTGGCACTGTTTCTCACAAAGGCATGCAACTCAGTTGAAGTAACAAATGATTTAATTGCCTTCCTCACAAGATGGAATGGGCAACTCTCCTTGGTTTATAGATGTTGAGTAAGTCATGCCTTGATAGATCTACTCAGTGCTGTTATTGAGATCTGTTGTCCATTTTCCCTGGAAGATGCACACAATGGGCCTGATCTGTAGTATAATAACCACTTGTGCTGCCTGATAACTTCTTAAGAATATTCTGGACAAAAAAAGTCTTGGCCTTTAGTCTCTCAGTTCACTTAGCCTAGGATAAAAATAGCTTGTAAACAAGAAAAGCCTCATGTTATCACTGAATTGTTTTGCATTTGTGATGTATGTCCTGGGGAAACTGTTTGCAGGAGAGACTGTGTTAGTTGAGCTTCTATTGGAAGAAAGTGTTTTCCAGCTCAAAGGGTTGTTTTGGGATGGGCCAGCACGTTCTGTACACTTTCTTTCCTTCTGAAAAAGCAGCAAAGAGTCCTGTGGAACCTTATAGACTAACAGACATAGTGGAGCATGAGCTTTCGTGGGTGAATAACCACTTCGTCTTTCCTTCTGAAGACTTTCCTTTGTGGAAAAATCCTATGGCATTTAATATAAACAGTCTGTGTTTGTATAGGGTTTCTTAAACCGTCATATTCCTGAAAGAGAATTCTATGGAATGGTCAAAACTTCTATAAGAAGATTCGCATGTTCTGTTAATTCAGATAGGCTTTTAGAAACATTTGTGGCGAGCCCAACTGATTTAGTTCCTACTAAATCTATAGGACTTTTCCAAAAGTGTTTCTAGAAATGGGAGAAGCAGTGGCACTTGCTTGGCAGTCCCTAAGAACTCAGATGTGAAGAGGCAACAAATGTCAAAGCGGGAAGTAGAAGGCTCCACATGGGGGCTGACTTCAGCTCTGTCCTGTGTCCATGAAGACATGTAAGGTTGGGTGGTGCTGGGAGTGGAGGGAAGCTATGGAAAATGATAAGTCAATCATAAGAACAAGCCCACTGGCAGCTCGTCTCCCCAGCTGAAGGATGCCAGTGCATCTCTCTACGTTCCTAGATATATTAGACAAACACTTTGTTCTTCATCTGTAACAGAGTTCTGCACTCTTCCCCCCATACTCTATCCCACTGATCTCTTCCTGTTAATTTCTTTTCCTGAAGTCCCCACAATCTCTTCATTAGCATTTGACTCCATACCAAAATAGACCTCCATTGTAAGATACACAATGGTGAGCCAGGGCGATAAGTATCTCTCACCTCCAACCTGGTGGAACCTGTCTTAAGGCTTGTTACCTCTGGGTGACCTGCCTTTAACTTCAAGGCTTTAAGAAGATAATTTCCAATATGCATACATATCTCCTTAAACATTATCTTCACATACATTTTTCAAAAATTACAAGGACCAGTGTGACACAGGCTTTCAGTTGGGCTCTCACATAACATTCTTGCATGACTAGGATGTAGATTCCAGACCCAGGGGATTCCGGTAACCATTGTGAACCCTTGTGCTCTCTGCCAGTTGGCACTGAGGTTTGTGGGTCATGTTGTTATTGCTGATGAGATGACTGAAGTTAATAACTAGCCATATACCACACTTTTCTTGAATCATAGATCATAGAATCTCAGAGTTGGAAGGGACCTCAGGAGGTCATCTAGTCCAATCCCCTGCTTAAAGCAGGACCAATCCCCAGATAAATCATCTCAGCCAGGGCTTTGTCAAGACTGACCTTAAAAACCTCTAAGGATGGAGATTCCACCACCTCCCTAGGTAACCCATTCCAGTGCTAAAGTTCTGTGTATTCCTGTAAACATACCTTTCAACCTGCCAAGGCTCAAATAGGGGACACAATATGTGACAAAAGCCCAAAATGAGGGATTGTGATGGGGTGTACAAACCCTGCACTGGAAAAGAAGGGGTTAAAAATCTACCTTGGGTCCAGGCAGCCCTACCCCAGCACACCTGCAAAGCATGCATGTTCTGGAGGAGGAGCTTCACAGGTGACCAGAATAGCTCAGTAACAGGCACCCCATGGAGGTAAACAGACCTACACTCTTCTCTCCTCCAAGGGAGCACTATGGGAGGTCTAGCCTCCTGGGGTCCTGATTACTGAGAATCTACCCAGCCTGGGAAAGGATTTTGGACACTTGCAAGATCCGGGATTTATCCTTGAGTTATTTTGTTTACATATCTTTGCTTTGCCCTTTTGTGTAAGGAAAATGGTAGGAAGCAGTCCGGGGAGCAGCAGTGCAGCACCTCTTGTGGGTGAGAAACTCACTTCCCACCACAGGACCCAACTGGAACCTGGTGAGAGTGATAGGGTGCAACTACATAGTAAGCTGCGGTGAGTCTCACAGCCTAGGTTAACAGATACAGCTTCCAGGGGTCAGGCTATGGTGATAAAAATAGCAGTGTAGATTGGGCTCAGGCTGGAGCTCAGGATCTGAAGCCCGCCCCTTCCCTAGGCTTCAGAGCCTGAGCTCCAACCCAAGCCTCAGTGCCTACTCAGCTCTTTTTAGAGCTATTGGCTGAGCCCCGTGAACCCAAGTCCATCGATCTGGGCTGTGAGACTCGCCACTGCCCACTGTGTGGATGCACCCATATTGTTTAAGGAGAGAAGGGTTCACCAGATCATCTAGTCTGACCTCTTGCAGATCACAGGCCATCAACATGCACACACTAAATCCAGAAACTGAAATAAGACCCCAATATTACAGCCCACAGGAGGCTAGACTATTATGAGATACGGGCAGAGAATAGGCAGGACCAAGGTGGATCAGTACCCAAGGTCCCTGAAATGGCAGGTAAATGATTAAATGAAATATACCCAGATAATCCTGGCAAGTGACTTGTACCCACATGCAGCAGAGGAAGGTGAGAAAAACCCAGGGTCACTACTAATCTGACCTGGGGGAAATTCCTTCCTAACCCCACATATGGTGATCAGTGAGACCCTGAGCATGTGAGCAACAAGCAGTCAGCCAAGCACCTGAGAGAGAGAAAAAACGCTCGATGCCACTGCAGAGCACAGGCCCAACCCATCTCTAGCTTGGCTTCAGAAGAAGGAGATTGGAGGAAAAAACCAAAAGAACCAAGTTTACTTTGGGGATATAGGGGGGAGAAAATCCCTTCCTGACCTTTGCAGGTAGGTGACTGAAACCCTGAAGCTTGAGGAACACAAAACAAAAACCAGAAGTGAGCCCCAGGACTGCTGAGCTCTGGTCCCTGCCATCACAAGCAACCCCATCATACAATCACACTTATAAATTTGTCCAGCTCTCTCTCAACACTAAGTTATTTGCCCCCACAGCTCTTATGTGGGAGGCTGTTCCAAAACCTCATCACCCTGGTGGTTAGAAAACTTCTGAATTTGTCCATAGACAGTTTATTTTCATTTGTTGTTGTTGTTTTGTTTTTTGCCAACATTGTCCTTTAGCTTAAGTAGCTCTTCCCCGCTCTGGTATCTAACCACCCTGATGTATTTATAGAAAGTAACCATATCCCCTCTCAGCATACCTTTTCCTAAACTAAACAAGCCAAGTGTCTTCTAGTCTCCTCTCATAAAACAGGCTTTCCACTCTCCTGATCATCCTAGTAGATCTTCTCTGCACCTGTTCCATTTTGAGAGGGTGCCCATGTTCCCCTACCAATCCCTGGATAAGGCTTAAGGTGAAAAACTACCCCAGATACAGGAGAATCTAGACTAAGAAGACTCTATAACTTAGAGGGTCATGATCCCGGGACGTTGGCCGTTGAGGCCTGCAACCCCTTGCCTGACAGTGGGACTATCCTTCATTGGACTCTCTTTATATATGCTGAAAGGGGTGGACATCTTGTGGCCTGGCCAGAGGACTGGGATATGGAAGGGGCAGATCACTACACAGTTGGAGTGGCTGTGAACAGGACTGTCAGAAAAGAAGAGGAGCCTGCTATGCCCTTGCCTGATTACTAGGCAGTATCTGTGGGGAGTGACCCCTTCACAGGGACACAAAATATTTATTTCTGCAGAGTGTTGTATAATGGATATTCTCAGATCTTATGAAAAAATAAAAATCCAAAGGCATCTTTCTGCTATTTGCTGTTTTCTATATGACTAAAGATCCTTTCCCCAAATTTGATTTACTGATCTGGGCCTGATCCTGCTGACACTAAAACCAATGGGAATTTTGCTGTTATCTTCAGTAGAAATAGGATTTGGGCCTTCATTTCCGTATTCATCTTTCCCTTGAAGGATTCTTGCAATGTGACAAATTCATGCCACACGTAACCTACTGTAATGTCAAATGTCATCATTAAAATATCAAACACACATTCACTGAATCCCTAATGTTTCTCTATTTAGAGTTGTTCCAGCAGAGGTTTATATGAAGCCTGAATTTTCTTTACCTTCCCAATACTATAAGAGTCTTCGTTGACTTGTTGATTGGAATAATGGACTAAATTTTCTGCTGGTGTAAATTGTCATAGCTCCATTGGCCAATAACATCTTTTTAGCTCAATACAGGAATGTCAGAATTTAAAATGTCGATTTTTTTTTCTTTCCACTGGAACATACATGGCAATGTCAACTCCAAGAGTAGTAACAGGAATAGCCCTGTATGTTGTCCTGGTCTCAGGTTAACTGAGCAAAGGAAATATCATATGAGAACCTAATAAATAAAGGTTTTTTTATATTTGTGCTCCAAGCTAACATATGGTCAGCCAGTGTTTTCCAGCCCCTTCTATATCCATCTACCCTTGTCTGACTACTATAATTTTCAGGACTGCCCATCTTGTTTTGTTGCTCCATACATGTTTGGTCTGCTGATGCTTCTATTATTCTCACTTTAGGCAAAGTCATGTTTTTGAAGATTCATACTGCAATATGAGGGAACATTCCTATCCGACTTTGTCTGACTTTTGGAATATAGTGAAAAGCTTGAGAATTCTGATCTGTTGTAGTGTCTTTTGTTTGCTGATAGGTAGAATCCCAGACTTGGCTATGTTCTATGATGCTGGAGTTTCAAGTTCTGCTTTCTATTCTACATTCCTACATAGCATGATAATTCCCCAATGCACAACAATTTATTCAGAATGAGCTGAACTTCCCTTATTACAATTTTGAGGAATCTTTGGCTGCCAGTAAAGTTCTGCCTGTGACTGACGTCATAAACTGTCATGTATGTAGCTGGAGCTATCTATAAATACATTAATAAGCCCATATGCTCTTCAGACATTTCCTCTCTACACAACAGAGTGTTTTGGAGGCTTTTAAATATATTTCTAGATGACACAGTGGTCCTAGAAAAAAATACTTAGAAAATTCATAACAGATTGAGGCTACTGGTTTCGCATGTCATTTCATTGAAATACTCATACCAATAATACAGTAGTTTGGTACTGTACAGCATGTTCAGAATACAGTTTTGGGAAAAACAAAATATGCAGTGGTAACTGAATCAGAGCCAGATTTAAAAATAGACTAAACAGCAGCGACAACATTCCATCTACTGTAATTCGTCTCCCTCTCCCAGCCTTTTTTCTATAATTTCAGCTATCATAAATCATAATTAAATTACTATAAAATCCATTGCCTGAGTACTTAATTAGATTATGAATCTCACCAGTAACCAGATGGCATGTATCACATACCAAGCTTGTTGAACTAAGGATTGAAATTATCTGCAAATAAATTGCATGGAAGTTTTCCATAGTTTCCTTATGTGACCCTGTACAGGGCTTTGAATATCTGAGGTCAGAGGGAACATAAATATTCATTTCTAAATGACTCACTATGGATCTTCCATTGGATGAATTATAGAATAATTCTAGTTAACCAACAATGAAAACATTCTGGACATCGATGATTAGCGTTGTACACATTGGTTTGGCCAAATACTTTTTCCTGATGTTTGTTTCAGTAAAAAAAAAAAAAGCTTTGTTCAGGCTGCCCCCTACAGAAAATAATATGATACTCATTTATTACTTAAGGTTTATAGTTATTGAAAAAAGAGTTCAGAAATGTATCAGAATAGTCATATATCTGGATTCTGTTTGCTTTTTACAGTTCTGAGGATAGTGTGGCTGCTCAGTAAGATGTGTAGCCTGCAACTACACATAAAGTGTCAAAATGTTTATTTAATATTGGTATCAGAAAATGGATTTTATTAAACATCTCATTTATGGCAACAATCATATTTGTCATATTCTCAGCAAGCCAGATTGCCTAAACAGACCAGCATCTGTGCTTTGCTTTCTCTCCAAAAACTAATGAACAAGGTTAAGGTTTTGTCATGGTTATTTTTAGTAAAAGTCATGGACAGGTCGTGGGCAATAAACAAAAATTCACAGAAGCCAGCGACCTGTCCATGACTTTTACTAAAAATAATTGTGGGGGAGAGGGACTGATTGCTGTGCTGGGGGCTGAAGCCAAAGGAAGTCACAGAGGTTTGTTAAAGTCATGCAATCCATGACCTCTGTGACTAAATTGTATCCTTACTAATGAACGATGTAATTGCCAGCAGTTATAAACTACCACACAGCTCTTTATAAAAGAGCACATTTATTCTTAAGGGGAAAGTACATTACAGAGAAAACATAGAAAACATACAGAAGTTCCCATATGCATGCTACAAGCTTACCAGAGGTCACTCAATAGTGCTATGGGGCCTCCGTAGGCCAAAGTCCTTCCAACCCTTCCCAAGAAAGATTGGGGTCCCAACTTGGATAGAAGATTCTGTCCATCTGCTGCTTCAGAAAGAAGTCCCTGAAACTCGGGCTATTTATCCAAAGTCCTTTCTCTGTCTGTTTGGTCTCTGGAGAATCCATTTTGAACTAATGTACATGAGCCTCTTCAGGTGGCAGCACTTCTCTAGAGGTGTTGCAACCTGAGTGAATTTGCTTATTCAATCCACAATGTTCTTCACTCCTGGAGAAGCTGTGCTCACCCTCCCCCGTGGAATTACATATTGTCCCTGGCCCACAATGATACATAAACTTAATACAGTTGTTTATGTATCATTGTGGGCCACAGGATTCTTTGCTGCTTTAATACAGTAAAATCGCCCAAAGATATTGCAGGAGAATGCTAGATCTGTCACACTCCAATTAAGTTCCCGATCCAGCAAGGTGCTTAACACCCTCAACTCCCATTCAAATTGATGGGAATGGAGAGCATTTGGCAAGACTGGATCCAAAGTGATGAAGACTTCAGAGGCCATGCAGCAATTGAATGATCATTGATTTGATTCGCACTTTGGTGAGAATGGGACATGCTTTTCTTTGTTTCTATATTTATCTTGTGTGAAAAATTTTCCATCTTATATGCTTATTCCAAATCTGGATGAATATGTAACTATCTTAGAGATACTATAACTAAATATTATAATTAAAATCAGTATGTCAAGGACACAGACTGGGGGCTCAGCCTGTATTTTCTTTAAATGTTGCTTTATTTTTTAAAATTCAGTAAAGTGGGGGGATTTGGGTATGTGATCTCTAGGTAAGTGGAAGGTTGTATTCTTTCTGCTAATATTTCACAGCAGTATGGCATGGACCCATTTCTCCATCCATTTGCCAGAATGGCAGAGTGAAGATTTGCTTTGTAACCAGTACCTTAATCAAGACATGGAAAGACATACTTAAATATACTGAATGGAAGGTTCTATTTTTCTTAAACAATGAGAAGCTATATCATGGGAACAGATCAAAATAATTTCCTGTGTTCAGGCCTTTTGTTTCTATCTAAATTAAATAGTTACAAGTTTTTTAATAGTATCTCAAGAAAGAGCTTGCTCCCCACACACTTTCTGAACATAGTAGCTTTAATGTATGAAAGTCTTATTTCGTGAATGTGGCTTCTTTCTGAAGTTCTAGTAAGAATAGGCCACAGCTACTCATGAAATGGAATAGTCTTGGAGACCACACTTATCTGTAACATTTTTGTCTCTGCTGTTATCCAAACTGATACCAAAAGTATAAATGCAGAAAAGTGTAAATCTCAGATTATCTTTAGCCATTTCTTCCATATTAGACAGAGAGTTCACTTCTTGAATAAAAACATAATAAAATGAGTGAAATTCATATTTGGCCAACTTTGTCTCCATTTTGCTTTATGTTAGAAATAGGAAGGAGATGAATTTACATATTAGCAATTGGGGTTCAGAAAGTGGTCATACTATATGCAAGCTCTGCTCTCAGGAGTTGGGGAGGTAGATATTTTTGCTGAGAAGATCAGCAGGAAATAGCTAATGACATTAGAATAATTATTGTTAGGTTTCAGAGTCAACATTCCATTGAGCTGCAGGGGAACAATTTGAAGCTCTTTTCGGATCATTAACAGAGTTCTTTGCCTCCTATTGGGTATGCACATGTTCAAAATGTATCTAGATTTTTTTAGATGGAGTGAAATAAGTGCCTTTTACTGTAAGGGTTTTAGTCTTTACTCAAAAGTAACACTGCAGAGAAAAACAATTCTGCATAGAGTTAAAGTATGTTAATTATAAATATTTATTTTTATTTTTTTACATGGAAGTGGGAACACTTGCTGTTGACATCAAAATGTTATCCTTTGTCTTATGTGTATATATTTCCCTTCTCTGCTCCCAAAAAGCAACAGTCACAGAGCTTGACTCCGAAGACTTGGCGTTTTCTCTAATTCAAATTAAATTTAAAATAATATATAATTAGATTTATGTTTGTCTTGTAAATGAAAGTTATATTCTTGGCAGCAGGAACCAAGGAGCTGGCTGGTGGAGAGAAAAAACAACTTCTTCCTTCCCTTGTTTTGTCCGAGCTCCTTCCTTCCTCTGCCAACAATCACAATTCTTTCTTCAAAGGGAACACACAGTGAGTCAGAGAGAGCCTCACTTTTCAGTTTTTATTTTGTGTTGTACAAGCTGAAGCAAATTCAGCAGTTCATCTTCAGGGCCTGCCTACTAGACTCCTGAAGCAACTGACATTGTCTATGTCATGCCAAAATGGCTCCTTCTGTTACATCTTCATCAAATTAAGCAAATTAGGAAACATGAAAACAAATATTTGTCTCGATATTTTAAAATGGAAAACCTGAGAGATTCACTTTACCTCTTGCATAAATTCCTGTAAATGGAATCTCTTACTTCCCCCTTACTGTACAACTTTCTGTTCTAGCTCATCACACACATACTTGGGCCCCAATCCTGCAAATATTTCCCAGTTCCGATGTGCTTAGAATGCAAAAAGTGTTTATAGGATGACACCTTAGATTCTTTCACTAGAACAATATATCACAACTATAGTATTTTGTGGTGCATAATCTTTTTTTTTTTTTTGCGTATCTATCACATTGTATGTGAACCTATGTTCAAATATAACAAGCACACTTGAGTAAATGTATCTTTTGAAAATTTGAGTTTCAGAGACCGGATCTAGCTTGTGGCAGAAAGTTTTTCCTCATTCTTGCCTCATTCTGTTACGCACTTGTATGATACTGTAGGTTAGCAGGATAGGGTCCATTTAAAATACCTAGGAATTAGAAATTCCACCCATTCTTCTCAATGTAAGAAGCCAAACTGACTTTTAGTAGGAAAAAGCCTTGCCTGGGAGTGTGCATGCAGCAGTCAGTTGCTATATGTGGAAAACTAAGGATATAATAGGGAATAAAGTGAATGTGTAATGTACTGAAACCAAAGCTACTATAAGCTAATGCTGTCTGAAAAAAGTGAAAGAATTGTGGTTAAATCTATATGTCTAGGAGGTGACTTACTCAGTGATCTAACATCTATAAACAGTGCTTCTCAGCTCTCTGTGTGTTATGTGGGCCACATTCACATGATATATATACAGGGGTGAAAGTAACTGAGAACACTTACCGGTACAGGGAGGGAGGTGGCTCTGGCCCCTGCAAGGGGCAGGGCCTCGGGTGGCAGGGGTGGGGCTGGGGGGTCAGCAATCCCCAGCCAGCCCTTGGCCCATGCCGCCCAGGGCTCCCTTGTTGATTTAAAGGGCCCAGAGCTCCAGATGCCACTGCTGCTGCATCCGGAGCCCCAGGCCCTTTGAAATTGCTGGCCCCAGGGCAGCTGCTTCTTTTGCCCTTTAATGTCCTTTTGCCTCCCCTTTTGGTGGCCCTGCCGGTATGGACCCTACTGGCAGAGCCCCCGACAGGTGAGGCAAAGGGGCAGGGACATTAAAGCGCTGCTGCGGCAGCGCTTTAATGTGGGCTGGGTATGGATCAGTGCGTGTTCTTACCGGTACGGAGTACCGGCCTGTACCGGCTCAGTTTCACCCCTGTATATATACTACCTGTATGGCCCTGATGATGTCACGTGCACCGCAATTGTGTGCTGATTGGACTGCAAGCAGTTCACGGGCTATGGATTGAGAACCATTAATCTATAGTATCCAGCACATTGACTTTCTGGTGCCCATTCCTAGTTGTAATGGACAGCCTTTCTCCTGCCCCAGAACAAGGAGGAGAGTGAGACCACCAAATCACTAAGATGTTATATAATGTGCAAAGGATTTGTGCACTAAAGGGCCCACGTGTACAGGATACCAATGCAAGACTTTAAAAAAAATCACATATAAAAGGTGTTCAGTTTAAGAGTTTTTGGGTTTTGTTCGTTCACAAATCTAGGACTTTACAATAATGTTGTACTGAATCTTCTGACTTGTCAGATTCTTATTAGCTCTGTAACCCGCAAAAATGGCTACTTTATGATGCCATTGGCTATAGTGTAAGTATTTCCAAAAGTCACTAAAGAGAGATTGTCTAGGAGATGATGTCTAACTTGTGTGTCATGAGTTATTATTATGCAAGAATTTATGTACATTCAAATTACTATTTGTTTGGTTTTTTTTATTCATAAACACAATACTACTGATTGCTTATATAGTTGGTTCTGTCAATTCTGACCCCATTGACAAATTCAGTGGTGGTTAGGAATAACCATATGGAGGGATAGTTTGTTATCCTGAACTTACACTAGGGCACTTTCAAAAAGTAGTCTATTCTTAATCATTAAGGACTAGATGTAGTAAAACCATGTCTGTCCTCTGTACCACAAGGTTATGGAAGTACACGAGACTTTTAATTAATATCTTAGAGGCCTCACAATGGTTTACCACTTATCAATGGCAAAGACAGCTCATCTCAAGGTGGGTTTTCTTTGAGGGGAGAGGGACAGGGAGCAATCTGAAGGTGAACTTCAGTTCAGTGGCTCTTTTTGGCCCATCTCTACTTATGCACCAGAGTTATATCTATCCCATACATCAAAACAATCCTTATTAACATATGTGTACTTCCAAAGTGAAGTGGATTGAAACAGATCACCGGCCTTCCACAAGGCCTGAGCACGGAAGGGAAGTACACCCCGCTTTCCGACACTCTGAGAGCCCAGGGCTACGAGGTCCAGATACACGCTCTAACCGTGGGAGCCCTGGGCTCGTGGGATCCCCACAACAAGCCGGTACTGAGAGTGTGCGGAATCAGTTGACGATATGCCCAACTCATGAGACAGCTCATGGTGTCTGACACCATCAGGTGGTCTAGAGACATCTATACAGAACACATCACGGGACACCGTCAATACCAGGTTGAGTAATCGAAACCACCGACCAGGGAAATAATCCACTTCCTTCCCTGACAAACCAAGGGATGCACCCCACCCATGTACGTATTCGCTACACTGATACAGACTTGGACTCTTAATACATTCCATGGGTGGCGTACCTGAGCCCACTTATCCACTGACACTTTAAAAACTCCTGCACCCCAATCTGGGTCTATGCTGGTTATGTGATATGTACGTATCTCGTGATCCTTGTAACCAATACCTGTAATCCCTCATAACTCAAGCCTGACCCCAGATGTACAGTACCTTCCCTCTTAACTTGTGTATATTTAATTTTAAACATTAGCTTTAATAAAATTTTTATATCTTTGTTTTTGTGTCATCATAAAATGTGGATACCAGACATGAAAAGTCTGTATATTTTTTTTTCTGCTCATTCGCTTACCTGTTCTTTCCAGCTTCCTCTTGTAACCCTTCTGCCGGGCCGAAACAATAGCAGCAAGGGCCGGGTTCAATACATAGGGGTCCCTTCCCCCACAACATAATGCAAACCAGCTCGAGCCCCCACCCAGTGACCTGGGAAAATCTTACACACACCCCTGGGCGCCTCGAGGAGGCAATACTTCCCCTCTCGCAAGCACAGACTCTTGGTGTAGCAGAAAAGGTTTAATTACATGAGATAAACAACAAGCATTAAACTGGGAAAATACCTCAACTAGAGTTCATAGGTCAAACCGTGAGCAAAGACCCACCCCAGCAAATTGGGCCGTGTCCTTCTCTTGGGGCCCTTGAGTCCAGCAACCCCCAAATTACCCACAGTCCCAAAAGTCCCACAATCCAAAAGTCTCTGTCCCGGGTCAGTGCAGCCCCAGAGTTCAAGAGTCTCTCTGCAGAGGTCCCCCTCCCCAGCCTGGGTAGAAAGGGGCACCTTACGTGGGTTCAGGGCCAACTGCCCTGCCTCTTCGTGGGGTTCTGCTTCCACTAGTCGTCCCCGCAAACAGCTCAGCTCCGCTTGCTCTGTGGGCTGCTCCGCTCTGCCAGCTGCTCTGGCCCACCAGCTGTCCTGTGAGCCACTCTAGCCATCCTCACGAGCTTCTTGGCTCCACTCACCCAGGGCTGCACAAACTGCTCCACTCCGCTCTGCCAGCTGCTCTGCTCCACGGTATTGCTTCAGGCTCCCCCACTCATAAGCACAGTACTCAGTGCTCTCAGCTCAGCAAGTCCAGCTCTTCAGTGATTTCAGCTCTTAGTGATTCCAGCTCATAGTAGGGGAGCCCCAGTGAGTTCAGCTCATTAACCTGTATCTAGATTCTTAAGGGAATCAAAAATTAACTCTGACATTCCACAGTGGAGAGAGGCACCAGTGGGACTGGTGCTTCTGGCTCACACAAGAAGCCTGCACCACTCAGTACAGATCTCTGTCCCCAGCCTCTCTCTTTTCAATGGGTTTTGGAACTCATGTGCCCCATCTAGCAAGCGCTATCCAGCTGACAATGAAACCCCCCATCACAAGACAATTTTGTAGTTCCCCATTTACCCAATCAGGGTGACAACATTTCATTCCTCCTGCCCCAATAACAACGAAATTGGGGCTCTCACAGCTGTGAAAATAACCATCCCATGCTGCTTTGCGGTATGCTAAGTGGGGTGGGAGTGCCCATGCAAATAACCGAAATACCAATGCAACACTTTAAACTTCGTTCTGCACTCCCCATAATTTACCACCAGATGTCAGGGTGGGGCTCATCCTGACTCTGCTTACACTCTGATAGCTTTATTTTTAAAATGTGTCCACTCGTGTGGGACAAAGACCCACACTGTGTTTACATGAGTTACACAGGTTTAATAGCAAAACTAAATGATTATATATAAAAAATGTACTAATGAGCTGATGAATTAGTTGGGTCTTCCACAGCAACCACATTAGAGTGAATGCAGCTTGCATTGAACTCTATGGGGTATTTAGCCATTTGTTTCAATGAGAGCAGGATCCAGCTTAGAATTTAAATAATAATATAAGATGAATATTAATGTAATAATATTCACCATACAATCTGAGCTAACAATTTATAGTCACTAATAATAATAACCAAAGAAGACCCTGTATCACTTCAAAATGAGATTTGCTGTTGCTTTTTCTTAAAATAATAAGCAACATCAGTCTGCTTTATGTATTAACTACTTAGGCCTGGTCTACACTAGGGTGGGGGGTCGAACTAAGGTACGCGACTTCAGCTACGCGAATAGCATAGCTGAAGTCGAACTACCTTAGTTCGAACTTCTTACCTGTCCAGACGCCACGGGATCGAAGTCCGCGGCTCCCCCGTCGACTCCGCCACCGCCGTTCGCGGTGGTGGAGTTCCGGAGTCGACGGGAGTGCGTTCGGAGTTCGAACTGTCGCGTCTAGATTAGACGCGATAGTTCAAACTCCGAGAAGTCGAACACTACCTGTCGACCCGGCCGTAAGTATGGACATACCCTTAGAAATATCACTTTAAATAAAGGAATCCTGAACTGTAGCTATCAAAACCTTGTGGGTTTCTCTCTAGCAGTTAAGTAAAGGAGTCTGGGAAATCTCTCAGGCCCCAGATTTGGTCTGCAGCTGGCAGTGGTAGGAACAGGCCACTACTTGTACTACTTCTCCTCAGTGGTGTTAAGTAGCCTTCAACCACATTCACCACAGACTGATGGGACAGTTGCTACCAATCAATTCCCAGAGGCAGCTAGATGGAGCTCCCTAGAGATCTAAGAAAGACTCTGGCAGAGTTTAATCCATTAACATGAAAAGAAATGATGTTGAAGCCTCCAGAAGACTTCAAGAGTAAGTGGTGGGGTACAGAAAGGGATTCTGAGTCAGGCCTGTTGAACCTCGGCTGAGTTTCAAGTTCATAGTAAGACTTGAAAAGTGGTTATTTTAGTCTAGTGTGAGACTTTCTTGCACAGTCCTTGAGTTACAAGTTATTTATAAAATGCATGGTGTTTGAGGCAGAGAGCTGTGGAGGCGAGAGACTGCATCACATTTGTTCAGGGTTATATTGAATTGCTCTCACAAAACATCTAGTCAGATGCTTTCCAAGCCAGACTGGGTGGAGCATTCCTGAGGAAAATAGGATCAACGGTTCATACGTGAACTTGACAGGCCTGTGATCACACAAGCAAATAGTGTATGGTGGCTCAGTTCTCTTCTGAGACGCTGTTGTCTGTCTTTTGCTGGGGATAATACCTTTTTTCTTGACATGAGGGTCTGGATATAATGATTTAAAGGCCTGAGGTGAATTGTAGGAGTGATCATGATAATCCACTGTAATTTCTATGGCAAGAGTCCCTTGTTATGTGTGTAGGATGATTTGGGCCCTTTTCCTAAAGAAAAGGTCTGGTATACATTAAATAAAAACAGAAATGTTGGATCTGATGTTGGACACAGACTAAAAACAACCCCGTGTATGCACCCTCTTTTTTCCCTGGGGGGAAAGACTGGCTCGTCATTTTTAGCTTTGGGGCCAAATCACTTGGGAAACTGGGCAAAGGGTGTTGCTTTTGCGCTGCTAAAGCTGTTGCTGTGGAATGAACAAGTAACCACAGAAACTAGTTTATTCAGCTGGATCATCATCTTGGGTTAGTACAATTTTCTTTGATGCTATTAAAGTTGCAGCCTGTTGCCTTGAACCAAATATACTGGTGTGTGGTGTCATGTTTATTTTCTCAGTCCCTGGTGGCAATGACTCAGAGCCAAATCATCCTGCTGCAGGAATTACCTATGAAGGGAATTGGAAGCTCCATGGAGTTTCCCTGGCATAGTTCCCTACCAGATGGTGCCTCCGGAACCCCTCTAAAGGGGCTTCCACAGTGCAGAGGTAGAAAGATCTTAAGTAATTGTTGCTTCAGGTAGTTTGAATTACTTTGGGGTGCATGAGAGGATAATGTACCTGCTCCTCAAGCTCTGCCCACTCCCACCTTTGACGTACCGCTCCTCAGGTATAGCTCCACATCACCATAGACCACCCCCCCCATGGATCCTGGGGAAGTTGGGCAGGGGAGGGAGAAATATTCCACAAAGGCTGCCCTTTCACATTTCCATGGCCTCTCAGCCCCACCTCCAACTGCTGAAGGGCTAATATGCCCTTCATTTAATTTTTATCAGGATTCTAACATACATTTCAGTTCCATATGATATTGTGTACTGGTTCATCAAACATATTGGTGGTGGGAGACCACATCATTCCAAGATTTTTGTCATTGAATCTGAACAAAATATTTCCTAGTGCTGCAATGAGGAAAACCAATTTGGGATCTTTGGAAATGGGCATTACATCATCCTTTTCACTCTAGTTCATAAAAACAGAGGGGAGTTATGAATTGTGATGTGCTTAAAGCATTTGAAACCAGACATTTTGTGTGTTCTTACAAAGTAAGTCTGGGATTTTTCAAAAGGCCCTTAGGAAGTTAGATGCCCAAGTCCCATTGACAGCCAGGGCCCCTTTCAAAATCCCAGCCTAAATATACACATGGAGATTTTTTCCCTAAATTCAAAAATAAAGTAAAATCACTACCAGACTGTTTTCTTGTTTGCCAAGTTTCAGAATAAAATAGATTTTTGTATCCAAGTAATGAAGCTCTGAAAATAAGAGTTTATGGAAATGCTGGTACAGCATTAGTTATAGCAATGTTAATGGCACTGATACAATGATGTGATGCTATAGGCTGTTAATCCTAAAGAAAACTTTCTTGGAAAGAATTGAGCTTCAGAGCTCAATGGGATCTCAGAGGAAGTTGGACTGAAAAATGAGAGAAGCTTTTTTGGCCAATATAAATCAATCATTATTGCTTTCTCATTTGAGAAACGTAGATTGCAAAAACTAAGAGTTTTTGAACAGAAAAGTGATCGCCTCTAAAATATTTAAAAGAGCTTGTGATCTATATACATTTTGGGATTTTTAAATAATTCTGTTTTAAAGACTTGAAAAGGTTTTGGAGAAGTTCTGGTGGGTTAACTGAGGAAGACACCATACAGTTTACCTGTGCTCACCGGTCTCAGAGTGAGCTTTAGGTTGTGAAATATTTAGTACAAATATACTTCTGTAAGAATTGGCCCTTGGAAAAATTGCAAGAGGAATTGCAATGATGAAGAGTTAAGTGAACCCTAAGATAATGCCAAAAGAGTACACTACCATAGCCTGGGAGGTTTGAAGATTTTATGTGGAGGGGCCTTTAAGATGGAAAATGTAGCAGGCCAGGTTCCCAGGAAAGCGTGTCAAAGTATGGTTTTGCAAACTTTCCGGAATTCTCAAGTGTCTGATGCATTTCCTGTCACAAGAAAGGAGGAATGTTTGGAAACACAGAGCTAAATTCTGCTCCCTGTTACACCAGTGTAAATCCAGAGTAATGTAACCGAAGTCCTCCTGCTACTCTAGTTTTAAACCAGCATAAATTAGAGTAGTATTTGGTCTATAAAAATAAAATCTCACTTATTAACTACTACTAGATTTTCTGTTGCTGATCATTCTAAGAAAAAAGGGCCTTCCAGTGACCACATCTTGGTTTAACAAAGCTTTGGAAATGTTGATGATGGAAAAGCTCACCCATGGATTAAAGCAACAAACCTGGAAGTATTTTGAAATAAATTACTCACCATCAATTAAGCCCACCCACTTAGGCTCGTAATTACTAATTAATGACAGATAACAGTTGTTTTGTCTTGTTTAAAGTATTTCCTTCATTTTGTATTGTTGCTTACAGTTGTTTGTATTTATATGAGCATTTCAAGAATTAAACAAAAAATAAGGGTGGAAAAATTAGCAATACTTCAGCAGAAATGTGGTTGTCTTCCAGATAAATGAATATGGGGTTCTTTGGGAAATGATAATGTAGGAATAACTAAACAGAAGGGACTGGAGATTTTGGATACCCAGAATGCAGACAGAGCATATGCTGTGCCTCTAACAACATTTTAATCTTGCGAGTGCTCATTTGATTTTTAATACCTTGGACATAGCTCATTAATTTGCAAAATAGAAGGTTAGAGCTTATATCCTTGAAGAATTGTCTCTGAGCTCCTACAAATACCACTTCTCTATATGCAAAAAACATTTGTTTCCTGATATTTACTTTCCTCAACTATAGCATAATGTATGAAAAAAGTGAAGAAATCTAATTCAAAATTTAACAAAGAAGAAGAAATCGAATTTAAAAGACTATTGTAGACACAGATAACATCAGGACACCATATATTCTGCAATTCCATGGCCACAGAATTTGCCGCAGAATTTATCCTTTACCTAAGGACTATGCATAATTGCACAACAATATCACAGCTCTGAGACAGAAAGTGTTATATCTGTGCATTACCATTATTAGAGAGACAAGGTGGGTAAGGTGATATCTTTTACTGGACCAACTTCTACTGGTGAAAGAGACAAGCTTTCATGCTACACAGAGCTCTTCTTCAGATCACGACAGCACTGTAAACATTACCATTATTAACATTCTCCTAGATGTCCCATTCCTGTATATATTTCTTTAGAGAATTTTGATACATTCTACAAAGCTGATTTACTGATCTCAGAGAATCATTCCCTTCAGTCTCACTTTCCAGAAGTGGGAACTTCAGAATCATATGACAGTGCACCCATGAGAATAAAAGTATTTGGGGCACACTGATGGACAGAAAGCATTCACATCTGAGTGAAATCTGTATTTGACATTTATATTTTTGCAAATGTGTTATTTTTATATCTTGTTTAGAGACATTTTTCCATGGTTGCTTTGTGCATAATCAGCTCAAATAGAGTGCCAGTTTTTACAAATTTTGAAACCAAAATTCAGTTTTAACACTCACAATTTGTTCCTGTCTATACACTAATGTGTATTATTCATTAAGGGTCTTGGCTTGAACCAAGTTTTTCTTCATTATTTTTTGTTCTAATTGGCTTACCCATTAATACTGGTTCATGAGATGCCATAATTAACAAATCAAAACAGGAAAACATTTCATAGTAAACAAGTACATGACCTTCCATAGAACACAAAGAGTATTTATTAATAAACAAGTGAGCTTGGACCAATATTATGTGATGTCTCTTGTACTTCAGATTTATGTGAAGAGTTTGGAGTTATGTTCAAGCTACATGCTCATTGCTGTGCAGCTTTCCAAAGCTCTCCATTTTCTGTTTCTAATTTTATTGTACACCAAGGGCTAGTTTGCATTAGTGTTTGAATGCCACAGTGTGCTTCAGTGTCTGAAAGTCTGGCTTCTGTACTAACACATGCTAAGAAACCATTTAATAAGCCTGGGTTTTTTTCCAGAAATGTTCATTTTGTGCCATTCCTTTGTTTCCCAGCAGATAACATCAGCACATAGCACACGCCTTTCAACCATCTGCCACAAAAGAAGAACCAATGTTGGGGCAAATCAGGGACAAACAGAGGAAAAAACCCTCCCAGGAATGGCTTCTTGAAAATGGAATTAAAGGCAAAAATATGAGTGAGAGAAAAGAAAAGAAAAATTAAAATCATAAAAGAGAGAAAGAGAGAAGTTTTTATTTTTAAATGAACACTTTTAAAAGCAGTTTCCTATTAAGCTGTCCTGATTTTTCTCTGTTTTAAATCCCATTCCATATGGAGAGAATTGGAACAATAAATGAAATATTGATGAAAAGTAAGGAAAAAACATCAAAATAAGCAAATGTTAGGAATATGGGGAGTTACAGGCCTAATCCTGCAAACACTTATGTACTTTCCCCATCCAAATCAGTGCTTGAAAGATTGGATTCTAAAGAGTTTAATTTGTCTAAGAGAAACTACATTTGACTTTTTTACTCACCTAAAATCTGGTTGGTTGGTTAATTTTTGTTTTATTAAAATAGGGTGGGGGTTTCTGGCAAGGAAAAATATAACCTTGAACTGAAAACTGAAATATGGCTGTCTCTTGTTTTGTTGACAGCACTAAAGTAAGAGATACCATTACAAAATCTCTTCTCTAGCTAAAGGTGGACAGTGCACAGGGTACTTCTGTTTAATGTCTAGGTTTATTTCTTTGTCAAATGAGACAAGTACAATACAGTCAATCCCACTAAAGTGGCTTGGTTTCCAGCACTGAAAAAATGTCTAATATTGTCTTACACTAGTTTTCATCAAAATAAATATAATTTTGACGTTTTCTTTTTTTGCAAGCAAAGTCTCTGTGAGAAATATTTATAGTGACCTTTGTACTGAGAGAAGAGATGCCAAAAGTCATTAAAAGTTATATGACAACATAGCTAAATTGAATACAACCGTTTAATCTGAGACTATTTGAATTTCTCTGTGTGTTTTCCTCAGAGAAACGGAATAGCATAATACCCAGCTGCATGATAATATTGGCAAGCAAGGCAATGAATTTCGACTGCAAACTCCAAACACTGAATGTGCTGTGTTTTTAAAGAAATCCCCTTTTGTATGAGATATGTAATGCCCTTTTGTGCCAAAATGGTTTGCATAATAATGGTTTTCTTTAGTTATTTGTTGTCACGTGGTGGAGCTGCTAAGTGAGCTAGGCACTAACAACATAAAAGACAATTTTCCCTTTTCCCTAAATCTTTTGTGTGTGTATGTCTTTTAAAATTTAAAAACTTGTATGTGTTTGGAAAAGATATCCACTTATTAACATTTCAGGTATAATTATTACTTTTCCTAATTTCTACCTTCTCGGTTGAGCATTTCTTCAGAAGAAAAAGAAGAAGAAAAGAAACAGCATTATTTCCTCCCCACTCATGGGGAACCTCTAACATCTTAAAATAATGGACTAGATGTTCAGCTAATGTAAATCAGCGTAGTTCTATTCAAGTCAGTGATGATGTGTTGACTTACACAAGCAGAGGAACTTGTGGATAGAATCCTCTGATTATAGAGGCTGAATGAAATTAATGTTAATTGAGCAAGTTGTGCAACGTACATGAACTATACATTATGCCTTTGGGATGAAGGCTACTCAATGACAAAAGAGGCCTTTCAAAAGTAACTGCTGCAAGGGAAAAATTCTTTGATAGTTTCATTCAAAGTGTTCTTAAAAACGTATTTAAAACTTTAGTACTTTCGTGTCTTTTGGTCTAGAGTGGTAGCAAGAAATATTCTCAAATGAGCTATAATTACACTAAAATGTGGCTTAATCCTGTATCCAATAAAAGCAGGATTGAATTTTAAGGTCTAGTTTTTCAGCTAACATAAACTAGTGTAACTCTGTTCCTGTAAATATTCTGAGTACATAGAAACCACCATAGGAATTTTCCATTGACGTTATTAGAGCTAGGCCAATTTGCATCAGCTGAGGATCTGTCATTAAATTGTAATATTTCAGGAAAGAGCATCTGGAGAGTTAATGTAAATCTTTTTGGTAAACATATTTTAACAAACAAAGAACACCTCACAAAATTAGACACGGAAGGAAAAACATACAAAGAGTCCTAAAATCTGTCTGTCTTTTTACTTTTGTGTGCCACTATAAGGGCGGGGGAGGGAGGGCATTATAATCATACCGACAAAATTAACATGAAAAATTCTACAAATTTTATCCATATATTGACTACATATTACTGCCAGCTGAATATATATTTCTATGTTCTTTGTTATGTAGAGCACCAAGAAATCATCACAGCTTCAAGCAGTTAACATACTGTCAGTTAATACCAGAGAGAGAGAGAGACTATCAAAAGCAAGCAAAAAACAAATACTGGAATGAAGGTAAGAAAGGATTAACAAAATTATTCATTCTTCATTTCTTTTAATCTGAAATCTCACAATTAAATTGCAGATTGGCTCATCTTGGTTGGAGAGCTGATGCTATTAATGCACTCCTGGATAAAAAAAGCTATTAATCTTTCTATTAACTATAATCAGATATATTATCTTAGATCATTCCTTCCTTCAGGAGAACCTGAACGAAAGCTTTCTGGAAGGAAGAAAACCCTGGGAGGAATTTTCCCAAAATAATTGTCAGGGAGGTGCAGGATTTACCAGTACTGCTACTGGTTGCTCCCCAGTCCTCCATAAAATAGAGAGAAGTTTGGCTCACAAACTCGTAATCCCTATGATATGCACAGATCTTAGGAGAAGAGTCCCTTCTCTTCAATTACCCCTTTTCCTCCAGGCTTCTAGAGAGTTCTATAATGCTCTTGTTCTTCCCTAATAGACATAACAAGACTTTTGATGTGCCCATTACTTCCCTTTTAATTTCTTTAGATGTGTTAATGTTTTCATTCATGCACTGAAATTAGAGCTGAATGTTTCCAATATAAAAAAAATAGCCTTTTCAAATATGTCACGTTCATGTAAATACTTCAGAGTGACTCAGATGGTCAAAAAATCGGGGCAATAAATCACTGTGCTGGGGAGGGTTGTGGTTTTTTCCCCTGAAACAAACAGCTGTTTTTTCCACAGCCCTGAATGTAATGGACTATCCAATTGTAAAAAAGCACCCAGTCTTAGTAAAAATGCTAATAACCCATCAAAAGTTTCACCATGTGCCATCCCCATATTGCATACTATATGTGATTTATCTTGTGTTATAATAAAGGCAAAAAATGCAATTGATATAAATGTGAAGAGAGACATTCAATTTATATTTATTGTATGAGGAATAGAAAGGGGTTCCACGGCTAACCCAAGCTCTTAGGCTTAGCACAAATGGGTTCCATGAAGGAAGCCTTTAATATCACTATTATATAATAGTAGCCTAAACCTAAGGTTACAGCAGCCCCCACTGCTCCTGTGCCCCTACTTTGCTATGGGCAATGTTGATTGTATGTCCCCTTTTCCCTTATCTCTCACATACATGCACTGCCCTGGCTCTGCTGAATTTGAGATCATCTGCAGAAAGGGGGCTAGGATGTATCCCACAACAAAGTTAAAGCAGCAAAGAGTCCTGTGGCACCTTATAGACTAACAGTCGTACTGGAGCATCTGTTAGTCTATAAGGTGCCACAGGACTCTTTGCTGCTTTTACAGATCCAGACTAAGGGCTTGGCTACACTTGAAAGTTGCAGCACTGGTGGAGGCTTTCCAGCGCTGCAATTAGTAACTGTCCACACCTGCAAGGCACATCCAGCGCTGCAACTCCCTGGCTGCAGCGCTGGCTGTACACCTGGTCTGGTTGGGGTATAACGAGTGCAGCGCTGGTGATCCAGCGCTGCTCGTCAAGTGTGGCCACATACCAGCACTTTAATTGGCCTCCAGGGTATTAGGAGATATCCCAGAATGCTTTTAACTAAATTACTCTCTTTGTTTTGTTATGCAGCCTCTCTTTGTTTTGTTGTGAACTCGGAGCTCTGCGTGGAGCTCCGCTGCCGGTGCTGCTTATCTAAAAAACAAACAGAGCTCTTGTTTGCTGTGATCAATCTGTACCTGATCACAGCAAACAATCAAATGAGAGGCAGGCAGGGAGTGAGTGAAACAGCGGGGAGTCGTGTTGGATGCAGGCTGTTTGCAATTAAGAGTTAAGACTAAGGAGTTGGAAACATTTTCTGATTTTTCAAGGCAGGAAGCTAACACACAGTGTTGGCTCCAAAAATCCACTCTCTCTCTTTCCCCCCACTCCCTGTCACACTAGACCCCACTCCACCCCCCTCTTTTGAAAAGCACGTTGCTGCCACTTGAACGCTGGGATAGCTGCCCATAATGCATCACTCCCAGCGCTGCAACTTTCAAGTGTAGCCAAGCCCTAACATGGCTACCCCTCTGATACTTGACAACAAAGTTAGTTTTATCACAGCAAAACTTCACTGTAACTAGAGTTGCAGTTTGCACATTTCAGTGCTTTGAAACAACTGGTGGTCTCATTTTCCTTCCCTGAAAAGAGAGTTTTATATTCAAGTTTCAGAACAGTCAGAGGGATTGACACTCTTGTTGAATTACCTTATAAAATGTGTTTAACTAAAAAGTATAGAAAACCTTCTTTATGCTTTAGGGCATAAGCTAATCACCAGGAGGAAATTTTTTCCCTATATTATTCTACATTAATCTTAATTATTGAGCATTAAAAATAACCAAAACCCAGATCCAGCCACTCTGTGGAAAAGTTTGGGTCTGGATCCAACAATTGTGCCTCAGTTTTAATTCATTGCTTCTGAAATGTTTGCAACTGATTGCTCTGAGAGACAGGATATCAAATTAGATGGGCTACCGGTGTGTTCCAGTATGGCAGTTCCCAGGATACTTCCACTGCAGCAAGAAGGTGATATGTAAAAAATTCATTATAACATTTTTCTGCTGCAGTGAAAGGTTTCATGTACTTTTCAGGTTAAAAATCCTTTTTTTCTTCTGGCCAGCAAAAAGCTGCCAATAGGTTAGCCAGATTCTTCCCAGCAGAGATATTTGTATTATATGCAAGATGATCTATATGGGGGAAAAATCCCTCTTCTTCCTAGATAATTTTGTAGTTCTCATGTAAATTATTTAGAACATCTCCTGCTAGGTAAAACTTATACAAGAGACCAGAAAAGTATGAAGCATAAGAAGTCTGAACCACTGAGTTTGTTCACCCTATTTGGAGGGAAGTTCTATAGTTCCTGTAAATTATCATTGATCTCATCAGTTCTTTTGCACAAATAATTAAACCATACATATCTGCTGTATTCAGAACTGGCCTGGTTTCATATCACTAGAAATACATGGTGTATAGTTAGACATAATTTTAATGTACCATACATAGGACATAAATATGATTGAATTCAGAATTGCATTTCCTAGACAATCACTTCCATATACTTTACACTTTCGGTGTATGCGATATATAAAGAGGTGTGTTGTGTTGGGAGGGGGGGTTGGTTGATTAGGGTTTGGTTGTTTGTTTTGTTTGGGTTTGTTTTGTTTTTACTATGTGGCCAGTTAACTTGATCATTAAGGAACATCAAGGAATGAAGAAGGATGCTTTCTTGAAGTCAATGGAGTAAACTTAACTGGGTCTGATTCAGTTCCTAGTGTGGACACTGCTGTGTTCAGTGATCACACAAGATGCTTGCAGGAGCTCTGCTTTATTCTGAGTACTGTCCAACTGACTATGCAGACCAATAACAATCATCTGGAGAGCAGCTCTTCTCTACTGCTGCTCCTGCTCCTCCACTTCCCTAGCAGGCAGCTCCTCCTTCTAACCCTCTCATGCTCACCAGCCCCCGCCCTCCATGGGCCACCACTGCCAAATTTCCTCCCTACAAGTAAGCCCCTCAATTTCCTGTGGCACAGAAGAGAAATTGTTGTTGCTGCTGTGGTACCTCCCCCAATTGGAAGGAGTGCTGTGGTGAGGGAAGGCCAGTCCCTCAGCATGAGACCCACTGCTTCTGGAGCACATGCAGGGGAAAAGGGGTCAGAGAGCCTTGGTAAGTGGGGCCTGGGATCCCCAGAAAAGGAAGGTGAGAGGGACTGAGAGCCCAACCAAAGGAGGCAGGTAGAGAACTGGATAGCCACAACTGGGTAACTATGACCCATGTCAGGTGACTGGGGTCAGGATATAAAGAGGTGCTCTCCTGTATGTCACAACTTTATTCCAAGAGTGACGGGACAGGAAAAGGAGAGCAGGAAGGTCCAAGACAAAGACTAGAGAGTCAGGTACAATGAATGGCAGAGGTCTGATAGGCTGGTGTGGAGGGAGGTGGTTTCATGGTCCTATCCTCCCATTACCCACTTCAGGTCATCTAGTGGTGGCAGGTGGGGAAAAGCACCCTCCACAGCACCAGCCTGAAGCAAGCTCTATATTGGACAATAAAAAGGCAGCTTCCAATATTTAAAAGCCTCATTAAGGCCTTTGACCCATATGGATTGGGCCCAAGACAGGAAAAAGAAATTAGGTGCAGCAAGCCTACCCTGATACTAGCTGGAAAAGAGTAATTTTATTACACCAAACATACAGACCAGGATAGATATATTTCCATTCCCTTGCTATGACAACTCCATTTCAAACAAACTGAGCCCTTTCACTGCTCTATGACCCCTAAATATGAAAATGCAAAGTCCAGCCAAAACAGAGTCCCAGAGAATTTTAAGATCTGGGATAAGGTGGGGATCCAGTCCCTGAGAAAGCTTTTCAAAATCGCCAAGTTCTGAGTCTTGAAGAATAAAAAGGAATAGCATATAAAATGTTCTTTAGCTATATACGTTTTAACACAAAGGGTTTATTCTTACATGTTGGCATGTCTTTATTGGCGCCATTTATTTTTATAGCAGTGAGAGCATGACTGCTTTTATGCCACTGTATTTGATTGTGTATGACCGCTGCTATAAATTTACAAGCATCTCTTGTTGTTCATGAGGAAAAAAAAAATCTCTGTAGAGTGTTTAGTTAGCTCCCTGTTGAAGTTAAGCAACAGATATCTATGGAAAACTCTTAAAGGATTATTCCTAACGGTGCCAGTGGGACCCTGGCTTTGCTTATAAAAATATGTGTGCCACTAGAAGCCACAAAGATACAATTGTCTCAGATTTACCCCAGGAAGAATTATCAACTTTCTTTCAGATGAGGTACACGAATGTGGATTGCAGCATACACCAATATTCTCTGAAGGGGGTCGGTGTTTGTTCTGGGTTCCAGACACTATGTGTTTTGACTCTCTTATGATTTATGGTGGTCGGGAATAATTAACTTGAAGTCAAGTAATTTCACTGATTTAGTGGAATATATCCTGAATTACACTGATGTAAATCATAGAAGAATCAGACCCATGAACTTTAACACAGAAAAGGTCATTTGACACTTGATAGACAAGTTTATAGACACTTGTTGTCCCAGTTTGATCCCAGAAAATGTAGTCACTCTTGCTGAAGTAAACTTGATCTCATTTTAACAAAAGAACTCTGTACATCAGCCTTTTCTTTCTACAAGAACAGTAGTTTTTTCTACTGTGCCTCAAGAGACAAGATAGTTTTCTCAAAGATATTTTATGCAAGATCCTTATAGTGTTGAAGAAACTTTGTGGAAATCAAATTATATACCCAGGTCTTATGAGAAAAGACTGCCTGAAAAGGAGCTGTCTCAGGTGTTCATATTTAATCATCAGTTATTTCTCTTTATGAAATAAGTTAATGGAGGGAATTCCCGTTCTCTTAGAGGTGTGTGGGGTCAAGCAGCAAAATTCAGACCTGGATCTGGATTTTTAACATCCTCAGTCCAGTGATATCTAGGGATATTCAAATCTGGGGTTCTAGTTTGGGCCCATCTTTGACTTTCTCGCCAAACTACTGATGATCTCATGGGTGAATTGTTGTAACAGCATCTCCCCTGACAGTTAGGTGCTCGCTAAAGAGATTTCTTCTCATTGTCTACATACTGTTGCTAGGATAAACAGCTGATTAGAGAGCAATGTAGTTGCTAGTTAATGTCATACACTTGATAGAAGTCTTATCAGAAGCTCACACACTCACATGAATAATCATGATTAGAGTAGTTTTATCAATATGAAAAGAGACCCATTCTTTTCATTACCTGTTGGAAGCAATCTTTTCTGAGGTCAGTTTTAAAGCTTCAAAGCAATATTGCCTGTCACCCCTCACCACTCATGCCCATCTCGCCATGACGAACAGATGCAGCAAAGGAAATGCCAGGTGGTATCTGTTTTCTTCCTCTATATCTGCTTCAATGACATGAGTAAAGTTAGAGCCCTTTGAGCTTCTTTGTTTTGCTGCACACACACAGGCAGAGTCCTTGGAAGGCCTTTCAGATGCTATCTGCAATGAAACACATCACCCGGATATTGAGGGTGAAGAGCAAATGGATTCAGGCAAATAAATCACATCAGAAGAAGTGAAGTGAGGACAAGACTTAGCAGTAATGCTGAACTGTAATTATGTCCTCTTGGATGGCATGATTGATCCTGGGTTTCAGCAAGAAGTTACATGGAAGATTTTTGTACTCATTCCCTACTAGACATAGCTTTTCCTTAATGCCATTTAAAGATTCTGAAAACAAAGACAATCCTTTCGTTTTTTAAACTCCCATTTTAATTCTTATGAATTAAATCTCTTGTCACTCGTTCAGCTCCTGTCATGGCAAACTGTTCCTATCAATCAAAAATATACATGTCTCTAGTTTATGCAAAATGACAGTTTTAATTCTGTGTCTCCAGTAAAGACTACTGAAAGCCCTTAATCTTAGAGAAAAGCTAGGAACTGTAAAAGAAGAGGATAGGGTACAATAATGTTTTGCAGATCTTTTTCTTAGGCCTGGTCTACACTAGGACTTTAATTCGAATTTAGCAGCGTTAATTCGAACTAACTGCTCAACCGTCCACACCAGGAAGCCATTTAATTCGAACTAGAGGGCTCGTTAGTTCGAATTTGGTACTCCAACCCGACAGGTGGAGTAACGCTAAATTCGACATGGCTAGCTCGAATTAGGCTAGGTGTGGATGCAAATCGAACTTAGTAGCTCCGGGAGCTATCCCACAGTGCACCACTCTGTTGACACTCTGGACAGCAGTCGGAGCTTGGATTCTCTGACCAGCCACACAGGAAATGACCCGGGAAAATTTGAATTCATTTTCCTGTCTGGGCACTTTGAATCTGACGTCCTGGCTGGACATCGGGGCGAGCTCCGCAGCACCTGCAACGATGCAGAGCTCTCCAGCAGAGGAGTTCATGTTATCTGTGAATAGAAAGAGGGACCCAGCATAGACTGACCGGGAACTCTTCGATCTGATCGGTGTGTGGGGCGAGGAGTCTGTGCTTTCGGAGCTGCGCTCCAAAACAGAGAATGCGAAGACCTATGAGAAGGTCTCCAAAGCCATGAGAGACAGAGGATACAGGCGGGATGCAACGCAGCGCCACGTGAAAATCAAGGACCCCAGACAAGGCTACCAAAAAATCAAAGCGGCAAACGGACGCTACGGAGCCTGCCACCACTGCCCCACCAGTGACCGTGGACTCTGACGATGGGACAGTGTCGACGGCCAGTTCCTCGGTGATGTTCGCGGACGGGGAAGATGAGGAAGGGTTTGTGGAGGACGAGGCAGGCGAGAGCGCTTACAATGATGGTTTCCCCGACAGCCAGGATCTATTCATCACCGTCACGGAGATCCCCCAACAACCCTCCCCGGCCATTAACCCGGACCCTGAATCAGGGGAAGGAGCAGTCGGTAAGTGCTGTAACCATGTTAACTTTTATTCTTAATATAACAGGAATCTGAAGTGTGTGAGAAGGAGGTCTCTCTATATATGGTGATAGAACAGAAATCCTCCTGGGAGATCTCCATGAAGCTCTCCTTCCGTTAATCGATAAGCATCAGCAGGAGGTTCCTGAGGAGAGCTGCCTTATTGGGTGCTCCGTGATAGCACCGTTTTCCGTGCGAGGCTTTCATGCGGTATTCAGGGAGCATTGCCTCCCCTTGCACGGCTGCATCGGGCCCTGGTTCGTGCTAGCTTTCACGCAGCATGCGCTCTCTATCTCCTTCAGTGACCCTCCTCAGGGTGATCTCGCTCGGAGACTCCTGCATCTAATTAGGTTAATTACTGTAATTTTACGCCTGGTCCAAAGTATTTTAAAAAAATCTAAGGACAGACGGCATAGCACAGACTCAGCACGCAGCTGCGTGACGACCGTAACGGAAAGCCAAAGAATATAATGGACGCTCATGGAGGGAGGGGGAAATGAGGACGCAAGGTATCCCACAGTTCCTGCTGTCTCCGAAAAGTATTTGCATTCTTGGATGAGCTCCAAATGCTTCTAGGGTCAAACACAGTGTCTGCGGTGGGTCAGGGCATAGTTCGGCAATTTGCGCACACACCCCACCCACCACCAGAAGTGAAAACAATCCTCTGTTGACTCTTTTACATGTCACCCTATCTTTACTGAATGCTGCAGATAGACGCGATGGTGCAGCACTCAACACCAACATCCTTGCTCCCCCCACGCTATGGATGGCTGATGGTACAATAAGATGGAAATCCATCCTCATCATCAGCCTATTGGCACATGGGGCAGTGCAAAAGGGCTGGTAACCATGCCGACTAGTATCAGTAAGGTCGATCAAGGGCGCCTGTCCCTAATTTTTGATGGCTGATGGTACAATATGGCTGGTAACCGTCCTCATCATTGCAACAGGGGGCTGAGCTCCATCAGCCCCCACCCTTCATTGTAAATAAAAGATTCAATTGCCCCTGAACTAGCAGAGGGATGATGGGCTCCTTCATCCACACTCCTTAATGTCCTGCCTGGACTATCATTGCAGCTGGAGGCTTCCTTCCACTCATTTCTCACAAACAAGTCACTGTGTCTTATTCCTGCATTCTTTATTACTTCATCACACAAGAGGGGGGACAATGGTATGGTAGCCCAGGAAGGCTGGGGTAAGAACGGAATGAACAGGTGGTGTTGTTGCAGGAGCACCCCCTGTGAATAGCATACAGCTCATAATTTATGCAGGATCGGACACAGAGCAGCTGTGCTCTCTGGTTCTATGATACAGTGGTTCTCTAGTACACTTGCCCATAATCTAGGCAGGACTGATTCTATTTTTAGGTACCAAAAAGGAGGGATTGACTCAGGGAGTCATTCCCAATTTTGGCTTTTGCGCCCCTGGCTAAGAGCAGCCAGGGGCACTTATGACAGCAGCAAATGGTACAAAAGGACTGGTAGCCATGATCATCTTACTTCCAATTTATGGAAGGGTTTGGATGGTGCAATATGGCTGGTAACCATCTCTGCTGTCATGCAAAAGCAAAAGCATGCTGCTGTGTAGTGCTGCTGGCCCGCCTCTGTCAGCGGCATCTAGTACACATACGGTGACATACACAAAAGGCAAAACAGTGTCCATGGTTGCCACGCTATGGCGTATGCCAGGGCAATTCTGGGAAAACGGGCTTGAAATGATTGTCTGCCGTTGCTTTCCCGGAGGAAGGAATGACTGGCGACATTTACCCAGAATCCACCGCGAAAATGATTTCTGCCCCAGCAGGCACAGGGGTCTCAACCCAGAATTCACAGAGACAGCCTAGACTCAGTTAATTGTTCGCAAAAATGTATCTTTGCAAGGAATTCACTCCCTGTTTCCCATCTCACAGCTTCCACTGTCTCCAGACCTGCCACAGCATCCCCCTCGCAGAGGCTGGCAAAGATTAGGCGGCGAAAGAAAAAGACAAGGGACAAGATGTTCGAGGAACGTATGGGCTGCTACCTAGCAGAGGCGGACCAGCAGAGCCAGTGGAGGGAGACCGTCTCTCTGTGCCAGCGCTCACACAGCGAACGGGAGGAGAGGTGGCGTGAGGAAGACAAGCAGGCGACTGAAACAATGCTTGGACTAGTGAGGGAGCAAACGGACATGCTCAGGCACCTTGTGGATGTTCTGCAGGACCGCAGGAGGACAGAGACACCCTGCAGTGTATCTGCAACCGCACTCCCCCGCCACAAAGTCCCATACCCCCCTCACCGAAAATAATCAGAAGGAGGGGCGGCCGGGGATGTGAATACTGTCACTGCACCACAGCACAGTGCTCAAGTACCCAAAAGCTCTCATACCCTACATTTGCCAAAGTCCTTCACTTCCAGACTCACAGTAGTCCCAATCCCAGTCCCATCCCCTAACTGTCTACTTAATTAATAAAAATGCTTTGCTGTTAATTACTGTTTCCGTTATGTTTTTTCAAAGAAGACTGTGTTTGAATGGGGGGCGTGGGGAAGGGGGTGGTTAATTGCATAGGACAGTCACCTTTCCCAGGGTACAGACACGGGGGCAGGATCAGCAGCGGGTCACACACACGGTGCAGTCAGTAGGCACCCTGGTCGGTTTTTGGAGGTGGTTTCCAGGATCTGTGTGGGCGGGGGAGATGTGACTTTGCAGCGGGGGAGGGCGGTTACAGATCTTATACAGCGGTCCTTGTCCTGGACCGCTGAGTCACGCAGCTGAGGAATCTGTATCCGTCCTCCTCCACCACAAGGTCACATATCCGCCCGCACACAGAATTCCATAAAGAGGGATGGCAGGCTCCGTTGAAAGAAGCCTTCCGGCACTGCGGACCGCTCTAGGAGCAGGAGCCTGTCATTCCTTGAGTTTAGAGGCGGTCTTTACATCACCGCACACCCTACCCAGCACAGCCTGCGTCCCAGTTTCAACCCTTTCACGAAAAGTCATGAATAAAGAAACCTTTGTTAAGTAATAATGGGACATGTATTTTATTTTTACACGTGTGCTGGAAGTGGGGGTAACGGGGTGAACGGGGTATGTAACCGAAGAGGAGAGTCAACAGTCAGTGGGTAAAGAAACAGGGGCAGGTTCAGCTTCTCTGTAAAGAAACTGAACAGTCACAGGTCACGCTGCTCGCTGCTCGCTGGTATTTGAAGAGTTCCTTGTCGCTGTCCCAGGCACCTGTATAGGGCTTCATGAGCAAGTGCATTAGCGGGCATGCTGGGTCCCCGAGGATGACTATAGGCATCTGCACATCCACAACAGTTATTTCGTGGTCCGGGAAGAAACTACCTTCCTGCAGGCGTCTGAGCAGCCCACAGTTCCTGAAAACACACGCATCATGAACCTTGCCCGGCCACCCGACGTTGATGTTTGTAAAACGTCCCCTATGGTCCCCCAGTGCTTGCAGCACCATTGAAAAGTAGCCCAATTTCTCAGCAGCTGACTGTGGAAGACGTGGACGATAAAGTGCGAGGAGGAGAAAACGGCGATGATCGCAGTGGGCTCCGTGCTTGCAGTGCTGTGGCGTCCGCGCTGTCACTGACCAGAAAAGTGCACGAACAGATTGCCCGCAGGCGTTTTCACGGAGGGAGGGAGGGAGGTTGTGATTGACGGTTCAATGACGACACTTACCCAAAACCACCCTCGACACATTTTTTCCCCCAGCAGGCATTGGGGGCTCTACCCAGCATTCCAATGGGCAGCGGGGACTGCGGGAACTGTGGGATAGCTTCCCACAGTGCACCGCTTCCAAAGTCGACGCTGGCCCCGTGAATGTGGACTCAGAAATTCGAATTAGTGTATTTAGTATGGATACACAAATTCGACTTCATAAGGTCGAATCCACAAATTCGAACTAAGTTGATTCGAAATAGTCTTGTAGTGTAGACAAGGCCTTAGCCTCATAAGGCCAACCCTTGACCCTTGATCCAACTGTTTTGCTGAATGCAGCTATAAAGCGGGCAGATTAGCCCCCGAAGTATTTCTTCTATTGAAGGCAATCATCAGGTCACATAGAGCTTATATATCAGCTCCCACTCCCTTTAGCAAGTGGACTCTCTCGGACAAAGTGGGTGTGGTTGAGGTGTCCATTGTATAACTTGACAATGCTTGGCTGTTCTAAAGGACTCTAAAGACCATCGGCTGCTGAATGTATGCTAGAACAGCCCTGAGGCTTACACCAAACCCCAGGACCAGGGAATGAAGGATGTAGGCCATATAATTTAATTTTCTTTAAGTAATTTGAATGATAATATGATACATCTTTTTACAAATATAGAAAAGATTGGCAAGGAGGGAAGGATATGTTAATTTTCCCTCAAATAAACTATCATCTGATTTTGCTTTGCCTTCTTCTTTAAATAAATTGTATAAAGAGGCGTATACACTGTTTAGAAAATTGCTTTGGAAAATCACAGGAATTAGTTTATAATAATTTTACTGTAACATAAATTAACATATTAGAACTGGGGTGCTGTTGGTGGAAACTTTACTAATATGCTTTAGCCCCACTGACATCAGTAGGACTCCTTGCCTCAATAAAGGCTTGCAGGATTATGCCCCTGGTTTGTAAGTGTGGGATTGATGACCTGTGATTAATTTCAGAGGTATTGGCAATTGAGAGATTTATCATTTTCATAGGTTTTTGACCAGCTAGTTTCTTCTGTGTCCCTTGAGATAAAGGACAATGTGAAATCCATAATGGCAAAGTCCTGATTTTTATTTGCATGCTTTTGTGTTTAATTAAATGAATGTGCCTAAATCCTGACAAGATGGGTGTGGCAAGCAGGGTCCAATGGGAGTGTGCATTTGATGAATGGGGCTTCATGGTAGAGTAGCACCACTCACTTTTACTGCTTCAGTCCTCTAGGACAGGTATGCAGTCTTGGACACATTTTATTGTGTATAGGCTCCTCAGCACGTTATAGTAACCTGACCTGGTAGAGGCGAAGCTGGATACAACCACACACAGTACAGGTATGGAGTCTTAAACCAGGGAAAGCATTGTATTAAGTAGCACAAAGAAACCAATTCAAAGCAGCCTCAAATTTGGCTTTGACATCTCTGAGGAGATATGCACACTAGGGACTAATCCAACCCATTGTCCCTGTTTCTGCAGCCCCTGGCTGTGCAAACAGTGTGGTTCAACTGTACAGGTCTTGGGGTCAAGATTTAGGGGGCTGCACGGGGTGCTCTGCAAGGATTCTTTGAATAAAATCATTCAATAGTAGGTGAGAAGGGGCAAGGGTGGGCAGGGCCGGCTTCCAAGCAGCGGGAAAAAAAACCCAAAAAAACGTGATAGTGATCGGCAGCAGCTCCACCACTCCACTTTCTTCTTCGGCGGCAGTTCTGCGGGAGGTCCTTCCCTGCGAGAGGGACTGAGGGACCCGCCATCAAATTGCCGTCGAAGAGCCCGACGTGCCGTCCCTTCCCCTTGGCCGCCCAAAGCACCTGCTTGCTGAGCTGGTGCCTGGAGCAGGCCAGGGCTGCCCGGGCGGGGGGGCGGGGGGGGGGGAAGCGGGGCACTTTGCCCTGGGCCCCACAGGGGCCGCACGAGAGTTTTTCGGGGCCCCTGGAGCAGGGTCCTTCACTCGCTCCGGGGCCCCCGAAAAACCCTCTCAGAGCCCGGGCCCCAGGAGCTTCTTCCGCTCCGGGTCTTCAGCAGCAATTCGGCAGCAGGGGGTCCTTTCGCTCCAGGACCCACCCCCAAAGTGCCCCGAAGACCCATGGTGAGGGGTCCTTCCACCCCGGGACCTGCCACCAAAGTGCTGGGTCTTCAGCGGCAATTCAGCGGTGGGGGCCCCCTGCTGCCAATGACCCCAGGCCCCCTGAATCCTCTGGGTGGCCCTGTGGGTGGGTTAGGGAAGGGCCATGGACCCTTCTAGGCCTGGGTAAGAAGCCACAGAAGTTGTGCCAATCAGCTGAACATCCTTCTGTGGTCCATCACTCCATTGCCTGAAGGGAGGATTCCTCCCTCTAGATCCCTGCACGCTTGCCCAGTATACCACCCAGAAATTTGGATTGGCCACTGAGCTAAGGGTTTGCATGTGTGCAAATTCTTTGCATGTGCCCTTGATCACCTTACCCCTTATATTTAACTCATGCATGACTTACATAGTAGGTGTTGGCCTTGTGCGTGTGTCTCCTACGCCCTTGCATTTATCAGTCACAGACAATACATCACCACTGTGTGTCCTTTTATGTTTTACCTCATTCTTGCTTAGTGCTATACAAAAGGGCACAGTCAACCCAGCAACAACTGAGACTGTAGCACGCTGATGTATTGTGCTTAATGCATTATCAACAATGACAAGTCAGCCTCAGGAAATTTCAGCAACTCAGAGAACATAATTTTGAATGCAATCGTTTTTTAAAAAAACAAATTTATGTCCCAAGCAGAGAGGCTTCTTCAGATTCCCTGCAAGTAGAGTAAGTATGCTGATGCTACCCATGAAGAGAAACCAGTAGGAGGCTGTTTAAGTGAAATTCCTATTGTTTGAATTTAAAAAATAAATAAATAAACAACAAGTCCCAATCCTCTATGAGCAGACCCCTACACCCAAATAGAGTCCCATAAATCAGGGATCTGCCAGTACAGATCACATTGCAGGACTGGATCCAAAATAGAAAGACAAAGCACTCTGGAGAAATAACACATGCACTGTATAACCCAGGTGATATTAGGGTGCAATTCCCTGCACCTGCATAAAGCTCAATTACAAAAGCTTTATCCAGGAGTACTGGCATCTGGACTCATAGAGGTGAAATATACCCCATTCTAGGGCTAGGGTGTGGGAGTGTAGTGTGCCCCCACAGCTCTTTTTCACTTTTGATTTAAAACTAACAGAGACTGAGCTTTTTGAATGACAAATGGCAATGGATTCCATAACCAGGTGATGTAACTGCTGCAAGAACAAGGCCCAAGCTTCTCTAAATGACGAGTACAGCAATCCAGTATGTCTGTATACTTTAATCATAACTTAAGGAACAACTGGGATGACAGAAAGAAAAGGCATCTTCTTTCAGATAATCACTGGCCTCACATAACTCAGGACTTTTAATTAATAGGACATTAAAATCTGTTTGAAATCTCACCTCAAAACTGAGGTAATGTGGTCAGAACAGCTAGATCTAGATATAACTTAGCCAATTAAAAATTCAAGTGCATAGTGTTTTTCAGTGCACATATTAAAATTTGAAAGCTGTTCACCCAGGGACCTAAGCCTGCAAGGTTCTGCAGTAGAGCTGTGGAGATAGTGGATTTTTAGTTGACTGCCATTACAGGATTTTTCTCAAATGCCCCTGAAGAGATCTTGCATACCTCTAGGGGTACACATACCCCAGATTGAAAACCACTGAAGAAAATGTCAAAACAAAATATTTTTACATTTTTGGGGGGGGTGGAGGGGGGAATTCCCAACAGAAACAAATTTGCAAAGCATTTTGGTGTCAACAAATATGCATTTTTCTCACACACGCGCACACACACTGAAAAAAAAGTTTCATCCAAAAAATTTGTCCAGCTCTACTACTGAATTTGCAAAACAAATGGCAAACTATATTCATTTGGACAGAAAACTAGTTCCTTACACACTGCTAGAAAAAAAAATTCTATGGACTTCTTTGGAGATCAGCAGCAATCTGCTCAATAAGCAACCTCAAGAGGTATGTTTAAGAGAAAACATTTTGAAAAGTTTCAAAAGCCTTTTGTCTACTGTTCCCCACTGGTACCAAGTCCATAACTTAATGAAATCCTTAGAGGTAACCACAGCAGCAGAAAATGAGAGTGCTCACAAGTGTACAGCTTCTCAGTACAACAAGTGATTATTCACAAAGATTTCTTCTCCACAGCTTTTCTTTTGACAGGCTGAAGTAAGCTCAGCGTTGGGGTTAGTTGTAGAGATTTCTTTCTTATCTGTAGTGGGTTGTTATTTTTTCAAGTTTCATGGAATTCCAGAACATTGGTCTGGGCAGTGGCTAAAGAAGATGCTTTTCCAAAGAGTTGTGTTCATTATAGACAAAGATATAGGGCTGGATGTTGCACCAGTGCACAAAGGTCTCATGGAGCTTTCCTCCTACTCCACTCCCTCATGCAGAGTCTAGCCACAGTTGCAGTCCCTACATCTTGCTGAGGACAGAGGATACACCCTGGCTGGCAATACCTGGGGTACAAACCATCTGAAAAGGGGTTAGAGATGGAGAGCCATTGCTCCTTTCCCTTTGTCTGCACCAGGGAGCTGCTTGGCACATAGGAGAGCATAAGATCATCCCTTCCAAGGCTACAGAAATTAGCACCCTTCCCTTCCTACCTAGGAATTCCAGGAGACATTGGGTATGTCTACACAGCAAAAGCTCTGCACCTAAGTCAGCCTGAAACCAGCTAATGCGTGTGATGATAGCAGTGATGACAGCACAACGCAGACTTCAGAATGGGTAGTACAAGCCTGGCAGAGACCATGGGTATGTACCCGGCTGGGTACTAACATACTGCCTCGAGTGCTCTGCTGGGAAAAGTGATGCTGCACTGCCCCAGTGCAGGGTTGTGCCTGAAAGCTCAGTTAGATCCATTAATGAGGCTGGCTTGTTTCAGCACTAAATTGTTTTAAATAAATCATCTTCAGAAGAATGACTGGCTCAGTGGACAGAGCCCTTTACTTCTTCAAAATCACCCGCAATATTCTAGCCCAAGACAGTAGGGGTGAAAAATCATTGTTACCACTTTGCAGCCCTGGCAACCTACATGAAATGAGTTGGTGGTCTCAGTTCTTAGCAGACAGGAATCAACATCACAAAACCCACCAAATTATACTGATTTGCACCCTTGTTGATGGTCTTAACGGAAGGACCAAGCAATGAATGAGCATGGAGAATCTACTCCTTTCTTACAGAACAGGCTGTTCCACCAAAACAGGGTGGAGATATATTGCCAGGTTACTAGATAAATTTGTGCTGACCCTGTCCATGTTGCCTCCATACTATGAATAACTAAAGGATAAGATTGTCTGAGACTGTCCATGTGGCATCTTTCATAAGTACTAAATTACATGGTTTATAAAAAGTCTTCCAAGGGATTATTTAACCTGAGTAGAAAATTAATTTCAGAGACAGGATCCCATTGACCTCAGTAGGCATTGGTTTGAACCCTTAGATGGTATATCCTAAGTCATATCAAAATACGAATCTGAAGGACTTGCATCATGAAATAGTACATCTGTACTGTGCCATCAGTCCCAAACTACAGTTATGATATTATACAATTGTGTTGTACAAAGTCTGCACTGGTTCCCTCCACCCCAACAATAAGACTGATTGTCCATTGTCCTTCACCAGTGCTGCTTCAATCAGTAATTTTTTTCAGGCACTAGATTAACTAAAACAACTTGCTGTTTGTTTGGTATTTGTAGGGGAGGTTTTTGCCTAGAAACATTCTGTCCTATCCACCTAAGTCTTCCTTCCCTACAGAAATTGGAGTATTTTTAACAGGAACTCTGTGTTATTCAGTGCATTTGCCCCTGCATACAAAGGCAGGGGGCGGGAGAAATAGAGGGTTAGAGCTATAGGGGCATCTAATCTATGCACTGTATGTATTTTTAAAGCATTGATCACCATGATTTGGTATTGCAGTATATTAAAGTATATAACAGTTGAGACGTATAACCTGCAAGCAAGGCAAGATATTCTATGCAGTTCATTAGACCTAAATTGTATAGAGGATTCCGCAATTTATATGGAATTGTTTACCCCAAACCTTCCCCCTCAGCATTCCCCAAAATCTAGAATTCTTCTTTCCTCCTATAATAGTAATATTATCTATTTAGCCATTATAATTACCTCCAGGGATGGAGGACATTTTAATCTTAGGACCACTGCAGAAATAGGGCACGTACTGTCTGTATTAAAATGCTGGTAAGCATTATGGGACAAATTATTGCTGACATCTGCCTGGAGAGAGAGGTTGTGCAGGATAGGGGGCTTAACTAGAACAATACAATATTAATAAATAAATAACACTTAAGAGTCTACAGTTAACTGACGTTTTTGTAGAAAAGCCATGTGTACAATAGAAGCCAGCTTGCAATTCCATAACCATGCTGGATGTGCATTGTTAATCATCGTAAAAAAAAGATTTTCATTTATAAAGTGAGCAGACATGAGTCAAAGGCATAGAGATATGCTGAGTAAGAAAGTACTAATTTACATAGTCACTTTTCTGGGCATAACTACAATTTAGTAAATGATAAATCAGTTCTTCACTGGTCAACTAGACAGCATGTGACTGAGTTTTAAAGGAAGTTAAGCTGAGGAGGCTCTAACTATAGTAAGTGTGTATAGTAAAGAAATCTGTAAAAGATACATTACAGTAAAGAATTGGATTTTTGATTGCTGTCTGTTTTTCTAACTTTCTTGATAAGAGAACTCCAGTTTTGTTATGTAATATGCATGACATACTACATCTGTGAAGGCAATTTGCAATGAACAATTTATTTTACAAATTGAATCCTACTTCCTGTTCAATATTGTTTACAAATGGACTGTCATTCTTACAAATTGGTTCATAATTCAAAATTATTCAACAATGTTTTCAACCTGTGGATTACTCACAAACATTTTGCTACAAGTATTCCTTTGAATATTTTCTCTTCAAGTTATGGGTTTGATCACCTAGGTGACATGGCAGCATCGATCACCTAGGTGATATGGCACTATTGCAACTCCCATTGTAATTGTAATACTGCTCCCATTACTCAGCACCTCTGAAATTCAAGCTGGTTATTTTGATGCCTAAAGGTCTGCTCCAAAGCTCACTGAAATCATTCAGTGGGCTTTGGTTCCAGGCCCTAAATATGGAATCAGATACCTAAATGTAGCTGCATAAGTTTAAAAAATTTGGTCTTAACCACTCTGTGCCTCAGTTTCTCTATCAGTAATGTGGGGTAACAAAAGTGACCCCTTATAATCAGGGGCGGCTCCAGGCCCCAGCACGCCAAGTGCATGCTTGGGGCGGCACACCGCGGGGGGCGCTCTGCCGATCCGCTGGTGCCGTGGCTTTGGTGGAGCATCCGCAGGCACGCCTGTGGGAGGTCCACCAGAGCCGCGGGACCCGCGACCAGCAGACGCCGTGCTTGGGGCGGCGAAATGGCTAGAGCCGCCCCTGCTTATAATATGGGCTGAGATCTATTGGTGAAAAAAGAGCTGTATTTCTGTTTTTCTGATTGCCTGTTGTATCTTCCCCTCAAACCATTTCAATATTAGCTGATTTACTTTCACAGTGGATTTTTAGGAAATACTTTTTACCATATGTATTTTAGTGTTTAAATTTGTTTTAAAATGTTGCATTACAATGAAAATCACAGTCAATAAATCCAGATGTAGCATATAACAACTAGAACACTTTTAAGTGGCAGACATTCTTACAGTACATCCCAAGACCAGGATGTTTCAATATCCTTTATATTGTCTCATTGTCCCAAGGCAAGGAATTTGATTTGCTCAGCAACATTTGTTAATTTATATAAAATACAGATCAGATATAATTGTATGGAAATACTCACATCAGTTCTTTTCCCCTTTGTTTCTTTTCTTTTTTTATACATGGGATTTATGCTATCAGGATTTAACATTAAACAGATTCCTTATTTGTACTTAGCTTTCAGATTTGGATTAAAATAAACACTGGAGTGAATGAAATTAAATGTTTCTTTTGGACAGCAAACTGACAAAGAAAAGGAAATCCCTTGCTGTAGGATATTGCAGTTGTGGGTCATGAACATTTAAGCAGGAGTTACTGCCATCCAGAGGCAGAAAGCCATAAAGTGTCATATTCTATTATTGTTTTAACCACAGAAAGGTAAACTCAAATGAATGAGTTGGTTGGTCCAGATCATTTCACATTAAGGCATCCAAGAATAGAGAAATGATAATAGACCTGACCAGAGGTTTCAGTGGTTTATTTTACTGTATGATTACATTAATGATACAAAGTTCTGTGTAATACTAGAGAGGATAGTATAGTATACAGACCCAGAGAGAAAGCAGCACAAGTTAATAAACTTGGTCTGCTTTCCTCTCTCCATTCTTGGATATTCTATTTGAATGGGAGATTCCAGAATTACCTGTGGTGGGGACCAGGGGTGGGCATGAGCCAGTGAGGTCAAGCAGCAGGGTGGAAACAAAAAGGTATTCATGTCTGTTCCCTTTATTTCTTGTAGATCCCTGGAGAGCTGCAGGTGAAGGAAACCCTTGGCTACTTCCACATAAGAGGCAAACCGTCAATGGGAAAATGAGCAGGATCCTCTGTGGACTTTCTTTTTGTCCTTGTGGATTATTTCCAAGTTATGGGATCTTTAATTCTCAAATTAGTGGGAGAGTTGTTTGAGTAAAGAGTTCAGGATCAGGCTGTAGCTTATTAAATAAAAAAAGTTAGACAATCAAGTTGTCTAGTGTTGGTATTATAGTAAATTGGCAAAATGTTAAATGTTTTATTCTCTTTATGAGAGTGAAGGAAATGAGATTCTGAGAAGTATTGGAGTGGGCAACCCAATTAGTATTTGTTTTTCCTGTTCTTGATAGTGATCAAATTTCCCCCTACCTCCCCACACACACATTTATGTCAAAAATAGAACAGAAAGTAAGGAGTTAACTGAGAACGGGGACAAATAATAAGAAAAAGAAAAACCTTGATTATGCTTTCTGCCCACTATGTCCATGGCATTCAATAAAAACCAAAGCTCTCAATTTCTGGGGGGGGGGGGAAATCGGGGACAAAACCACAGATAGAAGCATAAAGACAGCTTTGGAACAACCCACCCTTTGCCACAGTCATGTTAGGAATTCAAGACTGGATATTCACTTTACTCCGGAAAATAGTTAATGGTGACCCAGAGAAAAATGTTTCAAAGGTCACTCTAAATCTACAGCTACAGAGCCAGCTAGATCAGCCTTTACAAGATCTTACTTGCTTAAATATGTTTTCTTTCTGAGAAGCTAGTTTCTGTTTCTTGCATGCCTCCTTACATTTAACATGTATTCTGAGCATGAACAAACTAATCTCTATTATAAAAAGTTTCCATGCCTTTCATTATTGTTCATTATCAGGGTGTTTGGTTTTTTATATTAAACCATTTGTATTGGAGTGAATCTTTTCACTACCAAACTTTTCTATAATTGTTAAAGCAGGTTTAACAATGCCCCCTACTGGATTCATAGCTGAAATGACAAAAAATATCAGGTGATCGAATAGGGAACACAGTTAAAACCAAGCAAGATTGAACCGAATGGTGAGTGGATATTAATTCCCTACAGAGAAGTTCATATTTGTGTTTTGTTCAGTCTTCATAGGTCAAGATTGTGCGGTTCCTCTATCAAGCAGCACTACCTCAGTTAGTGGAAACATTTTGCTCTAAACAGTTATATAAAATATTATCCCGTTAAATATTCACCATGTTAAAAGTTACCAAGAAGGTGGCTCTTTAGGTTTCAGACCTTTAAGACACTATCAGATTGTTTCACAATAACTTAGTGATTCTTATGGTAATAAATTAGGCCCTGATCCTGCAACTAGATCCATGTGGGTGGGTGATCCCTTGCACCTGTGCAGGGGAGCTCCAATGATTTGATTGGAACTCTGAATGGGCAGATGGGTCTGCACATGTAGATCTGATTACAGAATCATAGCCTTGGTTGTAGTATCAGAGAGAGAGAGAGGTACAAAGATGCCAGTCAAAAAGTATCTGAACACCACATAGCCTGGTGCAAAGCACACTCTGGTGTTTGTGGTAGAAAGATTATTGTCTCTTTAAAATATTGTTGTTGCAGCTCAGAACCTTTCACTGTTTAAAGAATGGCACTGCTCTATAGCACTGTAAATGTGAAGATGTTTTTAAGAATAATATTTTTAAATACTGTGCAATGTCCTTTAAATAGGGAAGCATAATTATTATTATGTATTTATTGGTATTACCAAACACCTCAAGAGTCCTAATCAGGGACACGGACCCCATTGCACTGAACAGTTGTGCTTTTTTACAAAAGATCAGTATAACAATAATTGTCACATTAAAGAGAGATTATTGTAACAACCATAGTCTGTTCCCTCAAGTGTCTGTGACATTGTATACATTATAGACCGTATATTTAGTCTCTGATGAGAGACCTACAAGGTTATATCAATTTCTCTGATAAGGACTAAGGCCCAGATTTTTCAAGATATTTAGGCATTTGCTGCACTCAGCCTCACAATGCCTAAATGATTTACAGCCTAAATCTCATTTTCAAAGGGGATTTAGGCACTTAGCTGTCTAAACCCCTGGACAGGCAATGGAATTTAGAATCTTAAATGTCCAAATCCATTTGGAGAATAGGATTTAGGCTCCTAAATCAATTAGGCAGTCCCTGTGGGTTACCTGGAAGGTTTGCTTTAGTCAAACTCTCACCTCTGCAGTCACCCTACCTTTTCTCCAATGAGCAGCAGGACCACCCACTCCCCATTCTTATCTTTATATGCCTTCAGAAAGGTAGTGGAGCTTTTGGGAAGAGTGTTGGCTGTTGCTGGGGAGGCGTGAGGGAGCCAGCTTCCCAGTAGTTTGTGCCACCTGAGTTCATGCCTGCTTAACTTTCACAAGCATGCTGATCTTCAAGAACACACCGAACCTGTAACCCAAGACTCAGTTCAAGTGGTTTCAGGTTCTCTGTAGATATTTAGCACAGCAGTATGTAACCAAGAAGAACCCTTAGGTCTCGTATGCATACAAATACTTCATGTACACACATTTTGGCAAGTCCTTTAGTAATTCTGCACCTTTCAAATTAGCAAATGAATTATAATTCTATCCACAGAGGGCTTGGTAATGGAGAAATTTCCAGAACAGCTTTAATCTTCCTGTTAACCTTTGAGCCAATGGTATGTCTGCCCCATTTGGAGATTTATTTGTTAAGGTAACAGAGAGGTCAAAGGCAATGAGCCTTCCACTTCTATAAGTTATGTGTCTGGTGACCTGCAGTAGGAATTACAATTGATCTCTGCTTATAACTCCTGTTAGCTGTCCTTTTTGTACCTACAGACTCGGAAACCTGGATTTGAGTATCAGTAGCCCTAACAGACCTAAAAGAGACAAATGAATGTCTTTACTTGTGCACAAACTTGCTTTGTAGCAAAATACTTGTCTACTTATTATTCAAATAATTTCCAATGGCAGAGAAAAAACTGAAATCTTGTGGTTTGTAGACCTATGAGGTATAATCAAGTTAAAAGGTGGCTTTTTTTAAATTAAAAAAAAACAGGATCCTTCCCCTTCTCCTCACCACATACTGAATCTTAATTAAAGTACTTGTACATGTTAAACTTATCTTTACTGTATAATTCATTTTGGCAAACAGGAAAGTCACCAATGTACATAACATATGTCACAGTCAGTTAAAAAATCCAGCAGAATATCTTATTGATTTCATTCAACTACCTCCCACAAAGAAATTTAATGAAGTTGGTAGTGAAAGAGGACAAGCCTCATGTTTTTTGCCACTGTACCAAATACCTCCAGTAAAACATTGTGTCATCTCTACCTCCATCATGGGATGATCTATTTTAATAGCATGTGAGGAGCAATTGATCTTACAGGTAAAAGATAACCCTAAAGCAGCAGCATCCTAGAAAAGCAGAACAGAAATCACCAGCTGCTGTTTCCAACTGAAAGCAAGCGATAGTAAGAGCTACATTTTACAGGGCCAAAGTAACATTTTGCTCCATGTGAAATATTTGTTATATTACAAACCAAAAAAACCCACAACCCCTACCTAACTGACTATATTAAAATTGGGGCAGGGGAAGGATGGTAGTGTTAATATGTAAGGGGATGCATGGGCCAGTTCTCAAAACATTGGATATAATTTTCCACCACATTTGACCAGCTAAATACACACAAACTCTGAAGGGTTTTGGCAAGATCCACAGTATTTTTTCTACTGACACACTAAGAGAAGAAATCTCAGAATGGATGAAATCATTGTGGTAGAATGTGTTTGTATATTTTAAAAGAATCAGGGGTCAAGACAATATTCTAAAGGCAATTTATGGTAGTAATTCCATGCATGTTTTCTGTGTTGTCTATTCCATGAAGCTGCTCTCATCTGACTTCCTAAATGGATGAGCGCCAATGCAAACTGTAAGTATTAACGGCTGCCAAGAGAAATTGTCACTCAGTGCAGTCCCTTTCCCAAAGCATGTGCCTCACCCATGGATTAACTGTTAGCTCAGGAAGTGATGGTGAAATCTAACTCTTTATTTTATCTTCTAAATGCAACAGTGTCGTTCTATTGGCAACAGAAAGGCACTTTCTATTTATTAAGCAATATTGGGCAAATCTATTTATTAAGCAATATTGGGCAAATCTCGACAAGAGTCTCATTTTCCCACTTCTTTAGGTTTTTAGAATAATTTCTGTAGAACCCCGTTAAATCCGGTAGGAGCAGTCCTTGAGGATGATGTCCAGGCCCATCATGCCCCAAAGCCCAGCTCTACAGAGGTTCCTTCCCTGATGACATGTAGAAGGAGGTGGCGTGTGAGGGTGGAAGTCTGAGGTGCAAAGGCAACTACAAGGGCTCACTGTCCTCCTCTTTCCACACAGACATCATAGGGAATACCCAGATTCCTGGCAGGCCGACTCTCTTTAGCTGAGCAAGCTGGCAGGAGGAGCAATGAAAAAGCAAGCGCTGGCTGCTCAGCAGAACTAGGACAGCTACTCCTGTTGGCCGTTATAGGAACTGCACCAAAAAAAATCAGTCCTTGCTACTTAAGACAGTGGCCCAAATCTGTGTACTGTTAGCAAGTCTGTGTATTTAAGACCTATATCTCAGAGCAAAATTATGAAGGCTCCTGTGTTGGAGAATTTAATTTCTCCATCTGGGGATAGTATAGGTACTCTGAGCCACCTGACCTCTCTGAGACAAGTGAGTTCAAATTTAAGGGAATGGGATTCCTTTCAAACATTTGCTTCTGTTAAAGTGTGTGTGTGATATCAGAAGGCCCTAAATGTAGACGAAACATATTGCAAATTGGTGGCAGTGAGCTTAAGTACTGATACAAAGCATCCTACAGTCATTCAAATGTGAACCAAAGTTAATTCAGCTGAACTGTTACTATCTTGTTACATTTGCAGTGAATCCTACCTAATAAAAGTCAGGAATAGAGGTGGTAATAAAGGTGGATGGGAATGATGCCCAGTTCATTTGGGATACTTTGAGATAGTTTTTGAAGACAGGAGGGTACCAGAAAAAGGACAGTGTTTTGTACGGGATTCACTGTATTTATCCTGAAATCCTCACAAAAGTGACTAATTTACTGGCTGACTTACTTGTGAAAAGTTCAATTTAAAGTTGAAATATGAAATCCTAACATTCTCACCTATAAATAACCAAATACATTTTGCAAAGTTAATTCCTGGGGGCCAATACTACTTAGCTTCAATCTTCCATGGTGGGTTCATTACATTCTGGAAAACATAGTCAAGGGTGAAAAAGCCACTCACAGAGCTGTCAGACTGCTGATATTCCAACCTCCAGCTTCCTTGCATGTCTGGCAGCCAAAGAAGCATTCTAGTATTTCCAGTGTCTTTTGAGAAAGGACTTTGATAACCAGTCTAAATACAATCATAATATTCTGTGGACAATGGAAGACAATAAACAGCTTTGAGATTTCTAGAGTCTTCTATTAGCTTGTCAGAAGCCATTATCAAAACTTCAAGTTATTTTAAGAATCTCAGTTATTAAAAAAAATAAAAGGGAGGGGGTGTAATTAGTTCTGATGTAGGACTTATTTAATGCTCTTCTGGATATTTCAGAAGAAGCCATCATCAGAGTACAGATTACATTGGATCAGCAATTTGAAAAGGATTTTAAATGCTGGAACACTTCCTTGGCAATTAGACATCTGAGAAAGTCTGGCACTATCCACTTCCAACTATCAGCCATGTATGCACTTTTTCCAGTCTTGTTTTCTTGAATGAAATGAGGAAATCCCAAACAGAATTTGGAATTGACTTAGAAAAATCAGCTAGATTTGGCTTTCCTAAAGGCAGTCCATCATTTATAGAAGTGTTCATTATTGTTGCTGTTGCGACTTTGAACTGAACTTTTCTTCATTAACAGTAACAATGGTCTGTTTGCTTTCTGTATATAGATATTAAAGAAACTGGGTAAAGTTTCAAATAGGCATGAGGGGTTTTAGCCAAGCAATTCTGACTAATGGGAACAGCACCGATAAACCCCACCACACTGATTTGAACATTGTGTCTTCATCAGGGATTTCCCTACACCTCCCCTACACACCCCGAATTTCCCCAACACCCCCACCCCTCAGTTTTGTGAATTAGTTACATGCAATGTTGCCAATTTAGTGATTGTTTGGAAATTTGAATTGAAATTGAAACATTAATACATACTTTAAAAGCATATAAAGTGTATGATAAAATACGTGCATCTGAAAAAGTATAATAGATTTGAAAAGTATGAACATAAACTAGCTTCCTTATACAACTTTGTTTTTTATGACGATGTCAGTACATTCATTTCTGTGATGTTGGCCAAATTATGATTTGTAAGCAAAGTCTAAATGAGCTCTCCCTGACAGCTAGTGATGAGCTGGGGGCTGTGGGGAAAGGCTTCAGGACCAGACTGTATTTACAGTCTCACCTAATCTACCTAGGTATCTAGCAAACAGAGCTGTGTTGCCCAAGTGATAGATTTCGGCTGGGGATGGGTTACAAATCACTTGAATGTGGGGTGGGGAATGAAATGTTATTGTATGAGTAAAGGGCAGTAGAACTGTAATTAGCCTGTGCTGATTGAGGGCATGGAGAGAGCATGGGGACAGGTGTTTTGTCTGATGGTCTGCCTGAGTCACAAGTACTATTTGACCTGCCCTTCTCCACTGTTTAAAGACAGAGCTGATTAGGCTCCATAGATAGTCTTTTGTTTTGTTAAGTGACCGCTACAGCTGAAATCACTGATAATCAGGTCTAAGTGGAAGAGAGGGCCCAGTTTGCACTAGCAGCAAGGTTCCCCCACTGAGAGCTAGGTGGAACCTCAAGAGACATGTGAACAAACATGGCTGTGGCATCATACTTTCTATTTAAGCAAGAGATACGACACACTACAAACTAGAGGCCAATGTTAAGTGCATTGTCACTTGTTCATCTTGAAGTTGAACACTGGTTCCGAACAAGACCAGCAAATGCTCACTATCTTTCAGCAAGAAACTCAACTGACTGGCTAGAAGCATATGGTGCAACAGTTGAAAAAGTGAAGACCTCTCTCACCACATTCAAAAAAATTGTATACATGGCTGATGAATGCACTGATGCAAATGGGCAAGTATTAAGTCATTGTGTATGTTATCTTGATGTCAGTGGTAGGCCAATAGATGCATTTCTAGATGTTCAAGTTATAAAAGACACATCAGCTGCATCTGTGACAACCCACATCTTAGAAGAGTTAAATGCTTGTCAATTGGACCCCAAACAGATGGCTACTTCTGCATTTGATGGAGCCGCAAACTCCTCTGGAAGACATGGTGGAGTATAAGCTTTGCTCAGAGAAAAGTGTAACCCTAATCTCTCCTACACACACTACAGAGGCCATCTACTCCGTCTAGCGCTAGTACAAGCTGAAGACTCTTCAAAAGACATTTAAAAAGCTATAAATTTAATGTCTTCATTATATTCTTTTTTCAGCAAGAGTCCAAAATACTGAATATCTTGGAAAATATAGATGATACACTGGGACTGAAGTTTAAAGTAGTCCAACCTAGGAAAACCCTCTGGCTTTCTCATGAGCGATCCTTGGCTGTTGTCTTAAAATTACTCCAGCCATTATTACTGACTTTGGAAAGTATCTACCAAGATGGGATGGATCTAAGTAGTGAGGCTGGTGGATTACTTTTGCTACTACGTTCAGAGAAGACTATTGCCATTCTCCCTCTTGTAAGTCTACTGTTGAAACCACTTGAATCATTAAACAATGCCATCCAGGCATCTGCTACAACAGTAGTAGATCTTTGTCCAGCAATAGAAGCTACGTTTGGATCAATCAGAGAGCTATCCATTGAAAAAGTACTGGAAGAAGCAAAGACTTCAGTCCAGAAGTTGACTAATGAAGGCATTTATATTGAATCCTTAAGTGAAGAGGACAAGAAGTGTTTAAGACAATTGAAAAAGTACACAGACTTTATTCTTAAAAATGTACAACAGCGACTTCTAGATTCTACTCAACCTCTACGTAGCTTTTACAGATCCCTGTCCTATAAAACACTGACAGTTGAGTGAAGTGAGGCACTACCAGCAATGGGGCTGCCATTTGCTCAGGACAGAATAGAAAATTTGAACACAGAGAGGAATATCATACGATGAATGAATGAAGATTTGACTTCAACTTCTTTTTTATTATCACTAGTGGCTCGACCTGATCTTTATGCTATGTTTCTTGGGATGAAAGAAGTAGGAATTCATCTCTTGCTACTCCTAGTCACAACAGCTACAGCTGAGTGTTCTTTTTCATCGTTGAATAGAATTTTGTGTTCTGAAAGAAGTCACCTACTGTCTGATCGTGTGATTGAACTAATGAGCATATCAATTGAAGGAATGGAATTACTGGACACATGAGAAGCCACCAAAGATGAACACGTTGCGTTCAAGAAGTTCATTAACAGAGTTGTGCAAAATTATAACAAGAAACCAAGAAGAATGATAGATGTCATGCTTCATAGAATGCTTGAGTAGCCACTTTAATTTGTGTGATGATTTCAAAACATGAGTTAAATCTAATAAAATAGTCATGAAACAGTTTTCAGTTTTTACTATGGTGCCATACAGCCCACCTTCACCCTCACAGTCTCACCCCTCATCGGCCTTGACGTCCCCCTCCCCCGTAAATTTGAACACCCACCCCCAATTTCAGTTCCTGGGGAAAACACTGGATAACTGTATTCCTTCACTCTTCAAATGAGACACTTTAAATAAACTATCTTTTAAAAAATAAATTTTATTGTATGGTTTGTGAAACAAAATTCAATTCAGAAAAAAATGTTACTATACCAGAATTATTTTTGATTTGTTGAAGTATTTTTAATATATTGTGTATCAGAATGTAAGACTTTATGTTGTATATAGTAATGATCTGCTTGATATGTGAAAGTACCATCAGTTCCACTGCATGGAATTAGAACTGTTCACATATGTGTCTGAGGTCCATCACACTCATATAAGTTTCTGGATTACGCATGAATAATGCAAGAATCAGTTATCCAAGGTTTAATTCCAGGATCATGCCTAGGTAAGAAGGTATTCCTTGCAGTTTTGCGAGTATGGACCTATACTTATGACAACTATCAGAGATCCTCTAACTCATATAAGCTTTATCCTGATTACCATAATGAAGTGATAATAACTATAGTGTTCAGGATACTGCCTGTCATGCAGTGTAAGTGATCATAGATTTGTTCCAGTATTATTACACAGAATTTTGGAGTTTTGCTTTATAATCTTCATGTATAAGAACATCCTTTGTAGGAATGTGCACACTGGAGAACAGGGCTGGTTACCCAGTCACTAAGGCCTGGTCTACACTAGTCAGTTATTTTGGAATTAGCCGATTTAATTTGAAAAAAAAAAGATTCTGTCCACATGACCAAACCGTTTTTTGGGGTTTTTTTATTTAAAGGGCTCTTTAATCCGATTTCTATACTCCACTTCGGCAAATGGAGTGGCACTTAAATCAAGATCATAATCCCAGGCTAAAGGTATTATGGATGCAATTCGACGTTATTGGCCTCCAGGAGCTATCCCAGAATGCTCCTTTGTGACCGCTCTGGACAACACAATCAACTCCGATGCACTAACCAGGTGGGCAGGAAAGCCCCGGGAACTTTTGAATTTCATTTTCTGTTTGGTCACCATCAGCACAGTCCACCATCACAGGCGACCATGCAGAGTCCACCACCACAAGAGATCACGCAGTCCCGGATTCGCAGACGAGCTCCAGCATAGTCCGAACGGGAGGTACTGGATTTCATTGCACGTTGGGGAGTCTGTTACGGCAGAACTACATTCCAAAAAAAGCAACGCAAATACGTACGCTAAAGTCTCCAGGGCCATGACAGAAAGAGGCTACTCCAGGGACACAGAGCAGTGTCATACAAAAATCAAGGAGCTCAGGCAAGCATACCAAAAAGCCAGGGAGGCAAATGGGCGCTCTGGGTCACAGCCCCATACATTCCGCTTCTACCCTGAACTGCATGCAATTATGGGGGGTGATGCCACCACTACCCTACCACTGTCCATGCACACCTGCAAGGGGGAAGTTGCATGGAGCAAGGAGGATGAGTCATTGGAGGATGAAGAGGAGGAGGAGGAGGACAGTGCACAGGCAGCAAGTGAGGAATCCGTTTCCCACCCTAGCCAGGAACTATTCTTAACGCTGGAGCCAATAGCCTCCCCCCACTCCCAAGGTGAGCTCCCAGATCATGCCCCTGAAGAAGGTACTTCTGGTGAGTGAGAGCCTGATTGGAGCCACGTGGTGGGGGGCACAGGCGAAACCCAGCCGCATTGGGCTGTTTGCGTTTAGTTTAAAGGGCTCATCCCTGCTCAGAGCCTCATTGGAGCCATGCGGTAGGTGCGGGGGTGGTGTTGGTGTTGTGTAAAGCGATCATCCCAATGAGCCCGCAGGCCCTCTTTTTATATGGCAAATCCACCAGGCAAGGTGGCCCAGCAGTTTGAAAGCATTGAAATGAATGTGGAAGAAGCAGAACCCCACGTGCCCCTAGGCTGTCTGCAAGCTGAATTCTGTTGTGCTGTGTACTATGAATTGCCTATTTCACTGAGAAAGAGTGTCCCCTTTTGTTCTCTGAAATGTATCTTTTAAAATACTACCCTCCCTTTTTCTCTTCCCGCAGGTGCAAATGTTTCAACACGGCCCCTATCTACTCCATCCCAGAGGCTTGTCCAGATTAGAAGGAGGAAAAAATGAACTCGGGACAACATGTTTGCCAAGCTCATGCAGTCCTCCCACACTGATAGGGCTAGCTGAATGCATGAAGGCAAACAATTGCAGAGTCCCTTAAAGCATTACAGGAACATGAAGAGAGGAGGGACGCACACGATGAGAGCAGGCAGGACGCTATGGTCAAGCTCATGGGGGAGCAAACTGACATGCTCCGCTGTATGGTGGATCTAATGTGGAAAAGGCAGCAAGACCACAACTGCTGCTGCAGCCCCTGTTTAACCGCCCTCCTTCCTCCCCAAGTTCCATAGCCTCCTCACCCAGATACCCAAGAACACTAGGGGGGAGACTATGGGGGCCCACACACTCAACCCCAGAGAATCGCCCAAGCACCAGAAAGCTGGCATACGTGAACTTTTGATTTGGTTTCTAGACTTGTCCTTCCCTCCTCCTCCACCCCCTTAACCCAATACCGCGCCCTCCTCCCCGCCCCCCCTTCGGTCTACCTTCTGATTTCTCTCAATGTGTTGTGCAACAAATAATAAAGAAGGGTTTTTAAACAATTGTGACTTTATTTCCTTTTGTATATATAGGGGGAGGGTAACTTCAAGAGAAACAAACACAAATGTCACACCGTACCCTGGCCAGTCATGAAACTGGCTTGCAAAGCTTCTCTGATGTGCAGTGCAGCAGGGCGCACTGCACTCTTCTAATCGCCCTGTTGTCTGGCTGTGTGAAACTGGCCATTAGCCGAGTTGCCTCAACCTCCCACCCCTCCATAAACATCTCCCCTTTACTCTCACAGAGATTGTGGAGCACACAACAAGCAGCAATTACAATTGGAATATTGGTTGTGCTGAGATCTGAGTCAGTAAACTGCGTCAGCGCGCTTTCAAACATCCAGAAGCACATTCTACCACCATTCTGCATTCGCTCAGCCTATAGTTGAACTGCTCCTTACTACCGTCCAGGGTGCCTGTGTACAGCTTCATGAACCATGGCATTAAGGGGTAGGCTGGGTCCCAGAGGATAACTATAGGCATTTCAAAATCCCCAACAGTAATTTTCTGGTCTGGGAAGTAAGTCCCTTCCTGCAGCTGTTCAAACAGACCAGAGTTCCTGAAGATCTGAGCGTCATTCACTTTTCCCGGCCATCCCATGTTGATGTTGGTGAAATGTCCCTTGTGATCCACCAGTGCTTGCAGCACCATGGAAAAGTACCCCTTATGGTTTATGTACTGGCTGCCCCGGTGTGCCAGGGCCAAGATAGGGATATGCATTCTGTCTATCGCCCCGCCTCAGTTAGGGAACCCCAGCGCATTAAAGCCATCCACAATGGTCTGCACATTTCCCAAAGTTACTACTCTTGATAGCAGCTGGTCAATGATTGCATTGGCTACTTGCAGCACTGCAGCCCCCACAGTAGATTTGCCCACTCCAAACTGATTCCCGACTGACCAGTAGCTGTCGGGCGTTGCAAGCTTCCACAGTGCTATGGCCACTCACTTCTCAACTGTGAGGGCTGCTCTCATTTTGGTGTCTTTGCACTTCAGGGCAGGGGACAGCAAGTCACAAAGTTCCATGAAAGTGGCCCTACGCATACAAAAGTTTCGCAGCCACTGGGAATCATCCCAGACCCGCAACACTATGCGGTCCCACCAGTCTGTGCTTGTTTCCTGGGCCCAGAATCAGTGTTCCACGGCATGAATGTGGCCCAATGCCATCATGATCTCCCAATCACCACATGCTATGCTTCTAGGAACATCAGTGTTCATGTCCTCATCAGTATAGTAATCGCGCTGACATCACTTCCTCGCCTGGTTTTGCAGGTACTGCACATACTGCTGGATAATGCGTGAGGTATTTACAATGGTCAAAACTTCAGCAGAGATCTGAGCAGGCTCCATGTTTGCCTCACTATGGCACCTGCACAGGTAATCCTGGAAAAAGGGCGCAAAACACAGGAGAGCTGTTCGGTTCAAGATGGCTGATAAAAGGTGGTAAATGGTTATCTTCTGTAGCTTTCACGGAGGCAAGAAGCTCGCTTGAGCTGCAAGAACGGGAGAGCAGAGTTTGCAACGGAAGCTGTGCGGCTCAGTTCACGATGGCCGAAAAATGGCAGGAAATGGTTAGATAAAAGAGTAGATAGAAAGATGAGAGGCCATGCGAGATGAATTCATAGTACCAGGAGACAGGCAGTGCACCATACTGCACCTTCTGCTGGCAGTATGGCGTCTGCCGTAGTTTTCATGGAGCGAGTGACGAGACACACCCAGAAACACCAGTGACAATGTTTTTGCCCCATCATGCACCCAGAATTCTAATGGGCAGCAGGGACTGTGGGATAGCTTCCCACAATGCACTGCTCCGACACTCGATGTTAGCCTCGGTACTGTGGACGCACTCCGCCGAATTCACATGCTTTAGTGGGGACACACAACACTGAATATATAAAATTGTTTCAGAAAATTTGAACAGAATAAGCTCAAATTAATTTTGTACTGTAGACATACCCTAAAGTCAGTAAAAAAAATTATAACTAGACTTTGCAGTTCTATTATTTATTTATTTTATTTATTTGTATTGTGGTAGTGTCTAGGAAACCCTGTCATGGCCCAGGGCTCTATTGTTCTGGATCCTATACAATCACAGTTCTAGCGATTGTTTGTCCATGGATTTCTTCAGTAAGAGCTCTGCAAAATTGTGAAGCAACATTTTCCACTATTTGCAATTTTATTTGGACCCTTTGGCCAGTTTCCAATTGGGTCACATTTCGCACGTGGGTCTGTCCCTTGTTCTCCCTTTCTCTGTACTTGATCAGTCAAGTTATGCTGACTCAAGATGTTTGCACATGATGTGGAATCCTTTGGCTGCTCACTGGTTTAATTTAGCTGGTTTGTTGGTATAACAAAACAGTTCCTACAAGTTAAACTGTCAGGCTACACTTTGTATCTTATCTTCTCAACTGTCTGATATTCCCCTGGCTGAAGAGCTTCCATGTAGCCTCCAGAATTTGGGTTACTTATAAAAATATTTTGATGTCTTATTAATTATTTGTATTAGAATAGTGTCTAGGGACCCTGCCCAATCTCACTGTGCTAGGTATTGTACAAATACTGTACATAGTAAGAGAGAGTCCCAGCTATGAAGAGCTACAAGTTCTCCTTCCCTTACATTTCCCAAACTGCTCTCTGCTTCTTCATAGGCCAGTCGCCAACTTCTCCTTTGCCATATCTCTTATGCCTGGTTCTGCTTGACTTCAATGGGAGCAGGTGCAGATCCTGTCCGTCCTTCCCCACATGCCACACTCTTGGAACCTTCAACTCTTCCTCCCTCTTTGTGCGTAGACTAATTTTTCTTTTTCTTTTTCTTTTTTTTTTTTGGCTTATCTCCCAGACTCTTTGTTTAAGTTAGAAACTTAACATCTGATGATAAAATTTTGACATTTAATTTCCTTTCTTGGGTCAATGGTTGGAAATAAGAGAATTGTAAAGTGCCATTACCGCCTTTCTAAAGCTTTTTAAAATATCTTTCCTTAGCAACTAAATAGTAATATAGCTTCTATCATTGTTGGGTCAGCTAGGAAGGACCCATTCAGATGTCAGTGTATTTTGTCATTGTCCATGAAAGGCTTTTTGTACATTTCATCCAGAGATACATGATCACTCTGGATAAACTGTCTCTTTTTGTTGTTGTTGTTTTGTTTGTTGTTGTTGCAAACCTGCTGATTTTTTTTACTTGTGTGAGGCCTGCTCCCTTATGATGCTGAGTAGCCATTGTGAGATGCAGAGTGTCCATTACTTTCATTGAGGACGCTCAGGACCTGCTGGTGCTGATCTAATCCTGATTCATAAAATTCTGTCTCCAACCAGCTTCCTCCTTTGGGAAAACCCAAACCCCACAGCTTCCAGGCTAGGGCAATCTACATGATGCTTAGGACCTCCAGACTTGGACCCTGGCAGCTCCCCCAACCTCACTCACAGTTAGTGCCTGTCCTCTGGATCCCACTTAAAGGTTGAATTCCCTACTCTGAAGGGGTGTACTGGAGATAAATACAATCTCTAGCTTCTACAATGACCTCTGGAGGGGTCTAATGTGAATCCCCACCTGCCTCAAACCATCTGTCCTCACTGTCTGCTCCTTCCCCTGCACATGTCCCAGATCTCCAAAGCACCGTCTGTGGGGTCAAAGGGAAGAGCATGATGTTGCCATGAAGGCAGCTATGAGACCCTTTTCCTTTCAGAGGATGGAGAGTCTCACATGGAAGGTCCTTTCCATACATGGATCTCAGGAATGCAGTTGGTCCCCTGCTCTGCTACTTTGCAACAGGTCTCCCAGTCATTAGTGTAATCAAAAGCCTTGATTCTGCATGATTCTGAGCACCCTCTCTTTCCTCTGGCTTCACTAGGTGCTGAGAATGTTCAACACTGCACAGGATATGGCCCCTAATTAGATCCTAGTTAGAATTGAACATGGTCCATTTTGGTTTTAAACTGAGGAGTTGATTGTATTGAACCTATCAGTTCTTATAAACAAGTGGGCTACCTCCTTGCCATCTCCAATGTAAACCTACTATGTTATTGTGAAATCGTCTTTATTTTAAGCTTGTAATATTTACCAATGCAAACCATACAAAAAGTGTCTTTTTAAAATCCTATACCATTTTCAGCTGAATTCTTTCTTGGAAAGACATGTTGATGTATAATTAAATGTGGCTTGCTTAAACTGTTACAGTTAGTAGCTTAATATATTTTTTGTTGTATTTCGAGTACAAAGGCTATATTATGCTTTTGTTGGCATCCTCACTAGTAGGTATGCCAACTGCATAATTCTGTTCTCTGCTATATGTCAGGATTCAAGTGCCGAGGGCTCAACAGGTGGTGTTGGGATAAAGGTCTGGCAAATCAAATAGCTAATGTGGTTATTTCTTTTGTCAAATTATAATTCAAAGCAGAGCTGAATAAAATGAAACTCATATTTTCCTTGTCCAAAACAAGATTTAGAATTAAATACAAATCAGTTTCCCTGACAAATGCACATCACTACTGGACCTGAGTCTGTAAATAAACATATAACATCTTAACTTTGATCTACAATGATATTGTTCCCTGGAAAGTTAAAACCTAAACACCAAGATGTAAATGTTAACAGAACGTAGGAAACTCCAGCTAACTTTTATCCCTCTTGAACAAAATTTGCAGGAACTTGCCAAAAGTTTCAACAAAACTTTGGAAAGATTTTAAACCTAAACTTCCAAAGAATTTGGTACAGTCTTTGATATTTAACTCAAGTGTTTAAAATAGTTTCATGCCATATTGTTTCCTAATCATTGCTATAACCTTGCTCCCAACAGAAAATGATAAATGCGAGGAAAATTCTAATGATTCTTCTTCAAGTGATGGTCCCTTTGTGTATTCCACATATGGGTGCACATGCACACCATGCATCTGAGTCCAGAAGTTTTCTCCAAGGAGTGTCCGTTGACCCACACAGGTACAGTGTGTCTTGTCATGCTCCAACCAAAGGTATAAAGGGTGGTACAGGTCGACCCCCCTCCAGTTTCTCCTTACTGCCATCTGGCCGGAGTCAGAACCCTATTCCTCCTTCACTCTTATCTCGATAAGAGAGTTGTTGTATATTCATGTAAATAGTTCTTTCACAGTTTTTATAGCTTAGTTAAGACAGTTTAGTATAATATTGTGTAGTGTAGTATGGCTAGCATAGAACCTCCCTATTCAGTGGCAGAACCCTTGCTACCCGGGGACTATGCCCAGGGTTCAGGACTTTAAGAATTGCATCTCTTGCCCTCATTCCTTTTCCATTAGTGATAAGCATCAATGGTACCTCTACTGTCTGGGTGAGGCACACATCTCAGTGAAGTGCAGCATCTGCAAGTTCTTTCTGCCCAGAACTAGAGAGGCCTGTGAGCTCTGACTCCACAAGTTCCTGATGGAAGAGGCTACGAGACCCTGGATTCACTCTGATCCGGGCCAGGGAGCCCCTCCTGTAAAGTGGCCTCTGCTGACCTGTAGTGCCTCTCTGAGCATGAGCCATAGTGTGGAGCCGCTGGCACTGAAGCCCAATGAAGACCAAATGAGAGTAAGAAACACTTTTGCTGGCATAACAGCAGGTTCCCACAGTGGACTGTTCATAAAAGACTTGTTCCTATCCCAAGCTGTGCCCGGTCAGGTGAGATGTCATGTGCAGATCCTGTAGATCTGTCACTGAAAGCCCCAGGGCTGGAGGGTACAGCAAAGAAGAAGCAGGATCAGTTGGTACCGCCTGTGACCTTGGTGCTTGGACACATGGCACGCCAGTCTATGAGTGGGGCTTTGGATATCCTGTTGGTGCCACCTCACCAATACACAGACTGGCCAGCTCTGACGACCAAACCAGGTCCCTCCAGAGTCTTCATGGGCACCCCGCAGATTCTGTGATGTACATTCCTGCACCAGAGAAGGGGTTCCTGCCTTACCCGATTTCTCCACTCCTCTCAGGCCTGTTCTCCGGGACGTCTCCACACCTGAGGATGAACCATTACTCCTGTTACAGGAGAAGCCCTTTCCTCATCCATCAGATCGGGGCCTTCCAGTATTGACAGTCCTGCCATTTCTGACGGAACCATCATCTGACTCAAAGGAGTCCCAGGACATAGTACCACCAACATCTCTGCCAGCATGCAGGAGCCTGGACAGACACCCAAGGCACCCTGACCGGCCTGGCTATGACCCCCTCCAGAGACCCCTGGTACCACTTCCCGTGGGGTCCACCCAGAATGATGGACCCCTTGTTCTGGTCCTACTGGAGCCCCTGGGACCCATACCACAGATGTACAACACCATTGCAGAGGTCTTATCATTCCTTCCCCATGTGCCAGCCAGCTCCTTCAGTGTACAAGGAGGAAGACATGGAATTGGTACCAACCACCAGTACCACTGCTTCCTTTATGATTCACTTGTTTAATGTTCCTTAATTCCAAAATCATATACAAGGGTATAAAACCTTCTATAACATAAATGCTACATATCATATATCCATAACTCCAATTTCAGAAACTGCAAATAAAAAGACCCATCTACTCTAAGTCCATCCATTTTATTATTGTAGCTGGTGTTTTTACACTGAAATGTTTTTCTTTGCCTCAAAGGATCTAATCCACAGCTTCTACAATAGTTGTTTTCTTAGTGGCCTGTCCCTTATAGGAATCACTCCTCCCTATGCAAAGAAATTTCTCCTAAACTCATCTCTCTTTTTTTTTTTAAACTCTAGTTTGTGCCTTGTCATTTGTGAACCTGTAATCCACTCAGATATTGACCTCTGCCTTTGTATACTCCTTCAAACTAAAAACACTTAGTTGCCCCATCCAAGCTGTTCTCTTATTTAATAGAAGTTTAGTTTTCCTGTTTCATGTTCCAGACTCTGGGCCAGTGCGCAAGTAGTCAGGTAGTACTCAACATGAAGAAGAGTATCATAATCTACCCATAACTTTTACCCATTGTGCTCTTTATTCACCTCGGTTACTTTCATTTTGTCCTGAAGGAAGATGTGAGATAAACCTCTTGCTTAAGTTTCAAACACAAGTATAGCCAAGCTGGAATGCCACTGTCCCCTGAACTTTGGGGATGTTTAGATGCAAATTTGACTTTCTAGAGATTGTGAGCTATGTTTTCCAAAGTAGCCTTAAATTTACATACCCCAAATAGGTCAGCAAGGTGCTGGAGCATGCAGTTTGGGCAGATAAATCTAGACATCCATTTGCAACTTTTGCTTTGTACTATCTATGCCTACAGTCAGGCCACCCCTGTGATGCAGTTGCCTTGAAGTCAGAACTGGGTGAGAAAGAGGTGGAAATTGATTCATGAAGAAACCAGCAAACCCAGGAACCTTTAGGCTACTGTGCTCTGACTGGTCACAAACAAAATTTCTTCTTCCTGTCATTTGGAAAGTATTTGGAAACAAAAATATATTATCTGACCATAAAGAGTTTGGCTCTAATTTTAGCATACACCATCTTCAAAACTCCATATTTGGGCTAAATTCTAACCTGGATAAGTTGATACCACTTCATTGACTTGGTGGAGTTTCACCCACTTACTTTATGACTGAATTTGACCCCTTAACTGTGAGTGACTGAATCAAAATGTACATGATATGGTAGAACTAAAGTTACAGTAAGGGTCCCTCCATTAGAAATCCTTTCATGGTATTACAGTGTTGCTAAATTGACTTGGGACATGTACAGAGGATTGATCCCTGCTAATAAATATTCAAAGAATGAGAGAAAATGTTATTTTTTATTTTAAATAACCATGTTGAATATTTATCTTAAACCTTAGGTAGCTGTTTAGAAAAGAAACAAATATGTAGCAAATAATGTGCCCCTTTCATTGACAAAAGATTTATGTCTTGCCTGGCAGGACTTCATACTCACAGAGCTTGTGGTTGACAGAGTCAAACACAAATAGCACGTAGTCCAATGTTTATCCAGTGGAATTGAAACCGTTGCTCCCGCACCTCTTTGTGTGAAATTAAATCGGCCACATTTAAACCGGCAAAGATATAAAAACATGATAACATTCCTATTCAAAGAAAAAGGGGGGGGGACCACAGAATCTGTTTGAATTAATGAATGTTGTGCAAAAAAATGTCCAATATGCAAGAACATTTCTGCTGACCTTCCTTAGGAGCCATCTGTCTAGTTGCAGTGCTCCTTTCTCCCCTTGGGAACAGGTGAAGAGTTCAGCTCCAAAGCTCAACACCCCTCCCCCACAGCTGTCAAAATTATTGTAGTTGGACTCCAACATATGTATTATTAAATTCCACACTGTGCTACAAAGAGAAGGGAAATCATACGAAACGTGTATTTAAGCATGTCTTTGCCACAGACTATGTACAGTGTAAGGCCATTCTCCATTAGCTCTTGCTTTCCAGAGACTGGAGATGTAAGGGTGCATTTTAGCATCACTTTTTTGTAAACCTTAGTGAGGAAAGAGGCATTTTTTTCTATTAAGGGAACACCGACTGAGAACGAAAGACCAGGTCATCCCCCCAGAATCCACATACAGGATGGGACCCTCTTGGGCAGCTCCTCAGCTAGGGTAAATTGTTATAGCTGCATAGATTTCAGTGAAGCCGTGACTGTTTACACCAGCTGAGGGGCTCCAGTCCTGAGAGCAGATTTCACCCCTCTGGTGTAGAGGCGTGGGTTAGCAGCCTTCATGGCGCAGTGCTCCTCTATCAAACACCCTGCAGAGAGCTCCACTTGGGGTCCGAAGTCACATAAGAGGAAGGAAGATGCAATAGGATGAACTGCACTGGGTAAGGGCAGGCCAGTGAGGGGTGTACATATATCACTCTTCCCTTCCCACCCCACTGACCTGCATTAAAACATAGGAATGGCCATCCTGGGTCAGACCAAAGGTCCATCTACCCCGGAATCCTGTCTTCCGACAGTGGCCAATGCCCAGTGCTTCAGAGGGAATGAACAGAACAGGTAATCATCAAGTGATCCATCCCCTGTCACTTATACCCAGCTTCCAGCAAACAGAGGCTAGGGACACCATCCCTGCCCTTCCTGGCTAATAGCCATTGATGGACCTATCCTCCAAGAATGTATCTAGTTCTTTTTTGAACCCGGTTATAGTCTTGGCCATCACAACATCCCCTGGCAATGAGTTCCACAGGTTGACTGTGCGTTGTGTGAAAAAATACTTCCTTTTTTAAATTTAAACCTGCTGCCAATTAATCTCATTTGGTGACCCCTAGTTCTTGTGTTATGAGAAGGAGTAAATAACAGTTCCTTATTTACTTTCTCCACACCAGTCATGATTTTATAGACCTCTAGCATATCCCCCCTTAGTTGTCTGTTTTCCAAGCTGAAAAGTCCCAGTTTTATTAATCTCTCCTCATATGGAAGCTGTTCTATGCACCTAATCATTTTTATGCCCTTTTCTGAACCTTTTCCCATTCCAATATATCTTTTATGAGATAGATCAACCACATCAGCACGCAGTATTCAAGATGTGGGCATACCATGGATTTATATAGAGGCAATATGATATTTTTGGTCTTATTATCTATTCCTTTCTTAATGATTCCCAACATTCTGTTCGCTTTTTCACAAATCAACATGTTTTAATGGTTCTCCCTTTGAGAATCACCCTTTGTAGGAAAAGAACTAAATACAATGGCAGAACAAGATTTTCAATCCAGATTTTCTGTTTGCTGATTGAAATCAATCCTCCGTGATGGTCACAGATCCTCCTCCTGTGGGAATCACAGAACCCAGCCCACCACCTACAATTCAATAAGTCCCTGAGGGATATGCTGTGGGACTCATGTGGGGAGGAAGGGAGGTGGAAGCTGTGGGGCAAGCAAGACCCCTTTTCTCACACCCTGTTGGACACACCCACCAGGAAAGGGATACTGCTGAGATGGGACCTGCCTTGGGATTCACCTGGGACCCCAGGAGGCGCTCATTGGGTGTCAGACCCATGTTGTCCCAGGAACAGCTAAGCCCAGTGAGGACATGTGCCCCCCACCCAGGCAACGGCCACCGGCCCGGGATCTTGGGGAGTCAACGAAGTTCAGAAGAGATTACAGAAAGAAGTACCTCTGAAGTTAGCGTGAGCTGCATGTGTGTACTACCAGCAAAATTTGCTCCTGAAGAAATAGATCAAACATACATCAACTTTAAATTCCCATCTCTACATCTAAATAACCATATTTTATTATTATTATGTTATCTTGTGATTGGAAAAAAATAGAATAGACAGGAAATTCATTTTCTTATATTCAGTATTCTTTCTTGACTAGCTTTGTGATAAATGCACAGAACTGGGAGGCAAGAGACCTGTGTTGTAATCTGACTGAGTCAAGTATCAGAGGGGTAGGCGTGTTAGTCTGGATCTGTAAAAGCACTTTATAGACTAACAGACGTATTGGAGGATGAGCTTTCGATACATCCGACGAAGTGGGTATTCACCCACGAAAGCTCATGCTCCAATACATCTGTTAGTCTATAAAGTGCCACAGGACTCTTTGCTGCTCTGACTGAGTAACAGATTTTCTTTATGATGTCAGGCCTCAATCTTCCCAGCGGTAAAACAGGAATGATAATATGAATTTACTACTCCAAGGGGACTGTAAAGCTAAACTGATTAAGATTTGAAATGAACTTTCAAATCCTGGTGGCAGGGACTGCAGAAGTCCAAAATATTATTATTTGTGCTATTATGTAGAGAGAAATTTAGACGATTTCTCAGATGGTAGATAGGAACAGGGTATTAGTACTTTTTTAAGATTTCTTACAAATTTAGAGATTCTGATGGGATTTGTTCTTTGCTTCTTCACCTACTATATGACTAATATAAATGTTAGAAATATAGTACAAATGTGTGGATTTCTTTTAGAAATTGTATGTAGTGTTGTTTTGTGAGATGCAATTGTTTCCTATATGTTTCTTCTTTTTACACTATTTATTATTCTTTAATTAAATACAACTATTTTTGAACTATAAGAAAGTGTGTGTGTGTGTGTGTGTGTGTGTGCATGCACATACTTTATATTGATTTTTGGTGTCCTTTTAACAAAGTGGGGGAAGAAAATCTAGAAAAATCTTCAAGTTATAAAACAGGTATCATTTCCTCTTTCTTCCATATTTAGAATTATATTTTCATCTCAGCTTGATGCATATTTAGAATTATATTTTCATCTCAGCTTGATGTACAAGGTTTTAGCCATTCAAATCCCTTTTTCCATTAGGGGAAGTTAAGCAGCTAAAAGCCTGTGTTCTGAGGTTGCCCTAGTTTTGTTTGTACATATGCACATACATATGGCATTACATTCACTTTACCTATTCTTGTATGCCAGGTAAATACATATTTATATATGTTCCAGCTAGAATAATTTTGTTCTAGTATATTGCGTGCTCTGATTGTCCATCCTATGGCATATAGTCGTTATCTCCTTTTCAAACCAGAGCTGAGACATTCAGATCCAAAACTCCCCAGAGTTCAAAGAGGTTTGGATCCAGTATATAGATCTGGATGTATTTGTTTTGGTTCCCAAAACATTATTCCACCTATGATGCACATGGTCATATCTTTACATCCAGTTTCCCATTTTCATCACCATGGTTCTCACATTTTACATGTTATCACAGCTTCTGAATACCTGTACAGCTCCTCTCTAATTAAAATAACCCTCTTCCATATGTATTTTCCTTTGCTATAATTTCCTCTCTATTCACACTACTTTCTATGAAGGCTAAACACTGAGCTTTTAGGTGCAAACTTTGGCCTGATCCTCCTCTCCATTGAATTCAGTGGGCTTGCACAAGTAGGATTTGACAGCACAATTTGGCCCTTACTGTGTTAAAGACATCAGCCTACTTCATTCAGTATTAAGAATTATTTCAAAGTCTAATATCAAAACACACCCCAAACCGAATGGGAATAAGATGGAGCTTTGATTCCAGATGTTTCCTATTTCAGATGTGCTGAACTGACTCTGTAGAGTGCTGGGAATGTTTGGAAAAGTTTTGAATTTAAAGGGATATAAGATGATAATAGGTCCTAAGACTCAGCATAGGAATGTAATACACACCCTAAACTCAGGTGCAAGGACCTTGCATAAGGATGGAGAGTAATTATTGCTGAGTCATGCTGGCAGGTGGATCTTGTTCACTCCAATCAGGTTCTAAAGGAATTTGAGTTGGACCTCTGGCTAGAAGGATTTAAGAGTGGGCTAGAGGAAATTCTGCTGTGGAACTCTGAGTAATCAAGCTTTGGAACGAACATGAAGCTGAAGTATTTTATTATCTAAGTAAATGTAAGCCAAAACCTAGAGGTGGTAACTTTGGACCTTACCTTTAGTCTTTATAGTTTTTATTTGGAGTAGGATGGGAACTCTGAACTGATTCCTTTTAAATAAGTAATCTCAAGTCCCAGTGTCTGCACTATATGAATCTATTTTAATCCATTAATTTGTTGTCAAACTCAATATTGATAATAGTATTACTTTTATTTGATAATACTGTATAATGGCAGAACAAGCTAACAAAGAAATCCCTGTTCTAGATTTTTAATCTGTTACACTAGTAGAGAAAAATTCCATTATAGACAATGGAATTACTCTAGGCTTACACTGGTGTAATGGAAAGCAGAATCTGACCCTCTCTTAGAAATGTGCTGTTCCCTCAAATTACAGCATCAACATAATGCTATTTTAGTTTTTCATGTGTAGCTACCCCAGTGAGTTCTTTAGTTATAGTTGATTATAATCTGAATATGTCTTCTTCATGATCAGAAATAAAACAATCATGCATACTTTGCAGCTGTGCTGGGTGAATGCAGATGTCCTTATTATGCAGGCATTTTGATACAGTCATTGGATAATTCAGTTAATGTGATACTTTTGTTACAAACCATTTTTAATACAAAAGTATTGAGTCCAGATCTTCCCTTTGGGTGCTGCCAAAGAGCAAAGACTATCCTATTTCCAACAATCTTTGAAAAGTGAAAACTAAATCTTACATCTATGACTGTAAACTCCTGGGGGTTAGGGACCAAAAACTAGACATTGGGCTTTACTACACTACAAATAATAAAGAATAATTAACAATCGGAGCCCGCTACCCATGCAGCCAAAGTAACAGCCAGATGCTTTTAGTTACAGCAAATTAAAGACAGATATTTCACCACTTACTGCTTCCAGACTCTTAGGTAAAGCAGCTCTTTGATGCATTAGTATGGTCCATGATGCTCTCCTGGCCACCCCTCTTCCTGCATCTCACTTTAGTTCATATAACTACCCTAAACTACTAGTTCGGCTTCAGGTGGGTTGAAGCTAGATTATAAATTTATAGGATGTAGTTTATTTCCAAGTTTATTGATGCTAGATCGATAGCTAGTGGATTGTAGTAAATTGTGGTACACTTGCACAGAGAGGACAGATGATTATATCTTCCTCTTATACTGCATTTTTCATCCATAGATCTCAATGAACTTTATAAATTAGATAGATTTTATTACTCTCATTTTCCAGATGGGGAAGCTGAGGCTCACAGGGGTGAGCAAAAGCAACAGGCTAGGAAAAGAACCCAAATCTCCTGAGTCGCAGTCTAGTGTCCTGTCTATTAAGTCAAATAGCTTTGCTGGGATAAGCTGCTGTGTGTCCCTAACAGGAAAGTGTTGTTCTGCTTTGAATCTCTAGGGTATGGAAAAATCAATTTATTGTTCCAGGGATTGCAATGAATGACCAAGTTATGTTTTACAGTTCTTTGGGGCTGGAAATATCAGGCCATTTTAGGATCAGAATCTTAGTAGCTGCCCAGGGAGTAGAAAGGTGAAATAGTTTTCAACTATTGTTTTAAAAAATGCTGAGAAATGTGTGATGCAGGTCCAGAAATGCTATGGTTTCTGCAGAATGGGCAAGACCTAGGCTTGTACAGTTTCAACCACTCTCATGGGGACAAAGACATTTCTTGAATGTTTCTAGTTTACAAATAAACTTAAACAGCTCTCTGTTTAAACAGGCACTGGCAGAGGGCCCGATGTGTAATGTTTTCCTTGATAGGCGAACTTGTGATGTTAATGCTACAGAATGTCTTATGAAGTTATAACTAATATTTGTCTTTTTGTCTATATTTGCAGTTGAAGGGAATTCTCTGTACTTTTACTTCTGAAATGTTGTTGATGACTGTAAGCCAAAGCTTGTAAAGTCTGTGTGAGCTGCACAAGTGTCCTGCATAAGCAGCATTTGAAAGCTAATACAGCCTTTGACTATTACATAGTTATAAACTTCCTGGATGAGTTAGAGAGAGAGATAACATACTGTTATTGCAATTGTTCATCCCTGGGCATTTGGTCTGCAGGGTCTGATCTTGTTGATGATCAGTATGTCCTGTTTTTACCAGGGTACAGCCAATGCCAAGAGTGAATTTTCTCTATCCAATTTTCCACTGTACATATTGTCAAATTTCTTTTGTTCCATGGGTCAGTAGTCTGCTGCTCTAGCTTTACTGTGCCAATAATACATGTCTGGAGATTAATCTGACCTTGGCTTCTGCTCCAGCTGCTTTAATCTTGAGGTGGTATAGGCTTCTATAGTAGCACTTTCTCTCACTTCTGAGTCTCAGCATTCTTCTGTTGTCAGCAAATATCTGTGAAACCCACTGCCAAAATGTCTCACCTCCCTCTAGTGGATGGTCTACATAGAGGATAGCAACCTATTACTGCTATCAGTTATTCCCTTACCTCAAGCAGTTAGGGTCTGTGCTGTAGATCTAAAGATCCCAGCCGTGCTGATGAACCATGTGGGCTGGATATGGTTAGATATGAAAGAATTCGGGCGGGAGGGGGGCAGATGTTCGGTTTGCTTTTTTAACTAATATAGGAAATCCCATACAAAAACTGTTGAACGAACATTAAGGGGGCTAAATTGAGCACTCAAAAGTTAAGAATTGCCTTTTTGTAAGGTTATCTGGAGCAATCCCTGCCCTACAGAGGTGGTGGGCACTATACCTGTGTTTGTCTGGTTCACGGGGCAACTCTTTCCTTTCCCATTTATGTACCCAGAGAGCAGTCAGGCACTATCGGATCCCTACTATGTGAACCTTTTCATTCCCATTTGATGATTATGTATTAACCTTGTAGCCATAGTAAGGGGAGAGTTTTAGCTGTATCCCCTGTGGTGAAGTGAACTAAATCAGCAACCTTCATATACTTGGGAGTTTAACCAATAAAGGGACAGTTGTTTTTTTCATTCTTGGTTTACTTCTGCTCTTTGGACAGGTAAAACACAGGACAAAGAAGGAAGAAAAGAAAAGTCAACAAAGGAACAAAAGGCAAGATTCCCAGAGAGCAAGACAAAGGATGCAAAGACAGGACGCCCAGGTACATATTTTAAACATTAATCACCCTTTCCGTGTATACGCAGCCTCAAGCAAGGGCCTTGCAGTGGGAAATGACACTTCATAAGATATCATATCCCCTACATAAAACAGCCAGACTGAGATTTTCAAAGCTGCCTAGCCCTATTAAAATTAATGGGAACTGGATGTGCATATCCCTAAGCAGCTTTGAAAGTCTGAGCTCCAATTTGCATCTGGACAGGGCAGGGATATTTGTGGGCTCTTCTCTAGCTACCTGGCTCACAGAAGTCCTGGGACCTCAGAGAAAGAGCGTTTGATGGCAGAGCAAAGCTTCCTGATGATTTCAGCTGAGCACTGCACATCAGAAGATATTGTTTGTACCTCATTGGCTCCCTTGCAAGTAGCTTCCCACACTGAGCTATAAAAGGTGCCGTTGAAGCCACTCATCTTGTACTTCCCACCTCTTCCAGCAGTCTTGCCACAGCAAAAAGGAGGACAGTATAGTCAATAATGTTCATTTATGCAATAATCTTGAATCTCCTTCCCCACCCCGTAAGTTTAAAATGAAAAATTTCTTAATAAGCCATACATCAAGAATGTGCATGTTATAAGAAACAGGAACCTTGTTTCCTAAGGGCCAGGTTGTCTCGCATCACTGCATGGATGTTTCCTTCCCCTTGAATCCCCAGTGCACAGGATGTCCTAGAGCCCATCTGATAGCAAGGAATGAATGGGGCTCACACTCCTAGCCACCCCAAAGTCATGGATGTGGAGAGGAAGTAGATGCCCCATGCCATCTCCATCAGTAAGCAGAGAAGAATGTACATTGTTGCTCTGCACCACCATCTTTCTGAGTTCTCCCACTGAGGCAGAATCGCTCTGCAGTACTCCCAACATAGGCCAGTTGTTTAAGCTCTGAGGACTCTGTGCTGTTTTATCTTTTACTGCTATGCTTTACTGGACTGAGATCCTAAATCTTCTCTTCAACAGATGACAGTTGGCCCTGGACATCCCAGAGACTAGTTAGTATTAGGAAGACTGTTAGTGTTCTATAACTTGAATTATTAAATTGTACTTTGTGGGAAGAACTGGGCTTTACAACTCAAGCCTATTTCATATGACAAGGCTTTGCTGACAGTCTATTAGCCATGAATAGAAAAGCTGATCAGAAACCAAGAGAAGAAATCTTAATGGTACAATTCTGTTTAATGCACCATATATAAATTAGCACAGAAAGAAGGTGAATTCTATAATTGGGTAAATTTGCTGTCAAATTTGATATGGAAGTTTGGTGCAAATATATTTTAATTGGGTATTTGTTTTATTTAAAAATATACTCTGAAATCCTTCTGGTTACACACATCTTAGTCAGGCTCTCATCCTTGGGAAAAATACAGTAACAAAAGAACAAGCTTTATAAAATAGCTCCTGAGTAAATGGAATTTAATGGGGTCAATTATCCCCACATGCTTGCATGCAACTTTCATTAATATTAATGGGAGTTAGACATGCGCATTGAGGGAATGTAGAATAAACTGTCATTGCATCTGTAATATTGTTTTTTTGCTGGCCTAGAAACATAGTGTGCAAAATAATTCTTTCAATGATACCGAATACAGTTAATGGAAGAAAAACCCCAATATATATAATATTTATTCTCCTCCGTTAGATATGAAATGAGTGATGAAATAAAAGAATTAAACACGAGAGAAGCAGGGGTGAATTTTTAGTGTTTGTTATAATTTAGCTTTACGTTACATGCATGTCTCCTCTATAAATAATTAATGAAATGGAAATGAATATGTAGCAGGCTGGATTCTTCCCTCTAAGGGTTAAGTTCCATTTCTACAAATTGGTTTGTGCCCTATTTCTGTTCTTGTGTCTCTGTGCATCTAGACATTTTCTTGGCATCTGTAACTCTTCTGAGATTTAGGGAGATCTTCAGAGATTTGCTAGTAATTGACCTGTTTGGATTGCACATGACTGGCATCTGCTAAAAGATAATATAGTCCTGCATTTTGCTGTTAAGTGCCGGTCACGTTATTAACTTGTGGCCAAAGCAGAATAAAGACTCATGGGACATCATTTTCCCTTCGACAACTTCATTTTGTTCTTACCGTAATCTCCATTATAAATGAAGCACTTTGGTTGTAGCTTAAAGAGTCACAGAACCTACAGCTAATCAGCTGCATTTGTCCAATAATGTATCCATGGACTTCTCTGTTCATTTTTTGTAGGAGTTACTGTACACTGAGGATAAAGGATCAACATAACACTGAAGTCAGATGATTTAACCTTCTGCCACTTCTTTAACCACTAAAAAGTTCCTGCTACCACTAATGTGGCAGTGGAACACGTGTAAATGTTTTCTGAGAAAACAGGGTTATCAAACAAAGCAGGCCACATGTTATTGTTCCCTTAGAAAACAATAATAATGAAGAAGCTTAGATCAGTCCTACTCCAAAGGCGTTTGTTTGAACCCTATTTGCTCAACATTTCTTATGTTGCAGAGACAAATACTGCTCTCAGTTACAATGGTATAAATCTGGAGAAGCTCTATTGTCTTCAGTTCCAATTCTCTGACCACTGAAACCAGTTTTACACTAGTTTAACTCAGCTGATTTCAACAGCTGAGTTCCTCCTCATTTACACCTCCTTTAAAGTCTGAGAAATTTTAACTTAGAATTTGAACCTAGAAACAATGAAGTAACAAATAAACACAAACAATTCACTTTTGTATGGCAAAGGATAAAATCCTGCTGATCTTTGCAAGTAGCAATGACAACTCAAAGATGGTGCCTTGGGGCCTGCAATAACCTGAAGGCTAATTAACTGCATATAGTATATTAAAAAAATAGATTAAATAAATTCAGCACAAATCTCTAAAGACCAATAAGCATTTTTAGACAGTCTAACTAAATTTCCCCCCTGTGACACTTTGGGGTTCAATCCAGACCAGCAAGGTGTTGTGTCACAACCTGTCCTGACACCTTGGATGCCTCTGTGCTGTGGAGCTTTGATTCAGAGCCCTGACACCTGTAGCCTGCTTACAGCCCAATGACCTCACACTGGCTTCCACCACCTGGTTACTTCATGTGGGGAGGCACCAACACCCTCCCAGTCCCAAGTTTTCCCCAAAACCATCTGCCCAATAGTGTCCAGTCCTTCTGACTGTAACACTCTCAGAACCTTATTAAGTTTGCTGCTCCTTTAAAGGGGCAGTGCACAGCACCAACCTGTTATTTAGCTGAGGACTCAAACTCTCTTTAATATATAGCACTGAGAGGGCTTGTAGTAAAACTAAAAATAAGTTTATTAACAAAGAACATAGGATTAAGTGATTTCCAGTAAAAGTGAAAGAGATGAAAAGTTATAAACAACACACACTTTCTAGTGACTAAATTTAACTGCAGCAAGTTACATTCTTGGCCTCAGGGGTGGCTCCAGGCACCAGCACGCCAAGTGCGTGCTTGGGGCGGCAAGCCACTGGGGGCGCTCTGCTGGTCGCCGCGAGGGCGGCAGGCAGGCTGCCTTCGGCAGCTTGCCTGTGGAGGGTCCGCTGGTCCCGCAGCTTCGGCGGACCCTCTGCTGGCAAGCCGCCAAAGGCAGCCTGCCTGCCGTGCTTGGGGTGGCAAAATGTCTAGAGCCACCCCTGCTTGGCCTAAGCAGGTTTCTCATCTATATTCAGTTTCCAGAGACTTTCCACCCCCTTGGTTGAAAGATTCCACTTTTCTCAGTTGTACATGAGCTCTGGCCTCTTGTATCTGCCCAGTAATGGATGCTGGCATGATTTTCTGTCCTTGCTTATATCTTCCAAAGTTCAATGACTTTGTTTCAGGAAGCATGAAGGTTTCCTGGAGCTGCAGCTTCCATCTGCCATTGAAAGGGTTAAGTGGCCATCTTCCACATTGGTTTGCCTGATAGCTTTGTCTACCCTTCATGTAAATGTAATTTCATGGTCTCTCTTTGCTCAATTCATATTGGAGAAACATTCAAGCAGGCAGAACCACCTTTCTGTGTCTAGGATGGTGTGACTTAAACCTTACCTACCAAACTCATTTTAAGAATGTATTTCCAGCACCTATTTCTTCATATATCACCTGTACATACACCACAATATTAATGATCAGCATGTCACCAGTTTATATTATGAGACCTTACCTGCCCCCTTTTAGATAAAGAATATGACAGTAGAGGGGCAAGTAGGATGACAAACCTGATATGTGTTATGTTATGCTGTTCCCTCTGCCTATTGGTGTCAAGGGGCTTCCAGGGTCACAACCCCAAAACTCACTGAGCTATATTCTAAGCATGAAGAGGTACTGTGTGGGATTAGGACACAGAAGATGTCTGTTTATGATGTTCTCCTACAATAATCCTTTCTGTTTAATACCAAAGGAGATGGTGAGTGCTGGTATAATGAAAGGCTTCATTTGTCAGTGTTATCAGTGATGCTTTTGTATCTCCCATTATAAGGCTATTAGAAATAGATTTTATCCCAAACAGTTCTGTAAGGCCACCACCTCACCCACCTTGTCTCTCTCCTTAACACATACATTTTTTAAAAATCAAAGCTACTTCTGTGGCCCTAATTTGGTAAAACAGAGCAAAGCAAATCATTCCTAATGTTTAGTTTTACAGCTTAGTCAAATATCATTATCTCATCTCATTATCTCATAAAGTAAACCCCAAGATGTACATAAAATAACAGTATGCAGGCAAAGTGCTATAAGACCAGTGCAGAGGACGGCAGGGAACTCAGCAAGGAGTTAAGAAGGGGGAAAATCCACCTTTATTCATAAAAAGATGGATCAGTCAATAACTGGGGTGTATTCAGGTCAGTATCCAATAAATGTAGCGGTCACCCAAAAAAGTCTGTGGTTTGGCTGATGAAATGAAATGACATATACTAAATTATCTTTAATTCTCCTAGCACAGTACCTTGAGAATGGAAACATACTTTCCTTCACCAGGTTTTTAAATCAAGTAACATACTCTGAGCACGTAGAATATAAAACACAGACTTGTGTTAAGCATCTGTCTTCAGTGAAAAATATGTTTAAAGGACCTTAGCTCTTAAATTGCTATAGTCCTGGCCCTATGACTTGGCTGATACTGTAATGTACTTCCTCTGTGACTTGTCTAATGTGCTTGTGTCACTGTTCCATGGAAGTGAGAGATCCCTTGGTGTCTCTAGAGGTACTTGTGAAGGTATAAGGGCTATCATTCCTTTGCAATCAGAGGCCTGCAGCTGGCTGGCTGCCTGATTAGCCCTGCCTGCTGCACCTGAGAAAAGAGTTCGAACTTAATTAGCTGATCCTTATGAAAGAGGGCAGCAGGAAATGGAGGGGGAGATTGCAACACCCCCAGAAAGATAAAGAGGGGCCAGCAGCCATGTTCCTAATGGACTGCTACTGGAACTACTGCAGAAAAGAATTGCTCCAGAAACCAAATGGACTAAGGGAGACTGTGTGAAATCTTTTTTCCTGATGTTCTGAGGTCAGAGCCGGGACATTTTTTGGTTGCTGAAGTTACTAGTGTGAGAGACAGATTTGGGAAAGGGACTACTCAGCCTGCACAGACTTTTGAGGGAAGACTCATGAAGTTTTGATTTTTTATTTTTTTTGTTTAGAAGGCTTAAAATAAGCCCACTGACCCTGCTGGCAATTGCTTCCCTTGATTCTGTGAGAGAAGTCCGACAGAATTACCTCAAGGAGTGAGCTGGCTCAGTAAGTGCAAAATCTGGTTTAGTAGGAGGAGGGTGCTATATGTTAAGGCCCAATCCTTTACAGCACTGTAAAGTGCCTGCTTCTCCTTTCAACTACAGCAGTTCTACACCCCAGAAACAAAACCGATTTCAGTGGAATTATTCCTTGTTCACCACACTGCAAGAGAGCAGTCAGGCCCTCTATTTCCTTTATACACACAACTCCCAATAGCATTGACGTGGGTTATGTGTGTTACAGGGAATGGAGCTCTGTTACAAGGTAGCCAGGGAGTCTTTACTGGAACCTTGTTTTGGATATTAACACTAAGTTATGTTTGCACATGCCAAGCACAACAGAGTCCTGGCTTCCAGGAACTCCCATAAAACAAATAACAACATAATGGTAGCAGCTCATCAAAAGATAGGGCCAGATCATGCTGTACAGAGAAAAGTCTATTTACAGGGTAGGAAACTTTGAGAGTTTCAATTTGCTGAGATCATCTCCCGATGGGAGAGGTTTACTTCTTCAGGTTTGATCACCACTCCCTCCTGGCTATGCAACTCCCACAAGAGCTGTACACCTATTGTTTACCTTAGCTGGATCTGTCCTGATCTTTCTCTCTCACACACACCCTAAGAACAGAGGGAGAAACTGCATAAGTCTGTGCTGAAAGGATGGGAAAATCCATATTACATGGGGAAATCCATGCTAATTTTACAGGGGTTGTCATGCCACAGAAAGCCCTCAATCCCTGTGTTGACCCCTCTTGGTCCAGCTATGTGTCCCTTCCCCATCCAGTGTCAAATATGCAAATGTCCTACTTAGACTGACATTCAGATCTAGTTCTCATCCAGGCATGAATCTCAAAGAGACATTGGGTCATTCATTCCACAGCATCAGCAGCCATGCAAAACAGATCTATAGAGCTGAATATGATTCACATGTTGACTTACACTGCATCTATGTAGTCTTTCTTAGCACCCCCAATGGCCTCAAATGTGGTGAACATGATAGGGGGAAGAAACACATAAGCCCCCAAATCACCCTTTGTGTGAGATCCCTTGGGTTGGAGGAACAATTGCCCAATTGTACCCTCTGGAGCATCCCACATAAAAAGAAGAGAGGGGAGCCAATCAAAAGAAACTCCATCCACTTCCACTAGTGACATCAGAGGAGTCAACAATTCCTTATAGTCAATAGTATGCTAAGAGATCTAAAAGGTCAATATACTTATATCTTCATCCACCACAAAAACGAAATTGTTGACCAATTCCACCAATGCAGTCTATGTCCAACAGGCAGGTCTGAACCCAGTCCAATCAAGTTAGGGAAATTTTAGGATTCCAGGTAGTACCAGGCTTGCTTGACCACAACTACTTAATGATCTTCCCCCAAATAAGAGGAGATATGCATGGATTTCACAACCCTGTCAGAGCCAGAGATTTTTTTAAAGTAAACATCCCCATCAATGCCTCTTTAAGAACATCTCTCACTTTGTCATTGACTCTCTTTGTGAGGGCCTTAATAAGCCAAGCAGAATGGGGTCCTAGCCATTGGTTGAGACACTGAACTCCCCTATCACCTCCAGCACCTCGGTGAGTGACAATGGCCAAAAGTCAAGTGCAAAAGAGCGTGGGAACATCCTTGTATCTCCTGGAGATATTATCCTAAAACTACAGAAACAGGTTGTCTGGCAATGTGAATCTGAATAGTTTTATCCACAAAGTAACATGCAAATGCCTTATAGTGAGAGAGACTCAGCTGTCTCCAAGTAGAGGCAACATAGTTTAACCGGATTATTTACCCTTGTGAGATTTCTCAGATAATCTGGCTGAGGCAAAGAACTCATGCTTTGCCTTACTCAGAGCCATATAAGACCAAAATCTCAGCAAAGACTCAATACTGTTACTCAAGAGTGAGCAAACAACTTGTCACTCTAATTTGCAACCACTTTCTAATTTACAACCATTTTCTTTTTTGGTAAAATCGAACTGAGTACATAAATGTTTATCATGCTCAGAGTTACATAAAAATACAAATACATAACCCCAGTGTACCTTGGGATGAATAAATGATGGAACTTCATTTTGCATTGTTTACCTAAACAGTGTGACCTTCATGGCATCTGGCAGGCTGACATCTTCAAGCATACTGCCACTGATGAGATTTTGCCCAAATCTACGGAACAAAAATCAGCAGAGATAAAACCACAGCCTATTTGTACTTGTGCATTTAAGTAGCCAAATGGTTCTAAAGTATTTTTGGAAAAGACAAGGAGGATCGCATGAATAAATGAATGATTTTACTAAAAAGAGCTTCTGCTGTAGTTAAGAGTTTTCATTAATGACATCCAGATAGAGTTACCTAAAAAAAAAGTATGGCGTTGGTTTGTTGCCATTTAAATCATCAACTACTGTATATTTTCAAGACCTTTTGGCTCCAAGCTCAGGCTACTTAAGGGACTGTGTGAGTTATGAAAGGGACAGGTAAGAGGAAGTAGAGGGGAATATTGGATGTCCATGAGCACTATAACTAATATTACTACAAATCTGAGTTCCCATTTTCTTTGGTTTCTTTCAAAGAGAATTAGACATAATTGGAGCAAAGACTCAGGAAGAAAAGTGAGAGGAGAGACAAACCCAGTAAAGGGAGCTTATAGTTACAAATCCTTAATATCTTGTCAGCTTTTTTGTAATTGATTTATTAAGTGCTTTTCAACACTGTAGTTCTTCATGAGTTCATTGGAGAGACAGTCAAGATTACTAATTAACTAATCATAGAACACAGTTTATTACCAGCAGCTTGCAAAAATCCATGAGTTTGGCTTGTACTGGCAAAAATGTGATCTGCCAGCAAAATCCTGACTGTGAGAAAACATTTATGGTTTTGTAGATGACAGAAAATAAGGTTAATGTTAACTCTGTTGCTATGTTTAAGGAACAAACTAACTGCCTAGTTTTGAAACCAGCTAATTTCCTTACCCTTATTACTAATTATGTGTTAGGCTTTTAAAAATGTTTCCAGTTTCAATAATATATTTCTTTTCCTGTTGATGCAATTTGCATTTCTCTCTGCTTGGACAGTGAAAATAAACTCATCAGATTTACTTTAGTTTCTAGTCAATTTCACTACAGGTTCTCATTCAGTAGCACAATGCTTCAAATTGAACTCAGATTTGCATGTGAGAACAAATAGAAACACAGAAACTGCACTTGTGTTTTGTATTCTCCTACTAAATTTTGTTCCTAGATTGATCTGACAGCATTCCTTTAAACTGAATATGTAGCAAAATGAAAGACTTTTCAAGGCTGATATTTCACTTGGATATATTTTCCACCATTATTCTGGTTGTGTGTGTTTACAAAAAGATCCAGCTATATTTCGGCATGAAAGGTGGTTAATAGGGAATTTTAAATAAGGATGGGTGACTCAAATGAAGAACCCCTCTTCCACCTATCTCCATCATTATCCTTCAGACCCATGATGAACATTTATACCAATTTTTAACAAAAAACATTTTTAATCTTCAAAAAGTTCAGTTAACATCTTAACAATTTTTTATTGTGTTGGCACATCGTGATTCTAGCCATAAGAACAAGTGCCAAAATAATAATCTTGGCATGTTTCCAGCTTGTTCAGAAGTAACTGGAACAATTTTACACACACATCCCAGAAAAAAGCCTGATTTGAGATTTATATAAATGTTCAGGTCCAGAATTTCTGCTATTACCTGTTCATTTTGCACCACTCAGATGGCACAAAGTTGATGGATTCAGGACACAAATTGCCAATGGAGAATTCCCTTTGCAGAAGGGAACTCCCCCCCTTGCATAAAGCCAGCAGAGGTGAGTCCTGATCTAGTTGAAGGTTGGAATGGAACTTGAACACAGGGTTGAACTGATCCCTAAGAATGTATCAAACAGGTGCATCCTTATCTAAAATGAACTTTCTAAAGTTTTAACATTTGTCTGTCATTAACTGTGAATCCCCCCATAAAGCTCAGTGGAAATCAGCACCTCACAGTATACAACACATTTTCAATCTCAAAAAGCTCAACTTGGGAACTTCCAGAACTTTTTAAAATAAATTTTAAAAAAGAACATCAAAATGACTGTCTGGTCCACTTTTCAGTGAATCAGTGAATTTTAAAAACATGAGGAAAAATACAATGGTACAACCTTTGTCAGCTTTGGTCTGCCACAATGGAAGCATTAGCTGTGGTAAATGCAGTCCAGAGTTTTAGGAGCTAAATTCACCTTTTTAAAACTCCAGGGTTTTGATCATACACAGCCCCTATATACATGCCCTGTTGTTTATAACTGTAAGTTTATAAATGGGCCTGTACCTTTTTGGTTTATGTCTGTATTTTCCTTCAGTCTGGTAAAGTAAGATGTTTACATTTGAGTTTTGTATCATAAGAAGGCAGAGATGGGGTCACATAGATCTTTCTTGATGGAAAGTAACATATTATAGCACTGTAGAGAGTACCTTGTGCCTGATATAGATGGAGAACTCTTCTCATTTGTAATTATTATGCTTTGTCTCTTCAAAAAAAGCAAGGTTGTCTTGACAAGTAAAGATGAATTTGGTGACATCTTGATATTGTTGTTTCATCTTTAACATAAAAACATTCTCCTACAACAAAAATAGCACTTGAAATAAGGCTTGCCTAGCTTTGTACTGTACATGTGCTGGTTTTGTATATGGCTTCAAGAGGTGAGAATATGCAGAGCAATATAGTTTCTTCTGATTTTTCCATCATTTTACATAACTATGCCCACCTCTTCAGGAATGTTCTGGGCCTTGATACACTCACAGGAGAGTTTCATCCTATTGTATCCCACTTGATGCAACTTTCACTCTTATTCTCCAGAGCACCCACAATGGACAAAACAATCAGCCAATCATTATTCCATCAGGAATGTCTGCTTGAATGTATTACCTAATGGTAAACTCATAGAATTACTCTCTCTTATGTTCCCGAGACCTAACTACTTCCCCATAAGTATAGCAACCTCTTTAGCATTTGGAGAATATTAAACTAAATACATCTTGCCAATGGCAAATAGTGAAAGGGCAAGTTTTATTTTAATTACTGCAGACAGAAAAAAAGGAGTTCTTTAAGAAGTCTGTCAGTTTAAAGCTATATATAACTCTTTGAGGAATTCCTTAGTGATTTTCCTGCTTAAACAGATTTCCTTTAAAATACATTTGTTTTGCTGTGTAGGCTGGAATTATTGTAAAATCAGATACTCATTTTTCAAAAGTCTGCTCTGACTTTGTAATGTTGGCACAGCATACAGTACACACACATCCCCTGGACAGCTTAGATTTACTTTATTGAATATGTGGAACAGAGTAAAAGATTATTTTTTTTAAATGACTCGACGTTATAGAGCTAATGTTAGCTTCCACCAAGTGCATGTGCAATCCTGTCAGGTGAAATCAATGGAAATGGGAGCTGCAAGGGACTGCTCTCCCTTCCATTGATTTCAGCAGAATTTTTTTCCTGATCCAAAGCACCTTGAAATCAATGACCACCTTTCTAATGACTTCAGTGGGCTTTGGATTAGGCCCTGAGTGTCCATCATATCCAGACAGCAGCTATGCTCACTTGGCCCTTTTGAGATTCCAGTTTCAGTTACATGACCCGACAGATCATCTTCCAAATCAGTGTTGCGGAAGATATACAGCAGATAGGGTATTACTAATCTGCTTGCTGCATGGGAGGTGCAAGGAAAGCACTGGAACATGCGAAGTGCACCCCCCCACACACACACACACTCCTTTTGCGTTATTTTAAAGGAGAAAAAATGTTTAGACCCTTACTTCTTTCCATATGCTGTTCTTTTGTGTAATTAAGTGTAGTTCTGAGGAATTTGAATATTTAATAAAACCTTGAGCCATTTAAGTGCTCAGCTCTGTAACGAGTTACTCAATGTTATCATTGTAGTGGTGACTTCATATTAATTTCAGGGCATGCTGTATCATTCCAGGAGAACACCTTATGAAATTATGATGGGCTGCTTTACTACGAGCCCATTCCCAGTGCTGTGAGATGTGATTAGAGATGCACTGGGACAAATTCTGAGGTCATGTGTAAAATGTTACAAGTTACACATTAGTAAATAGGTGAAAGGGCTGGGAACCTAATAAAGTCTGATAGTGTAAATACAAGGAGGGTCCAGAAGAGGAAAAGCAGCTAACAAGAGGGTGTATGAAGTTGTAATTTAAAGTCTCACACATTACTTTAGCTATATCTTCTGGTCTCTCAGAGTGTAAATTGTCCCATAGACACACTTATTCAGTTACTGACCTGTAACTTATTACATATTACATAGCAACTCTGAATTTGGCCCATTATCTCCCCAAAACATGTCATGAATGTATATCAGTGCTGCAGATAGGTTTAATGTGTTTATGCCATTATAAGAAATGGCTTTCTAAGTTCTATTACTGATTAACTAGGTTCTGGGTTGTTTTTTTTTAATATACTCAGCAACTCAGCTTGTATGCTGAAGGGGAAAATAATGTTCCCTAGGTTTGTGCAGACTTCTGTGGTGTGGAAGGCCCAAATATGTTTTTATTCAATCAAGGCCTTAAAGAAAACAGCTCAAAATTATACAACAGTCCAGGGAGAAATGGAATATTAAGCTAGAAAATCTAGTAGTCACGTGGGCATGTGTAAGACCTGGCTTGATTGCTGTTCTCTCACTTCTCAGTGCAAGTCCGGCAAAGGCTCTGAACTCAGGACCCATATCTGTGAGGTAATCAGCACCCTCAGCTCCCATTGAATTCAATAGAGTTTGGGGTAGTTAATACAGCACAAGAATGGACCCTCCATTAATACACAGCGAGGATTGCTTGACTTCCCGCAATAGTGATTCTTATAGTCAGTTAGGATAGCCCACTCTGGGCTACAAAACTATGAAGACTTCATTTTGAGGTTGGATAACATACATCCTAAATTTGCTTTACCCTAGTTTGGCACCTGACTTACCATCTTCAACTTAGACTGAAATATGACAGCGAATTGTTTCATAGATAAATATATCTCCTTGTCAGGTCGGTCAAAAATCTGCCATTCCGGTAATTCTGATACTGAGGGTTTAGTTTGACTTTTCATATCTCTTGTCAGACATGACAAATTATTTACGGGATGGGTTTGTTTTTTGTGGGGGTTTTTTGATCTTGTTTTGTTGGTTTTTGTTTTAAAGAAGATGGCATTTTTCCATTCCTCCTTATAAGCAGATTTGAAGAAAAGATCATTAGCAACATTTCTTGATCTGCCAGTCTAGCCCTTAAATCCAATTTAATGTGGATTTAAGATTGCTTAAAGAACTGAATGTACGATATTTAGGTATTACCAATATACTGAAAGATAGATGAGACGTCCTCATGGTAATACAGCTTTTAACCTTTCCTCTCCTCTACCATGATGGGGGAGAATTACAGTAAATGATAGTTACCTTGTCTGCAGTATGGACAATTGATTTGACCTGACTGCCTCTGATGCTCTAATGGACTTTGTGGCTGAATCCCTGGAGATATAAAATATGTCCAAGTGAATTGGGGCAGGTTAAAGAACAGACCTGCTTTTCATGGCTGGCTCAAACTATAATAGATCTCCCAGTTGTTCTGAGCAGAAGATTAAAAGTGATCAATACCCAAATCATTAAAAAAATGTGTTGGCCTCTGTAAATCTACTTTAGGGTTTTTCTTTTTAGTACCAAACACTTTTTTACACAGACTAGCGAAATAAATAAATAAAAAATAAATAAATAAAAAAGGCGAGGTTGGGGGGAGACGATAATCATCTTCCATGTGAACCATATGAGATTTTATAAAAAGCTTTTAGTTTTGTTTATTCTCTCGTAACATGTTCCCTTTAATATTAAGGGCCAGACTCTCAGCAGCTATGAATCAGCATAACCACTGAAGTTATGCCAATTTACACCTTAAGTATCTTTAGTATAGATGAAATGACAATCTTATAATACATCCTGGGGCAGAAAGAAATCTAGGTCATGGAGCATGATATCTAGAACCTCAATTATAAATGCATTTTTATTTCATGGCTATTATAATTAAACTGGCTGAGTCAGAAACAAGGTTTACGCTACATCTGTTAAGGAAAGAGAAAATCCTCCTGTTATTTTTAGGCCCTGCTTCAGCAAAATATTCAGCCTAATTCTAAGTACCTGATTAGTCTCATTCACTTCAGTGGGAATCTGCACAGGCTTAAAGTTATACATTTATTAAGTTCCTTGCTTACCGGAAGCCTGAGTGAAGAGTAATATCAATGTTCTGTGTGTAACACATTAAATATGGTGATGGTGACTGACCACAAAAATATAGCCTAGAGATGAGTCAATATGAAGTCTTAATCCACATCCAAACTTCCCCAAAGTTTGGAGATGTTTGGCTCTGGAATTTCGGTTTGGCCAGCCACAGAGATAAGAACCAGTCACAATGTTCAAATTTGCATATGGAGATAACCTTTCTCAGTGTTCAAAGGTATTTGGATCTAGGGATTTAGCTCGGGCTTGTCTCTATTGTAAATGTACTGGATAAATCAGACTGGAATGAATGAATTTATATGATGAACTCACATTTCAGGAGTCAAAGTATTTCAGTGTAGAACTGTGGCTTATATTTAGTTTATTTCACATGACTATCATGTAATTAGATCAATGTAGAAGTTCAGCAATTCTATACTGAAATTGTAGTTTATCTTATCCAGCAGGAATTCTTGTGCTATTTTTACCTTTTACATCCCTGTGATTGTTTGTTTTAAAAGCTAAATGTGTGACACTGCCCTATGTAAGGAGAAGATTATTTAATTTAAGGGACTACTATATGCAGAAAAGGAAAGTCAGTTGACTAGCTCTTTTGTGTGTATTTATGTCAGTCGTGTGGAGTTGCCCATATTCTCAGTCTTGCAGTGAGTTGAAAACATAACATCCATAGGTTGTATGAAGAACAACTGGTGACCCCTCAGATCTATCTATTCTTGTATTTGGAAAGATAGTCAGGTGTTACAAGCATCTAGCCATATGAAAGGCCAAAGTTGAACACTACATTATCTGAGTAGATGACACCATATTCTTATTCCTCAACAATTCTAACAACTTACAGTCCCCCTCAGTCTCTTTATGAACACAGATGTCATTTTAATGGGTGGATAGGCGAAGTGACAAGAAGATGACCTGTGGGTGAACTCAGGGGCAGGTGAGGCCTGTCAGTTTCTAATTTGAAACTGGTGTCACTCCTGAGGAATGGTTGGTTATAATCACATTTGTAACCGATATCCTATAAACTCTGCAAACCTTCCCAGTGTCTCTCTTATGGGCAATATGAAATTAACAGTTCATGTTTATGACTCTGGATACCGAACTAAATCAAATAGATTTTGGTAAGTATCTCATCTCAGTACATTTTCCAGGACAGAATTATGAACTAGTTTTGCCAAAGCATTAATTATATTCTTGCTTTAAAATAGGCATTTTGTGTTTATTTTGAAGATGCAGCATTGGTAACATACTGTAATGTAAAAGGCATGAAAAATAATTTCTTGTTTAAACAGTTTAAAATCTCGCTTGTTGCCATGCCAAGTCTCTAAAACCATTCGCAACTTGTAAGCCAGTGTCTGTGTTCTTGGAAACAGACCACATACTGTATCTGAAGTTTCTGAATAACTAACATAAGAGCACTGTGTAAATCATCCCTCTCAGACACATAAAATTGCCAGCTGCACGAGTTCTGCCATTAAGACTTGAGCCAAGTCCATAGGGTGAAGGTAGGGCAGAGTGCCAAAAAGGGGTGGAGTTATAGAAAATAAGACACTTATCCACCACATAATTTATTCCTAATCTACCCTCACTGCAGTTGAGCAAGAATGGACAGCATGACTTCAAACTGCTTTAGCTTGCACTTGATTTTTGGATAGCTTTGCAAACCCTCCCTATTCCCCCTCTTTTGTATATTCCTTTCAACCAGTATTTTTATTAGAGAAAGCTAAAAATGTAGCATTTGGATCTAGTTTTGGTTCAATTCAGGTTTAAGTCTAAATCAGGGCTGGGATTCAGTTTCTGATTCAGTGGCTCCAAAACTTGGTAGTGAATAATGTAGATTTAATCATCCACAGATGTGATCACTATAGCAGAGAATGAGTTGAAAACTTTATCTGATCATAAAGCATAAGTATTTGGTGCAGAGTAAAGTGTGATTAGCCATGTATAAAACTTGATAAAAATCAAGCCCATTGAGGTCTTTTCCAATAACCAATAAAATATTATGCTCCTGCTTATACTGTACAGAACAGTACAATATACCCAGTACAAACATATACAATACAACATATGTTTTAAATAGAGTGCCTACTTCTGTGGAACACAGTGCGATACAACAGCATGTGTTCCTTTTGGTTCAAAGCATTACAGAATAGATCCTCTTGAGCAATATGGGCCTTTTAAATAACGTGATGCTGGACTAAAGAGCACAATATTTTGACAGAAGAAGAATGCCCGTTTTTGCATTTTTTGGTGATAGGATGTTGGTGGGTTTTTTTGTTGTAGGAAGGAAGGTGTGTTCTGAATCTCTACTTTTATATAGCTATAATCTGCCAGAGATAAATTTAGTCCCACTTTAATTACAACATGTAAATGTATATTTTTTTAATTCCTTAGTGAAGTAGGTGTGTGTATTCAGCCTCAAAAACCTTCATTAAAGTAACTTTAAGACATGATTTAAACACAGCTCAGAATTATGACTATTCCAGTTGTATTTACTGGAAAACTCCTGGATTTGTGTGTCAGTGATTATGATAGATGACAGTCCCCCATGTGGAATGCTGGGTGATCTCACTACCACATGTGCTCCAACACCAGGACAGAAGTTAAACTGCAGTTCATCAGTTGAAATGCTAAAAAGCAGTTGAATAGGCTGTGAAAGGTGTTTTTTAAAAGCTTTTGATTGCAGTTGGCATTGTTAACCCTATTGCAGGAATCTATCTTCTTATTACATTGGTGCCACAAGAACCCAATGGACAAGGCTGTGACTTGTTTCCATTCTGTTTAAAGATGGTTTAACTGTAGTTTTAATAGTGTTGTAAGGAGGGAGAGATGAGGAAGAGGATACAAGGAGCATTTGCCTTTTCCCCTTACCCTCTGACCCCCAGTGCACCAGCATGGGAGCAGACCAGGATACACTCCTTGTTACCTCTTGGGTGCTAGAGATATGCACCTAGCAAAGTATCTGATATCACAGATGTATCTGGTGTTGGTCTACAGCCCTAAGGGAGTGTGGTCAGTTGAGATGAGGTGTAAGCATGTCCTCAGGTGCCCTGCATACCAGCTTCAATCTGCTGCAAGAAATGGGTTAGGGAAAGAGCACATACTTCTCTTTTTTTTTTTTTGAAGAGCATAAAATAGAGCTGAAACACATTGACTGCCAACCCACATTTTCCTAAACCATCAGGTCCAATGCAGGCACAATGGTTCCTGGATTCTTCACTTGGTCCTCATATCTCTGCTCCCCCTCTTCCTTTCCCAGAAAACTGTTGGTGATTTACAGCAGAATTCAGCCTTTCATGCTCTGTGAGGGAACATCCTCAGATTGAAGATCCCGATTCACTGATATCCATAGAGACACTCTGGGTTTACTACAGTATAACTGAAAGCAGAATTTGTCTCCAAGTTTCTCCAGTAAAACTGGAAAATATTTCATAACCATCTGAAACTAACCAAACTCCTCTGGCATTCAGGTTCGATTACCAACCCTAAACTCATTCCACATCCTGGAAATATTCATGAGTCTCAGCTGTCTTGGACAACTTCAAAACCCACCCAGTCTCCTGCCTCTCAGAGTCTAAGACCAGAAGAGACCATCACAATCATCAAGTGTGATCTCCTGCATAATTCAGGCCATATAATTTCACACAGTAATTCCTGAATTGGACCTAACCATCTCCAGTTGAACTAGAATAAGTCTTAATCAACTCAGAAGCCCCAGTATGTCCCATCTCTTTACCAAGGAACTCTTCTGTAAGCTACCAGATGGTCTGCAACTCTTCTGACCTCAAAGACAGCAGAAAAGCAAGGTTCTTTTGTGGAGAATGGAAAAATACAAAAATGAGACAAAGGACCTTTGCTGAGGGATTAAACTTGGCAGTTTTGATATTTTAAAAATACTCTACATATCAATGCAGGGTGTGTGAGAGAATGCCATTGGACTGAATGCAAAATGTTCATGAATTAGATATTCATAATACTTCTAAGTGTCTATCTGTCATGACCTCATGATAACACATGGTTATGCAACAGCCTTTTGAGCTGACACCATCAGACTGTGTCAAAACATCATCAAGTCATAATGTAATGAAATATGAGAGCCCAAAACTGATTTCAGGACCCTTGAATGTCCCAGAATCCTGACTTCTGAGATGTGACATTATTCTGATTTTCTTGGGCAATCCTGAAAATACAGGACAGAGGGCAATACTGTACTGCTCCACTCAAGGTGTGAAAAAATGATAAAATCAGTATAAAATAAATGGATCTTCTTCCTAATGCTATGCTTCATTTACTGCTGTTAATGTAATGAAATGGCTCTTAAATGTGACACAATTTCTCCAGTGCCCTAGACTGCATAGGTCATATAGAGTCGTAGAGTGGAAGGGCAGAAGGGACCACCAGATCATCTAGTCTGACCTCCTGAATATCACAGGCCATTAAACAGCACCTAGCCCCCTCCACACCAAACCCAACAACCATAATTAGGACAATGTATTACAGACCTGGGGAGAGTAAACTCTTGTGATTTACAGACAGAGAAGAGGAAGGACCAGTCCACATTCCAGCAGGGGGCTCCAAGGCAGCAGCAGAGCTTCACTGAAAAGCCTGTAGGCCACAACACAGCACTGAAGGCACTTTAAATACATCCTGAAGTAGTGATTACATGTATCGCTAAGGTGAATTACAGTACCTCATGTAAAGAAGCCACTGAAATCACAGCCTATAGCAGTTGCAGTTTGACTGTGGAAACCATCATGGAATTTTACCTCAGCTACAGAATTTGGTGCTGATCAAAAACTGATGGCTGCTTATCACCCTCTATAGCAGGGGTTCTCAACCTTTTTCTTTCTGAGGCCCCCTTCAACATGCTATAAAAACTCCAGGGCCCAGCGGGAGTCGGGGAGGTGGGGGACTCAGGGCCAGGAATGGACCCTTGGGCATAGGTGTAGTTTGACTTCTATTTTTGGCGGGGGGGGGGCAAGGGCCAGCAGGGCTCAGGCTAGCTCCACACAGCAGGCTCCAGGGAGGGAGTGCCACCTCCACCCCCTGTCTCACCTCAGCAGGCCACCCACCCGTCAGATGCTGTGTGCCGGTGGCTGCTCCATGAGGGCTCATCCAGGCCCCAGATCCAGGTCCCACCACCCAGGCAGCTCTGACTAGCTGCTTGATCAGTCAAAGGGGGCTGGGAGCTGAGAAGCAGCAACAACCCCGGGCACCAGCAGCAGCAGATGGCGGAATGCCACGGCTGCCCACTCCATGGCATCAGCAGCTAGAAGAGCAGCTGCCCCTCGCTGCCTGGCTCCAGCTTCCCGCCTAGGATCTGGCCAGAGGGTGAGGCATGAGTGGGGCTGAGGGAGAACAGTGATCCAAGAAGTTAGTTATATTGCTGCACTAGGGTGACCTGACAGCAAGTGTGGAAAATTGGGACGGGGGTGGAGGGTAATAGGCGCCTATATAAGACAAAGTCCAAAATATCGGAACTGTCCCTATAAAATCAAGACATCTGCACACTCCAAATATATTGGAATAAGGCAGTTATCTGAGTCCAGAGGCTGCTATTAATGCCACTTATGTGGTATTTTAAAGGAAAGTGCAGTGAACATTTTCAAATCTACATAGGGATGGGTGAACTGGTTTGGCTAAAATGAGAATTGACCTGAGCATCTGCCTAAAACTTGAAAAGAACCTGAAGAAAACTGCTGCCCTGCAGGTATAAAAGTGTTTGGATTTATTTTTCAGCATTTTTCATTATTGTAAGTTTCCCTGACTCCAGCCAAGAGGTGAAATGTCAGAAATACCCAGAGAGTCTAGTCCACCAATCATTTCCATCCCTTAAGTATCCCAAACTTCGGGATGTTTTCCAAAACCAAACTCTGAACCTTTAAACCACTTACAGATTTATTCCATTCAGAAATGGAATGACTGTTAAAACCATTGGCAAGAGTAGCACGGAATGATAGCACCCCCAGTCCAGCAAAGGGGCTGAGATCAATGGAACTTAAATGTGCGCTTAGACTTAAGCTGCCTTGCTGAATATGGATGGACTTCAACACTTCCTTAAAGTTAAGCAAGTGCTTAGGTGTTTTGCTGAGCTGGGATCTTAGGGACTGATCCTTGTACCTGAATCTATGCAAGGCAGATCTTTTTGCCTGTGCAGAGCCCTGTTCATTTCAGTGGGACTTCGTGCAAGTGTAAGGGTTCACTCACACAGATTCCAGATACTGCTGATCCCGCTAACTCTGAAACTGGCCAAATCCCCAGATCAACCCTCTTACAGCCAAGGCTGGAGAAAGGACTATTCCATGGTTCCCTCCACTCTAACTAGCCAAACAAGAATGTTAGAACCTAAATATTCCATTGTAAGTACTGTCTCATCTGATCAGACTTGTGAATAGAAGCTAAAACCATCTATCCCCAGTGATAAGGGTTTTTATTATGAAATAAAACAGTTATACTGTACATGACTGTTCTGTACATGCAATTTACAGAGAGAGTCTGCAGATTGCTGTCACTGACAGGTTCCCCTTTAAAACACAGACTTGTGTCTCTTCTTGAAATTTTCATGTTCATGGGAGGACAGGGGGAATAAATGTAATAGCATTAGCTGAAAACTTCTATTAGGAAACTTAGTGAAGTGTCTACAAGACTGTATGTCAAAACACTTTTTTATTGCTAGTTGTTGAGAAGTACAATGACCTACAGCAGCGCCGCCGTTTGTGATCATTTGAGTTTGTCTGTATTCTCCATACTTAATATCAGTTCTTCATTTGAAAAGACTAACTTTTGTGAAGTTACCAGATCCCATGTTCATAAATGCATGTTTTCATCCTCACCCTTTCAAGACTTCAAAATATTTATCAAATAGATACAAAAAGGACATGCTAAATTAAAATAGAGTACTTAACATTTTAATGATCTCGTCTCATGTTTGTAAATATCATGACCTTTAAATGTTATAATAAGTAAGAATAGAGAATATTTTATTGAAATTAAAAGGCAGGTGAAAGTACTCTTACACATGTCTTATTAAAGCTAGGGCCTGAAGATCCTGTGTATACTTATGTATGGGAATAAGTTAGTCATAAGCATACATGTTTGGCAGACTGAGCCAATGGAAGTCAATGGGAGCTTTACCTCAGGCCCTTAGGGAGTACAAGGAACTTCACTGGCATAATGGAAAAAAAAGGCCAGTAAAGTAGTAGTATAATAAATTTTTCAATAGAAAATTAATCTTAAAAAAGTGTGCTGTTTTATCTGTGACTTGTTCTAAAGTGGTTCTTTCTGAGCACTGCATAAACAAAGTAAAAATGTTGTCAGCTGAATTATCCTCTGCTATTAAATGTAAGTATTATGTTCCCATTCTAAATTGCTTGATGGTAAATGATCAGAATACAATCACTTTGCACAATGTACTTTTCCATTCCTGGAACTGAAGTACTGCAGATGTCAGGTTGGGGGCTAATGTATGGCATTAAAGCCACAGCCCTGCATGGGGGCCATGCAGAGCTGTATCACCCTAGCAGGACTCCTCATAACTTTCTGCCTCAAGTAGGTACAATGCTTTCTGAAGCCCCCACACAGTACCTGCTCTGTTGGCCATTGCAGAGGGGGGAACAACCATGTTTTCATTTCCCATTACGGCATGTGCACAGTGGAGGCACTAGCCCTGCATCATCCTAGTGCAAGGAGTCCCATTAGGCCTCGTTCCTGACAAGATTGCAGGCCATAACATTTTTATTGTTAGCAGTTGAGAATTGCCTACAGCTAGGTAATCACGTACAGTAGCACTCCAGCAACTAAGATAGGGCAGTTTTTCATACTTCTTGTTTGTCTGTATTCTTCATGTGTAGTATCAGCTCTGCCTTTGAAAAGATTCAATGACTTGATTGAAGAAACAAGATCTATCAAATAAATATGCAAAGGGATGGAGCGCCACACCCAAGCCAGGCACATCTGCTCCTTTATGTCCTTTTATTATTTGTATTAAAAAAACAATCTTTCCAATCTGATTTGACTATCTAGCTCATACCTTTAGTATCATTGTGTGTGTACTACAGGCCAGGGGGGAAAAGAGGGCCTATAATTGTAAACAGCAACACTGGCAAACATCCACTAGATGTCAGTCATGCAGTTAGCATCAATTTACATTCCGAATACAAATGGGTGGGTAGCAGTTTTTATTTGAAAAAGTAAACAAAAATTCCCTGTGATGCATCCTAATTCAACATGCACATGCCAGAGGCATATAGCATTAGATATTTCTATCACACTAAACTCTTTCCCCTGCCAAAGGAATTTGGGGTTTTTTTTCCCCATGATGATAGGGGTGTAGTGTGGTGTTTTTTAGGGAGGCAGGGTGCTGCCTTTAGAGATATCTGTATCTCCCAGTGAATGCACAGGTGCCAGATGTAGAAAATCATGTACTTGATACTTTAAGGAAGTGTCAGGACAACAGTGTTTTCCCATCATTAAATACTGGCCTGAAGAAAATACTACTTGAGGAAATGACATAAGTACATCTAAAACTGAGTAGCTGAAGCTGTATTTTTAGCCCATAAAACATTGTATTTCAGAGACAGTATTTCTGGGAAAGGTTTAAAATGAACCAGTCTCTGTAGGATCAATTCATCCCTGGGCTGCTAGGTATTTTGGGGAGTACCTATAGGCATGCATGCACACACATACCCGAAGGTATGTATTCTGGTGTCTCTCCTATTCATTGTTTGGGTGCTCATTTACCTCTAACTTACTCCCCTACTAAAAAGTGAGATAAGTACTGTAAATACTGCAGGTTGTTTTGTGCCCTTACAATCAGTTCAGCCCTTGGGTTCATACCAGTAATTCTGTGGCCTTTGGTTTTTGTACATATGAAAAATTGTGGCAATTTTTCATCCACAATTATTTGTACCCACAATTTTTCTCCTTTATACTTATGTGAAAACAGCAATTTGCAAGTCAAATAAATATGCTTTAGTTTTTCTGACAAATCCAGGAGTCTGATTCAATAACTAAACAAAGTTAACTGAGCTGCACATTTCTGTCATATAAGCGTGTGTGTTACTGTTATCTTGGAGTTGGCACAGATTTCTCTAATTCTGGGCCTAGAAATGGATATTGATTCTATTTCACTGATCAGGGAAAAAGTCCATTTTAAGTCCTTTATCTGGTTTCACCAAAAGCAAATCATGATTTATTTCAATTCTTTCCCACTCCTAATGAAATACTCACAACAGATTTTGTGGGGTACATGTTAATGTACCTCATCAGGTCTTTCAGTTTAATAAAGAAAAACTGTTATCCATTTTCAGTGTTTGCAAGGCATTTATCATCTGCTGTGTGATACTTTAATTACTACGAGCCCATTAAGTACATTATTTTTTATCCACAATCAAGTCTCAGACTTTATTTGGATTAAATGTTTGCTGTGTGACCAGTCACAGGTAAGTCTTCCACATCTCATCCCTAAATATACACCCGCATTCCTAGATACACAAAATATGGGTTAATTGGTTCTGTACAGCAGAGACAGTATTATGTATGGAGAATACAGCATCTACATTTAGTTTCTGAATACACTTTCTACCTATACTAACTTTGAATGCTGTATATAAAATAACACTTTCTCTAATGTCTGCACATTTTCTTTCATTGTAAAGAGTGTAGTTGGTAAAATTGTAAAATTAGGGAAAAAAAACTTGTCTGGAAGGTAAACACCTATCAAATAGATTTCTTTGTTTATTTCTTCCTACATCAAATATTTAATTAAGGAAGTGATGGTAACTACAGTGACAACACTATGTTATCTATCATTACTTGTTTTCTGTCCATCCACATTACTAAACTAAATAACAGGGGAATGTATGCTAATGTAGTGAAATCCTTCTTACTTAGAAATGCATGTCAAAGGTGCTGAGCTAGCTAACAAATATCTGAATTTTTGCTTATGTTGCTTTATGCCCTGGTGGCATTTCCACACTTCAGAAGCACTCATCCATTCTGAAGAATTCTTTGACTGCAGATACTGCATCTGCTATAGGTTCTTCACTTAACGTTTTCCTGAATTGATTCTTAGGCCTGGTCTACACTAGGAGTTTATGTCGAATTTAGCAGCGTTAATTCGATTTAATCGTGCAACCGTCCACACCAGGAAGCTAATTAGTTTGACCTAGAGGGCTCTTTAGTTCGAATTCGCAACGGGCTCCATGCTCGCAGTGCTGTGGCGTCCGTGCTGTCACTGACTAGAAAAGTGCGCAAACAGATTTCCCGCCAGCGCTTTCAGGGAGGGAGGGCGGGAGTGACGGTTGAATGACGACAGTTACCCAAAACCACCCTCGACACATTTTTCCCCCAGCAGGCATTGGGGGCTCTACCCAGCATTCCAATGGGAAGCGGGGACTGCGGGAACTGTGGGATAGCTGCCCAGAATGCACCGCTTCCAATGTCGACGCTTGCCCCGTTAGTGTGGACTCACAAAGTCGAATTAGTGCCCTTAGTGTGGATACACAAATTCGACTTCATAAGGTCAAATCCACAAATTCGACCTAAGTTAAATCGAACTACTCTTGTAGTGTAGACATACCCTTAGTGGTTAGATAAAGAGTGATCTAAAAGTCTCAGGGCCTAAGTCTGGACATAGTTATGCTGGTGTAACTCAGCTGAGTTACATCATTGTAAAACAGTCTCTCTCTATCTCTTTCTCTCTTTCTCTCTCTGCAGTTCATAAAAACTAGGCACATGTGACCTAGAGATGAGCTGGAACCAACCCTAGATCCACACGAACTCAAACTTTTAACTTCACATCCAGATTTAGAGTCAGACATGGGGGCTTGTCCACTAGCTCTGTAACTAGCCAAACCAAACCCCCCTTTCATCTTAACTCCTGAACTCTGGGGAAGCTTTGATCTAAATCCAAGCTGGACAGCTTGGGCCAACCTCTAGTATGAATCCAGGTATTAAACCCCCTGATATGAATATCAGAACCTGCATGCAACCTAAGCCACTTGGTGCAAGTGAAGAATCGATGTACATATTCGTGACACTGGAGTCCTGACAAAATTCAGATCCCAGGCTATCCACCCTTACAACTGGCACCACAAGAGTCAGTGTTTGTCGTCAATGCCAGATACTGGCAGTTACAGCAATTTGGGAATGTAATTAATCACAGGATTAGCAGCCCTAATAGCAAATAACATCACTGCAAAATGTTAAAGAAGAAACAGGGAATACAAATCTAGAAGAGGGGAGCAGAAAGGGTGTTGAAGAGATAAAAGGAAGGTGAAATAAGTAAGACACACAGCAAGGTTGTAAGACTGGTCTTTGTTTTCTGGCACTACTCACCTGATGTGTGTGTTAGAAGAGGATAGTACGCCTGTCGTATGACTACTGGGTACTGTTACAGAATAGAGAAGAGAAGAAGAAAGCATAGCAGAGGGAAATGAAGGGAGAAAGAAAGTGATTAAGGAGTAAGAATGCTCTTTTTAAAAAAAAAATTAAGACTGATGTACTAGAACTCCTCTTTTGCTCTAAACAGCGAACTTCAAAATGGCTGAACCAATTGTGTTTTTTTTAAATATATACACATATATATATATATATAAGGATTCACTCCTGGGTAGAGAGCTTTCAAAGCAATAAAACAATTGGCTCCATACAATGCTTGTAACACTAAAACACTCTTAAGTATAACACCTTGACTGGAACAATATTAATAAACTTAAATCTTGACAGTAAACTACTGTTGTGCTTTTGAAATAAAAATTTCAAGCTTTGGGTTTTTTTTAAATTGAATGAGGGGTTGTGTTGGGGTTGGGGGTTTTTTCTATCATTTTGAGTTAGCAAATAGACTAATAGAGAAGAGGAGGGGAAAGCCCCTGTGTGATGCGGAAAGAAGTGGCGTGTACTGAAAAAGCATTAGATGTTCTATACAGGGTGAAACATTAGAACAGGATGCTTTAGATGGCTTTTAGATGCTTCTTGATTCCCCACCCCCCCATTGCAAATAATCAATGTAGGCTAGCTCCCATTTAGGCACTAAAATAAGTAGCCAGACTTTCAAAAGCGCTCAGCAAGTGTAGTGCTGTGCTCATTTAAAAAAATCTGTCCATAGGAGCTGCAGGGTGCTGAACTCTTCTGGGAAATCTGGCCCTTATTTGGGTGCCTAAATAGAAGCTAACATCTTTTGACAATCTAGCCCCAGTGGTGGTTGTGGCGTTATCTTTAAAGTCACTTACGCTCAGATCCTCAACTGTATTTAAGTATTTAGATTCCATTGAAATCAGTGGAAGTTAAGAGCCTAAATACCTCTGAAGATCTAGGCCTCAGACATTTTCAAAAATGCTACCCAAATCACTCTCCTGACCAGTTGAACTTCTTGGCGATTTTCCACTGAAGAGGTTTTTTCAATGAAAAATGTGGCTTTCACCACATCACATTTTTCCATTGGAAAATGCTTGATTTCAATTGTGCCAGTGTCCAGCATTTTTTGATCAGGAAAATAAAAGCAAAATATTCCAGTTTGAGTAGAGGCAATGCACATCGCAACAGTTGGCTTGGTTGAACTGAATTGAAATGTTTCATTTTGAGTCAGTTTGTCATTAATCTATGTCTTCCTGAGCTTTCATGGGGCCTTACGCCCCCGATTCTCCTCTATAGGATGAGTTCCTTGGCTAGATGGAACGTCCCTGATGGAAAGTCTAAAAGTTTCAGCAAAATAGAAATTTAATATTTTCCTATGGAAAACTTAGCTTTGTGGAAGTCACATTTTCAGTTGAAAAAATATTTTGATAAGCTCCCAAGCAATCAGGAAATTAATAGTGTGGGGTTTTTGAAAGTGCCTAAGAGTACATGAGTTATCTGAACTACAGCTCCCATGAGGCATTGTGGCAGCTCGGGCAGACTCGGATCAACATCAGACTGAGCCAAAATGAAATGTTTTGATTCAGTATGACAAACCAAAAGAACATTTTCTTAAATAGACTCATCTAAGGCCGGAAGAGACCATCGTGATCATCTAGTCTGACCTGCATACCACAGACCACAGAACATTACCCACCCCCTCCTACAGACACATAACCACTGGCTGAGTTACTGAACTCTTCAAATCATGATTTCGAGACTTCAAGTTACAGAGAATCCACCATTTACTCTAGTTTAAACCTGTAAGTGACCCATGCCCCACACTGCAGAGGAAGGCAACAAAAACCCAGGGTCTCTGCCAGTCTGCTGTGGGGGGAAATTCCTCCCCGACATCAAATATGGTGATCAGTTGAACCTTGAGCAGGTCAACAAGACCCACCAGTCATTTTGATAATCAAAAGAAAATGTTTTGATATTTTCAAATGGAAATATTTTGGAACTGTTCATTCTGTAAAATATTTCAGCTTTTAATCCTGATTCAGGATGAAAACAAATGTCAAAATATTGGAATTTCCCACAAGACAGGAATTCTGATTTTTTGATCAGCTCTGCGGATTAGTAATAGAGTTAAACACCCTTTTCTGAATTGGGCACTAACATAGGAAGTTCCCATTCATGTTAAGTAATTAGTCTCTGCATGATTTTATTTTTTTAAATTCAGCAACTTTAAAAATGTAATCAAAACAACTCAGTAAGGGATCTACATCCCTCTGAATTTAAAGATTAAATGAAATGCTTTAGAAAATGAAACTAAACCCTAAGCCTCTAATCAAGTACCTGTGCAAACTTAGACAGTAATCTTGCACAGAGCTCCAGGAGGATGGATGATCCCTGAAACTGCACAGAACTCATTGAAAGATCACGGCTTCAATCATAAAAATATGTTTAAATCAAAATAGTTTTGTTCTTTATTTTTGAAATTCTGGCTAAACCGGAGTTCAGTGTTTTGTGCTTTCCATAAAACAACATCACAAACACCCAAAGCAGAATCAAGGTTGTAATTAGTTGCGCTCTTTCAGGTGTTAAGTCATCAATTGTTGCAGGAGAAACAGAACAGGTGAAAAGCACTTCCTCTCTTTTTCTCAAATATGGCCTCCATCACCACAGTATCTCAAATTAATGACGTGTACACAGAGACAGAGATTTCTCTTCCACACTCTTTCTCACTCGCTCCCCCTCCCCTTCCCCCCCAGGGAACAGAGACTGGATATTGGTATAGTGTTTTAACGGGAAGGATAGATCAAAGAAGTGTGATTTAAATTTTGCTCTGAAGGTACTGAGGGTCATGGTCACTCTAATTTTCTCCCAGGGCAAACTCAAGATTAGTGGCCAGTCACTAAGAAATCTCTGTTTCCTGAACAGTTAAGTTTTGCTTCTTAGGTTGTTTAATTGCTCTAACAGAACATAGGTGTTTTGGGAGGTCATGATCACACAGGGTGAGGTAGTTTCTATGCTAACTTGGGACAATCCTGTGGAGGACTTTGATGCAAACCTTGATTTTTTACTTAGTATTCAAAGGGGAGTCAGCTAGGAGAGATGAGCACTCACTGGCCATCTTTGTTGCAGCTATATTCTCAATCAGCTAAAGCTTTTCTGAAAGGTTCGTGGGTTCTTATTTAGAAAAAGTGAACTACAATAGAAAAGCCAAGAGGTCATGACTGTCTGGATACACAACTCGAGATCTGATAGGAGGGTACACACTTGTCTTATTGTCTAGCGATGGGAAAGGGATTTTTCATAACAATGTCTAGTTAGATATCCCAAAACAATTAGGAGTCCGGGTGAAAACTTAGGTTCAGCTCCTCCACCCCCACTAACTTCACTTTGAATCACTGTAGCAGCACAAAATAACCTTAATGCTGCCCTAAAGGGAAAATGAGTATTGTCCCAGTGCAGGAAATTCTGGACTGGCATGGAACTGGCATAGCTTTACACCAACTCCTCCTGGGCAGGAAGCATGTCAGGTCTAGTTGGGTATGGGAGAAGGAAAAGCTGGAGCATGAGGTACTCCATCAATCCTCCACCAGCAGAACAGTTCCTAGATGATCATTCCACCCAGCTAGATCAGCCCTGTGGCTACACTAACTTGCACTCAGAGGTGGTCCACATGCCGAGAATCAGGAGAGGCATAAAGGTGTCTTAGAGCTGCCTTTGTTACCCCATCTCAGCTGCATTGAATTTGAGCTTGGCACAGATGGAGAGCGTGCCCATAAGCTACAGACTGTCCTAGTGATGGGAGGGCAGATGCCCTCAGTGAAAGGTTGTGCTACAGAGATGGTGAGTTCTTGAGCTTATTTTAGGCATCTACATTAGGATATTTTGGCCAAAAAGCTTAGCAGAAGCAAAGATGCTGATCTTCTGTTTGTCATGTACTTGTATTTTTTACTTCTATTGCAGAACAAGATTTAGTGTAATGTGAACTTACATGAACTTTATATTTTGCCCTTTATAAATGAACATCCTCAAACTTAGCATGGACCTTCTAGCTCCACTTTTTGTCTGCCTAGTATTCTGTTTTCATAGCGTTTAGAACATGGAGCTGTATATGGGAATGTAGGAGGGGTTTGTGGTGAGCAGATTAATATTTAGCATTGCATACTAGAAAGCCAAGACTAAAAATGAGCCAAAGGAAAACACCTGTGTTCCACTTAATGTATCATGAACAGCAAGTTAGCAATTCCAAGGAATCAATTCCAATTTCACTATTCATACACAAGCACCATTGAAAATCTTCCAAAATCTGTGGCAATAAATGCCCACACATTTGAGATCAGGTTCAGACCCCAAGTGGATATTTGGCTATCTACACCCAATAGTATGCTACCTACACCCAAACAAAACAGGAATTTGTCTGTGGATGCTGTACTTAAAGAGAACAATCAGTCCCTAAGTTGTTAGCTGAAAGTCAAACATTTTGCTGTCAGTAATATTCTTATAAATTGTTGTAGTTTTTAGGTAAAGATGGGTCAGAGCAGTATAAAGTAGAGGTTGCCACCGGATGAATGCTGCAAAAACTTGTTCACGCTCAGAGTTTTCCTTTGATTGTTTCCCTGCCTCACTCTTTTGTTTACTTTATATAGGTCTGATTTTCCTCTCACTTTCAACAGTTTAACTTCACTGGAGTTACTCTTGGTGTATTCATGTACCATAATGGAAAGGAGAATCAGGTTCCTTGAATTCACTTTGGGGCCATATCTTATTATATGTTTGTATAGTGACTAACACTATGCAGCTGGGACCTCTAGACACTATTGTAACACAAATACTTCATAATAAGGAAGTTCACTGATAGGACCATTTACTGAAACAGTGAATGAATATCACATAATGACCATGGAAAGCAAATATCAAATGTTATGATCATGAATATTCACATGGTTAACGTATCCACACAGGGAACAGAAATATAGCACATGGCCTGTGTGTCTAATCAGAGTGAAAATTTTGCTTGTGAACTTGGAAGAGTCACATCAATGAGCAGTTTGCCAGCAATCTGTTAGATAAGAGATGTTTTCATAAAACATGAATCAAATAACTTTGATCAAACACTAAATGTTCAGAAATCATGATCCGTCAGTGGACAGGGGTTTTTTTTTTTTAAAAAGGGGCTAAGTCCACTATATAAATTGTTGTCTGTGAATAGCTCACCCTGCTCTGCTAATATCACTAGCTAGAATCAGGCTGGGAGCAGGCAATGTGCAACATTCCCACACAGTTCTGCCAGTCCAATTCTGAATTTAGGCATCCCCAGCTACTCCAGTCCAGGCCTCCCACACCAGTCCTGTCCCAGTCCTGATATGCAGATTAAACACATATATATGCATTCTGTACCATTTATATAGCACAAGACAGAATAGCTTGCCAACTGTATGAATCATTTGTGAATACCTCAGCACACCTCTAGGTCAGACATATGCCAAACAGTTTGTCAGAATTTGGGGGAAATCTGTCCCTTTGCCTCATTTCATTGACTGCCTGATCCTTAAGCTTGTTTTCTTTTGCCAAAGAAATGAGACCACAAGCGTAATTAAGCCAGTGTGTAGTCTTCTGGGGTTCAGAAAAGCCACAATGAAAGCTGGGTATTAGCAAAACTTGTTCTGTTCAGAGATGACAAGGTTAGATTATGGGGTGAGTACGATTTCAGTTTCTGTACCATACGTAATTATGTAACATGCTTGCCTGGCACTGAAGTCAGTCAAATCTGGGAAAGCTGCTGCTGTCTGCTTTATTATGAAATTCAGTTCAGAAATCTCTGGATTTAGCACCTCTTGTAAATTTAATCCAAACGTCCATTCCAAATGAAAGCTGTATTATCTCTACCATTAATACAAGCCTGGTAAAATTCTACTTGCCCAGAACAAATAAATATCATTTTACTGGTAAGCAAAATCTCTATTGATTATTTTTTCACTGTTGTTGTAAAGGTTTGGCAAACAGATTTTATGAGTAGCCAAGTAAATGCTCATGACCATTTTGCAAGGCTTATGCAATATGTGGTTAAGAATGCTGATTTCCAGTAGCTAGTGATGTAATATTTGACAAAATGAGGGATTTACCAATTTCATCCAATTCAGCAATATTCCCATAGCTAAATACAGTGGACTGATGCTGTAAATTCACAGCTCTACATGTTCCAAGTTATTCTTCTATCTTTCCTTTCTGTCTTGCTTTTTTATCAAGCAGTCAGGTAAGATCAGATTCACCTCAGTGGCTCAGCCTACTCATCTTGATCCTATTACATTTAGAGGCAGAAAATCTGAATCTTCGCATTGCTGACCTTATTGTTTTACAGGCTATTGATTACAAGTCATCAAGTTTCAACAGTGCAAAGAGGTCAGTGTTTGGAAAAAGAAACAGAAAGAATGAGTGAATTCACACACCAGTATGGGGCTGTAGTCCAACTGGACTGACATGCCACATTAGTTGGGTTTTTGTGTAATTTGGATGAATAGTAATGAAAAGTGGCTCCCTCATCTATTTTATGCACAGATTGAATTCAGCCACATAGAATTTTGGCGGCACATTAGAACACACACCTGGCATGCATGCTTTACAGGTATCTGTTCAAAAAGAGAATGGGGGTAGGGAAGGGGAAATAATGTGTCTAGCCCAAACAACCAGTTTGCATAAATTCTTAAACTCAGAACTTAGATAACTCTTTAAATACTTGGTTTTGCAAATTGCATAACTGGCATCTAGGTGCAGATAATCTTTATGCATCTTGTCAACGTTACAAGGTGATCTTTGCATATGGAGGCCCTCTTCTTAACCAATTTTTTCAATTATATGAGATTAAAATGTACTTCCCTTTAATATCAGCAAGCCAGAGACAAGATTTTCTGTAGTGGGTTTTAGATGCTTCAATATTTGGGTGTTCAAGTTGAGATGCCTTAAAGAGACTTGATTTTCAAAAAGTGAAGGGCACCCACCCTTGAAAATCAGGCCTCTTTAGGGTGTCTCTACTTGGGCATCCAAAACAACTAGTCCATTTTGAAAATCCTTGCCCATGTTTTATAGTTCTAAGTCTTTTTACCCCCCTTAATAAATATATTTTATGTCGCCAATGCAAGATAAATGGCACTCAATCTCTAAAGGGATGTATATGGCCCTTACTGTAATATAGTCACACACACTCCTTGCAAACATTAATGAATTTATCATCACAGTTGTCCTGGGGGGCAGGAAAGTATTGTTATCCTAACTTCCCTGATGGGATGTGAGATCCTAGCCCAACTGAAGTGAATGGGCGTTTTGCCACTGACTTCAGTGGGGCCAGGATTTTACACTGGGAACATAAACACAGCAAGTAAGTCACACAGCATTCCTGGGTTGGGATCTAGAACCATGGGTGCTGGAACTAGGGATGCTGGGGGTGCTACTGCACCCCCTGGCTTGAAGTGGTTTCCATTATATACAGGATTTACGGTTTGGCTCAGTGGCTCTCAGGACACGCTACTATGCAAATTATTCCAGCATCCCTGTCTAGAACTGCTCTTCCCTCCTCTTTTCAGGATATTACACCTTAAGTTGCAGTGAGCATTGGAGGAAGAGGGGGAAGTTATTAGTACTTTCACCCAGGCAAAAAATGTCAAAGGCTAGTTTGTAGTTTTCCCATACCCAGTGTGCAAGGGGTGTTGGGAGCACAGATCAGCCTCTGGTGTTCCAGTGAGTGGCCCAGTACAATGGCATTCTTCCTGCTCCCCTAAGACCAAGGACTGAGAGAGCCTAGCTCCAGCAGTGGCAGGGAGGTGTGTGTTGGAATTGGAGGTATGGCCTCACACCACAGCCTGCAGTAGGCAGTGGAGCTGGCTGGTTGTAGAGGGGGGTTTATGCAGCACTGAGACTGGTCTATGTCTTCAGCAAAATCCAGTCCTTTATCCCCTGTTCAGTTACAGATTTATTTGTGACTTATTTAAGTTCCCAGTGTGTATTTAGCTATTGTACCTTTCAGAAATATATGATCAAATATCCAGGGCCAGTGCTTCCATATAGGCGACCTAGGCGGTCGCCTAGGGCACCAGGATTTGGGGGGGCAGCATTTTGCCACGTCGGCGGCAATTCGGCAGCGGGGGGTCCTTCCGCGCTTCGGGTCTTCAGCAGCAATTCTGCGGCGGGTCCTTCACTCGCTCCGGGACCCGCCGCCAAAGTGCCCCAATAACCGGGAGCGCGGAAGGACCCCTCCGCCGCAGAATTGCCGCCAATGACCAGGAGCGCGGAAGGACCCCCCCACCTCAGAATTGCCGCCAATGACCGGGAGCACAGAAGGACCCCCACCTAGGGTGCCAAAAACCCTGGCGCCGCTCCTGCAAATATCTACAATGCAGGGGGCCTATAGGAAAGTAAAAGCAGCAGTACAGGAATTTGATGAGCTAGAAACTAGTTTGAAGCCAATTGTAGTTGGGCCTGGCCCTTTGCCCAGAGTTTTAGTTGCCTTGTAAAGGGCAAAGAAGAAAATCTCTCTGTATAAAGTGGAGAAATCCTATAATGCAGCTGTGTGTATGTGTGACCAAGACCATGTCTCCCGCTGTTGGCTGGCCTCTTAAGTATAAAAGCCTGCTGCTTGCTTACAGCTATCAAAATTACTCCTTTAACTCAAGTGGTAGGGTACTTTGAGTGTTGGTGGTTTAGGACCTGGGGTCTATCCCCACTGACTTCCATGCTTTCCATGTGCTCATGAGCCAGAATTCATGACAATTACACCTAATTTTCTGCCAGTTTTAAAAAACGTGTTGCTGTTTTTTTAAACGGCCTGACTTTGTGTTTACATTCCAAAATAGAAAATACAAATGGAGACTTCAGCTTGCTTTTTCATGCCTAACTGATATAAGACTCCAGTTAGAAAATTGTCCAGGTTTACCACAACAGAGCCATTTCATATTAAGTTCTATAATTCTCTTTTTTTAAACTCTAAATCTAGCAGTAGAAACCATTTGAAAAAAGGCTGTTGAGTTTTTACAATCAACAACTCCTTTTATGATCCTTCTTAATAAATATTTCCTGACGTTGCGTCCAATAACAAAACGTTAAGACTGGACATCAACATCAAAATGCAGTTCTGTAACCCAGAAAACATCATTTGGCATTAGACTCATCAGACCTTTAGAACATGAATCAGTCTGTGGATCAAGTGCATTTTTATTTAAGTATTTCGCAACTGTAATGTATGCCAAATGTTTGCTTGTTTAATTAGAAGTTAAAAGATATTTTCGTTTGAATGGACCTTGCTTCTGACCCCTCTTGCCTGTGTGTGGTTTATATTATTCTGCCTAATGAGATATAGGATATGTACTAAACATTTTACATTAAAAGCATCCTTCATTCAACATGAAGGTGTTGATACATCAAGGATATCTCATACATGCTGGGATTCCAACAACTTGTCAGACAAATTAGCACCTTCTCAACCAGGGGTAAAATTGAGTTTCACATTTCTCCCTGGTGGGAGAAAAAAATCAAAAATCACTGTCGTTAATGCTTTCTTTGTTAATACAAACATAAAGGCCTTATCACTTCTAGTACTATAAATTATAGCCTTCACTGACTATCTGATCTTAAATTCATTGGTTTTAAATGATCCCTGACAATACAGACCAATCCATTATGTCATCTCCTGAGACTCTCTTTGGCAGATACTTTCCCTCTTTTGAACCTGTTTCTTTTCCCTTTATTAAAAATACATATATATTAAAATAGAAGGAAATCAAAGCCCAAAACTGACAACTGAAATAACATTTACCACACAGACTCAAGGGATTATTGGCCACATTTCTAAGGAGCGGGTTGAATGAACTTTTTAAAAAGTTACTAGTGCTTTTATGTACCTCCATTTTTTTGGTACCCAACTTAAGGTATCTTAAAGAGACCTACTTTTCAGAACATGATAAGCACCACTCTCAGATAATCAGGCCCTTGTAAAGTTTCCTAAATTGGGTACCTAAAATAGTCCAAATAGGGAAATAATCCATGCCCATTAAAGGACTTGTACCTGCTATAGCAAAGGGTGAACCAGGGACTGAATTGTGACTGAGTCACAATTCATTCCCTGATCTGCTTCTGGAGCAACATGCTACATATTGGCACTTACTCAGGGCAGGTTGTATAATACAGTTCAGCCCCAAAATTGGAATAATTTGTGCATCAAAAGGGCTTCTAGCAACGTATGTTGTTGAAATACAAACCCACAGATGTTTATCATCATCTGATAGGTATCCTCACATCCACCTGTCCTCCATGTTTATGAGGACAAATCTCTGAAAAGTGGTGTGCTTGACCCATGGATGTTACATTATTTTCCCCCTCAGCTCTCAATAATAGTTGCTTCTGTAAGCAGTGAAATGATAATAAATTCATTCAGAATAGTGTATGCATGTGAGTTTGTATGTGTAGCCCAGAGGGAGTTATCTGGATGAAAATGTTTAGCATCTCTTTCATCCTTTACTGTCTCAGAATCATTTTGTAATGGAGGTTTAATGCTCATAGATTACCCAGAGTGTGGGTCAGGAAAACTATGGAAGATAGATAAAGGATACCCTCCCATTAAGTTAACTACATGTGGAAGGGCTGGTTTCAGTTTCCTGAAGGTGAGCTTTGCTTTGAAAAGTTGGTGAACACAGGTATAACGACTGTAATTTACCATCAGCCCTTCTCTTCTCCCTTTTAAATGAATGCACATTAAATGAGAACGCTAGACAGATAGCTATTCATATTGTATCAATCAGCACAGGAACAATATACATGTGTTGGCATGATCCCGGTTACTACTCAGTTCTCTGCTTATCACAAAACAGTTGTGTTAAATCCTGACCATGATCCCAAGTGTACAACTATCCTTTACCCTTCAATCTCTCATACACACTCATTTATGTTTTAAGACTAAGAGGCCATATCCTATACCTTAATCAAGCCATTGCACAGATTAGCCACCTTAGTAAAGTGTATCAGAACAAATATGCATAAACTTCAGATAATGGGATTCCCATTTTGTAATGTGGTTTTCTACAGTGAAGACATGACTAGGTGGGTTATAATTTACTGCCCAGAAGCCAAAACAAGGCACACCAAAGGGATAAAGATGCTTAAGTATAGATATGTGTATGGATTTAACTATGGATTACCCAATTACAACCTGACCACAGGTGGCAGAAGTGTAGATCTGAACCCTCCTTCACCCAGAATTATACACAGTGATCTGCAGAAAATCAAAGATCAGCATGTGATGTACTTTCTGCTACTCTGAGATCTGATGACTCATGTGTGAATTCAAAAGAGCCAAACTGAGCCCTTCACTTGTTGATATGTGCCCCAGACAGCAAGCATCTGTACACCTTTTGCATTCAAAAATAAGTATCATAAGGGATCTACAGAAGTCTTAAACTCTGAACAGAGAAACAAAGTATTTTTGGTTCACATAAAGCTCATAAGAATTTTGACAAGGTACACCAAAATGATTGTTAAAAGATGCTGACTTTTAAAGTATACCACAAATCTGTAATTATTTGTGTATCCAGGAGATACTTGGTTTTAATAGGATAATATTCATAAGCTTTAATTGTATGTGGTCTGCTGCTTAACTTTTGAAATCAAGTCATAAAAGAAGATCACAGTTCCTTATTAGTTAAGACCACCCATAGTGCTAGAAACCTTGGATGATCAAAGAGTAGACATACTTGTGCTGAAAATGTTGACATGCTCTTCAGCTTTTTAGCATAATACAAGATCAAAAATGAATGCTTTACACAGTAGCTATTTAACAGTGTGTAACACTGTTTATGAGGTTACAAGAGTTTCATTTGCTTGAACAGTAAATGACTGTTATTCAGTGCTACTTTCTTGTGGAGCTCATCCTATTTCAAGGATGAGTATTTATTTTATGTTCTGTAAATAGTTTTATATTAACTTGTATATTAGATTAGTGCTGGCCAAATTACGTTTTGCCTATATTATTTAGTATGAATTTAACCCTTTTTTTCTGTTGGCAAAACATTTATGAATCAGGCTTGATTTGTGTGTGTGTATTAGATATATCTACTTGCCAGATCGTTTGGATGAATAGGTTTCAGTATATGGTTTTCTTGTGATCTGCTCAGTTAGAGTGTTTCCTATTCATTACTTGTAGTGTTACTGGTCATCTAAATCACATATACTTGTTTCTGATTTCTGGTTGAATGGCTGAATTTTTTTGTACAGGAGAATAATGTACAGTGAATACCAAATACTCTTGCTCACGACTGGTTACTTTTTTGCATATAGATATGGTGAGTGGTATAAGGAATAGCCATTCCCAAACAAAAACTTGTTCTCATGAATGTTCACAAGTATTAACTAATAGCAGGCACAAATATGCTTGAGACAAACCTTGGTTTGGAATTTGAACAAATGTCAGTAAATGCTGGCTTGCAGAATACAAGCAGCTCTAGTTAATACTGTCATATTTTGAATTTTTTTCCGCATATTCCATCTGAAGTGATTTCCTGAATATATTCTCGTCAAACACTAGATTACATGTTAGATCATGTCTTTTGATGCTGTCATCTGAGATTTACAAAATATATCTGTTGCTTATATTCTGTGGATATAGAAGACTTCCATTTCAAGTGAAAGGTGCTGGATTGAGTGGACATGCATCCAACATTCAATTTAAAATAAAATATTTCTTATAAATATATGACTGTAAATTGTACCTGCATCCCAGTTAGTAACACAATGACATGATCCCCTTCCCACTACAAATCTTCACTGATCCAGAATGAAAACAGACTTAAAAACAAATCATACAGTGATTTACCTGACTGCTCTAGCCACAGTCCAAAGGAAGACTTCTTCTCTGGCAGATGTAGCATTTATAAGGAATATTTTAAACCCTCAAATAGTGAGTGATACAGATAGGTGACTTGTGAAAGGTGTAAGACTGAATGTCCTTCTCTTTACTTGTAAAACAGCTGTAGGGCCTGGTCCTGCAGTTCTTTACTCATGGATCCAAAAGTCTGGAGCCCAATCCAAATTTCCTACCTCTCCCATAGGCAGAATCAAAACCCTTGGTCAGAGTGCAAATTTTCCCAGTTTGGGGTGTTCTGATTTGCAGAATAGATTAATCCCATGAGACAGAGAGAGAGAGGTTGGAGCTATAGATCCCAAACCAGTCCCATGTCTCAAGTTCAGACCTCTGTTTTGGCTTAGGCCCATCTCTGATTACTGATACAATTTACTCAAATTGCATTTGGAAAGTCATCTTTTCTGTGAGCTGTAAAGTATTCATAAAAGCTAAAAACTGTAGGAAAATTAGCATTGATGGATGTTTTCTTACCCTCCATCAGGAAACGATGTACTTGAAACTCATTACAGATCTTCGTAAAAACTCTGCTGAATGCGCCTTGGGCATTGTGCTGATCAGCACATACCAAGTTTACTGCATAATTCATATCTCTTGTGTTGCATTTAATGTATAACATGTATTTCCTGTTAATTAGGAAAATAAAAATGCATCCTTTCTTCTGGAGACATAAACATGAAATTGCTATAGAAATTAGGAAACACGGAGTTATATTATCTCCATTTTACATGAAGACTTCTATTTTATTTCATTGCAATTTTCTCTTCCACCCAGTAATGGAAAGGGAGAAAAAAATTGCTACAAGAACTGACCCCCGATCTGGGGTTGGGCTCCTCTCCCCATTCTACCCATGGCCTGTCTCCCACTGAGGCCAGACAAGGAATTGTGAAGGACATTACCATTCTCTTACCCATACACAGTGCCACTTCTCTCACTGGGGCTGGGGAACAGAGGGGTCATTGAGTAGGTATCCCTTCCCCTCCCCTCAGCCACTTCTCTTACCAACTGTTAGGGGTTGTTGATTGGCTCTCTGTTCGTCTAGGTGGTGACTGAGTGGGTCAACAACCTGCACTCACTCCCATTACTATTTATCTCACTGGAGCTGGAAGTTTATTCACTGGCTTTCTGCTCCACCACCCTTCCTGCATCTCTTTTCCATTTGTCTTACCAATGGGGGCAGGTGAAGCTCATAAAGATAGGGACACCATCTCAGCATCCCATCCATACCAAGACACTTTGTGCTGCCTGTCACACTGAGAGGATGGGGGAGGAAACATGGAGGATGTGGGATCATAATTGTAGAGATGTAGGAAGAAAAAGACAGGAGGATGCTGCCAAAGACTCACCATCCTTGGTCAGAATGAGACTTGGTGGTGAGACTTGTTATACTAGCATATCCAGTGTGCTCGGGTCTCACATTTACTTCCCAAACTAGCTTCCAGTCAGTTCTATGGCAATTCCACCTCTGTTTCCAGACTTTACAAATTAATGCATAGTAACCAATGGTTAAAGTACATGAAAAAAGGAGTGGGAGCTCATCAGAAATGGTGGCAGCCAGCACTGGTATACGAGACATGTGTCATCTTGTGGTGATGGGATATAGCAAAAGCATGAGAAATTGAGAATGGAGAAGAAATGTGTCCAAAATAAGTCAATGTTGCCAAGTGGGCAAAACATCACGATGGTCCCACCTCCTCCCCACCCTTTTTGGGATGCTGTACACCCATAGGGAGGTGAGTAAGTTGCAAGTGTAAAACATTTGCATGTTCTATGCCAAGCCACAAGAGGATGGGACTCTGCTATAGCTCCCAAGTAGGGACTTAATCCTTCTAGCTCATGCTCATGTTCTTAGTACTGGAGGCCTCAAGTTCAATCATCAATGATGACCAAGAAACCAGCTATTTATATGTGCACCCTATAAAAGGATGTAGCAGCAAACATGATGCCTCTGGATGTCCAGGAACATTCTGCTCATGAGGCAGTGAGATGCTGGACCTCTCCCAATGCCCAAGTGAGCCCTTTACAAAGGGCTGAACCAAAATCCCTGGTGTAAATTGTGCAGCTAGGAATTGCCCATCTCTAATAAAATGGTAGTTCTTTTATTAGGGTTTTTGAAAATTCATTTATAAGCAAAATATTTTGTGTGGTGAATATGATAGTGTTTCAGGGGAACTTGGCCTTTATATTTAAAAAAAAACAACAAAAACTTGTTTTTATCAGTGATTATCTTTTTACCCTAGCAATAGAATAGTGCTATGTTATTCTATGTCATCACTTCTTCGGATACATAGAATGGAACAAACAGACAGGGGATATTTATACATACAGAGAACATGAAAAGGTGGAAGTATGCATACCAACAGGCAGAGTCTGATCAATTGAGATGAGCTATCGTTAGCAGGATACATGTTCTCTGTATGTATAAATATCCCCTGTCTGTGTGTTCCATTCTATGCATCCGAAGAAGTGAGCTGCAGCTCACGAAAGCTCATGCTAAAATAAATTTGTTAGTCTTTAAGGTGCCACAAGTACTCCTGTTCTTTTTGCGGATACATACTAACACGGCTGCTACTCTGAAACCTGTATTTTTTTTGTTTGTTTGTTTGTTTCCCAACGAAGTATAACAATACATGGCTCTTTGAGGAAATCTTAGACATACCAAGAGTCCATAGATATGAATTCTTTTTCTGAAGGCCTACCCCACACAGTATTGGCATAGGGGTATAGACATATGTGTTTGGCTGTGAAACATGATTTGGGGTGAAGAGTTTACCTCCCACAAGAAATGTTAGGGAGTTCCCTTCTCAAAGTCCATGTATTCAGGCTTGGCAGATGCAAGAGTATTTTTTTTTAATTTCTATTCTCCTTCAAAAGTGGTGGTTATCGTCTGGGTAAGGTCACAATACAGCATTGCCAGCTCTCCCAGTCCTCTCAGGAATCATAATATTTGCTTTTATTTTTTAACCCGCCAGCTCCTGGAGACATGTAATTACATGATAGTATCAGCTTCCATTTTAAAAAAAGTAAGTTTTTAGCCAGGGGCTCCCCAGAAAGTTTTCACATGGTACACACAACTGAACCATTCTCTCTTTAACTTTGCATGGCATCCACATATACACTTTTTTATTTTGCATAGTCAAAGCCCCCTAATGTCCGCCCCACCCCACAGGGGTCCCCATCACTCCTCTCCCAGCTGGCTTCTCCATGCAGGCATTCACTTCAGCTCCCATACTTGAGGCTGTCACTGAGCAAGTCCTGTGGGTAAAGTAGAGAGGACACAGGCTGTTGAAAGCAGGGCAAGGTCAGGCAGACCCCTGCAAGTCCCAGGGCCAGATTAAGGCATAAACTAACTAAACGGCAGCTTAGGGCCGCACAATATGAGGGACCTCTAAAGAAGAAAAAACTGACTCCATTGCAAATTTTATCAAAATCAGTAGATAAATAAAGGAGACAGGGCTGGCTCCAGGCACCAGCGCAGCAAGCAGGTGCATAGGGCGGCCAAGAGGAAGGGGCAGCATGTCCGGGTCTTCGGCAGCAATTTGGCGGCAGGTCCCTCGGTCCCTCTCGGATCTGCCGCCGAAGAAGAAAGCGGCACAGTGGAGCTGCTGCCGATCGCGGCTTTTATATTTTTTCCCTCCACTTGGGGCAGCAAAAACCCTGGAGCTGGCCCTGAAAGGAGATATGGGAAAAAGAAGATTCTCTCTAAATATAGACATTTTCATTCAAATATGACAAAAATATACACATTTGGCTACACAAATATCCTTACCTTGCCCTTACCTTTCATTACTTGTTCATTATTGACAGGCGGGAGGCCAGGGCTGAGAAAAAAACGATAATTGCACTTATAAAATTAGTATTTCTATGAGTAAGTCTGCTATCAGTCTCCTAAGGCAGCATTTTGTTGGCCAGCTGCCACTGGTAAAATTCTAACTGTGCCTTCATAATTTATTTAAATAAATAAATAATCTCACTGCCAATAAAATCGGGAAAAATGTGAGGTCGGAGATGGCAGTGTCATGAAGCAATGCTGCCAAACTCATACTCGTATAGGAGTCATCCTAGGAGTGATGTCATGTGTAGTGTCCCCCTTGGCTGGTAATAGCCGGAAGGCCACCATCTTTTGTTTACAGTCCAGCATGCTCAGTCTTATAGTGCCTTCGCTCCTGTTTTTCTTTGTTTTCTTAAGTGTTATTGTGTTCTTTCTTCTCTTGATCTGTACATATGTACAACTGTGTATTTTAGTGTGCACGCTGCTTTCTACTTCATGCACTATCCATGCTTCACATGATTGAGTTTGCAGGTGATCATCTTTTGGACTTGGGTCGAGTGGATCTTGAGGAGGGTAAATTTGTGTTGGCTTCCCTCCATCAGTTCAGGAACCTTCACAGTAAATATCAGAGTGTGTTGACCAAGGGATAAATAGAGGGTTTGGAGAGAAATGAAGGAAGATATACATATATAGCAAAATATTCTGAGTACTTGGTCAGCAAGTTATTTCAAACTAGGTGCATAAATGATTTATAGGCTATTAAAGCCTATCATACTCATATTGTTTGCTTGAATATAAGCTAGTTTTTCTCACTTTCTCAATGCCTATCTAGAGATTACCAGTCTTTTTTCTGGTAAATTCTTTCTTTTTCTTTTGCGCATATAGCTTGTTGACTCTCTGTGTGTCCGAGGTGTTTACTCAAGATTAATTAGTGGTTCTGGGGGAGACAGAGGATAGAGAAGTGAATGCGAAGAGAGATGTCTGTCTAGAAAATACTGCAAGAAAAGCTATCTGCCCTAAGCATTCTGTGCATCAAAAGTGACAAATTCCATAGCTTATCATTTGAGGACATCATCAATGACTTTGCTCTCCAAAAAATCACAGCAGAAAATGTTTTAAATTTCAGTGTTAAAATTAATGTGATGTGCAAACAGATATTCTGCAGGTTGTACCACTTCCATTAAGATGGTCTGTGTAACTGTAACTGCTTTTGTGTTGCTGTAGATATAAAGTTTTCATATCTACTCATTAAGAAATCATAGATGAAAATATGTTAGTTTGAAACTATTTTATACTGCAAACAGGCATATTGCAAGACGTGTTTTAGTTAGATGATTATTCTATTTTTACAACTTCGCTTTTGTATATATGGAAATATAAAGCTTTGGTGTGTATATATCCAGTGTCCTTTCTGTGAAAATAATATTTTTTATGGTATTGAGCCTCTTACACTTGATGTAGCTTGGGCCTCAGAATGTCATAATCTGGCTCTGGGTGGTCCCCAGCAGCTCCTGCACCAGTACCCCAAACAGACCAGCCAGAGCTCAGGTTGCACCCCACCACCTTGAATTGGGCCCTAGGCATGTGCTAAGGTTGGCTATGCTTTAATCAGTCAGGGAGGGAGCAGGAGGCCTCCTAGCTGAAGGCTGACTCTGCCTGTAAAGTTTGTATATAGATGGGCACTGGTGATGGGCAGGGCCGGCTCCAGGCACCAGTTCAGCAAGCAGGTGCTTGGGGTGGCCAAGGGGAAGGGGTGGCACATCCAACTCTTTGGTGGCAATTCGGCGGCGGGTCCCTCGGTCCCTCTCGGAGGGAAGGGCCTGCTGCCAAATTGCCACCAAAGAAGAAAGCGGTACGGTGGAGCTGCCACCGATGACGGTGGCGGCTTTTTTTTTTTTCTCTGCTGCTTTGAGTGGCAAAAACCCTGGAGCCGGCCCTGATGATGGGACTACCTTAAGTAAATAAAGAGATGGGCATTGCACAACCCTGATGCCTCTCTGAGCATTATTGGGGAGAGCAAGAGGGCCCCAGGAAGAGGGGCGAGTCGTGAACCCTGTTACAACCCACTAAAAACACTAATATAAACAGTAATCTCTATCTTTATGGGTATCTGAAGAATATGACATCAACTTGTTTAGGAGGTGAAGCCATAAGCTGTTTCTGAATAATGTAAGTAAGCACGAAACAGAATGTAAAGAAAAAGGATCATGAAACATTCTTTTAAGAAATGGGAGGATTTTGCATAGCTTAGCTCACAATAAAGCTTTTCCCATCACCTTAGCATTTCACCGCAGGGTAAAATCATAGATTTTTTCTAGGTATTGATTCTTTTTTTATATCCTAAATGAGATTTAGGGAATAATTCTTTTTTTTTTCATCGCAAGCTCTGTTTTGGAATATACTGCCTTGGTGTTGTTTACGCCTTTATCACACACTGAACTTGTTTCTTGTTCCTTGTATACTTCAGGATGTTTTGCAGTTAAAGATATTTGATTTCTTTTGCCACACATTTTATCTTTTTGAAAGTTGGTTAAAAGGTTAGCAAAAAGCAACAGAATTATTAAGAATCTGAGAGATACTCCTCAAGGACAAATGATGTGCATTACAAGCCAGGAGTCACAACTACTCAAGAACACTAATTAGCTTCTTTCCATGTCTTTATACTTTATGAAATCTTTTATTGGTTTTTTTCTCCCCTTTGGGTTTCCTTGATTATTCTTTCAACTGGACTAACCAGCAAGATTGATCTTTCCTTTAAATTATATCTGTGCATATGATTTGTCCTTTGAAAAATTGTTTCATTTGTGAAATATTTCATATTTGAAAGGATTGTTATCAATCAACAATATCGGCATAAAATGTAAGGCCAGATTTTGTTGTTATATTTTAATATATGTGATAATTTTCAACTCTGTTCATGGCACAGTTTAATTTCTGCACTTTTAATCACAGAGGCTCAGAAATGCTACATTGATTGGCTTCTCCAGTGCAGCTTCAGAGTCAAAAAGTCCTCTGTATTAATCTTTCTGAACAAAGACTGTGGACTCCAGTAGTATCAAATTACAGTAAAAAAAGAAGTTATGCCTTCTCTGTGGTGTGTTTAGCTATGATTCTTTTCTTTGTGTACTGGACCTTTAAATTTAAGAATTTTGCTCTTGTATATGTTAAGTGGCAGGACTGCAATATGCTTAGATACTGCGTTGAGCAGAATATCAGAGGGGTAGCCGTGTTAGTCTGGATCTGTAAAAGCCGCAAAGAGTTCTGTGGCACCTTATAGACTAACAAACGTATTGGAGCATGAGCTTTCGTGGGTGAATACCCACTTTATCGGATGCATGACGTGCTGAGCAGGGTCATCCAAATATCTAGATAGACTCAGTTGAAGAGTATTTCAAAAGAAAGATACACACTGCTTTCTCTGTCATGGGGAATTTATATTCTTTCTTTCTTTGTTGTCTTCTTTATCTAAAATAAAAATGTTCTACATTGGAAATACTGTTTGGTCTTCATGTACAGAATCATAATATAACAACATTCCCTCGCGTCCCGTTACCCCCCACCGATAATATCAAACCGATTCATGTCAATTTGTCAAAATGTTCAGAGAGGATAAATAAGGAAGGAGAAACCAGCAGACAGGCACCTTTGCAATCCATCTCCTTTAAAGGAAAACAATTGTTTCCTCTGATTACCTGCCTACCTACCTACACTTTTCTAACAGGCACATAAGGAAAACTAGACCAAACCAAGTTTCCACAATGTACTCCAGAGAGCTTCTATGCATATACGGGGCCTGATCCAAAGCCCAGGGAAGTCCATGGAAAAGGGCTTTGGATCAGGTCCATAGTTAACAGATGAATGGAACTTGCCCCCGTGGCCTTCATCAAGGTTGTATATTTGAAAATGTTGCATAAAATTTAGGGCAGAGAAATCCCTCAGAATACCTATTTATCAAAAACTTCCACAATTTCAAGCAATACTCTCATAAAGATGGTAGTTAGGAAAAACCAAACAATCAAACACATTAGCAACTTAACAGTTCTCCATGTATATGTTTACTTAGCTCTGCCATGCTCCCACATCCTCTAATTCCAATTTAAATTAAGCAGTAAAATTCAATAGTGAATGGAGAAAAATCCATGGGTCTGATTCTGGAATCACTTCCATGAGTTTAATTCTATTCACTTCAGTGGAACATCTATTTAAGATCAGAACCTGGCTGAAAACTTTACTTGCATGACACCAATGCTATGAGAGAATCATTCTGCTCACCCAATACGCAAAATAATATAAAAAATACAGATTATGTAGCACCTTTCAGCTCAAAGCATTTTACAAACTACAAAAGGATTATTTTATCCATCATTGACATTAATTGTTTAATAGGGAGAACCTTACTGAGTTTTCAGTCCCTTTCTTGGATATTTCTCCCTAAGAAACAATCTGGACCTTATTTATTTGCTGATATTTCTATCTTTGGTGTGCCTCCTTTGTGAGAGCATTTAATGAAACTGTGTAAGCTTCCCAACCCTAAGACTCTTGGCCTAAATTTTGCAACTTCTGTGACATCCTTAGTCAGACTATGTTGCTGGTGTTTTTACTTTCGTACTGTCCTAATTTGCAAGAGAGAGAACAACTGTGAAGAACTGAAAAGGCAGCAGTCACTAGGTGTCATAATTTCTAACAAGAAATTATTTCAGTCTGTATCAGAACTGTTCCTCCTGCTGGAAGTGTGAATCGTGTATCATGAAAATGAAATAGCAGATGTTTCCAAATATGCAGCAATGCACGCCATGCGTCTCAGCTATCTTTCTGGGCTACCGACATACATTATAACTATCTTATTTTTGTTTGCAGAACGCCATTTCTAAAGAACAGATTTTAAAGTTTTTTTAAAGAGGATTGGAATACTATAAATCTTTAATATTTTAACTGACGAAAGATAACAAAAACAATAAAAGTTAATAGGATCATGCCTAGACCTCTAGCAAGTTCTTGTAGCTTAATCCCTGACCAAAAGTCAGGCAGAATGTCTATAGAAAAATCTACAATGGTCATTCAATGGATACTACATGATGAAAGCGATGAAGCTCTTTGTGTAAGAACCATGTTGTAAACTTGTGGCAGCTTTAATAACAAAACTGAGTAGAGCTTTCTAAAAAGGAACAAAGCATATTGTGAATCTGATACTCTCTCATTTTAGAGTTGATCTTTAATACACATAATCTCTCACAAAATAATTGCTGGCTTGTTTTTCATTTTATATCTTGGTGAAACAGTGAGAAGGGGAAGACATCAGTGTGAAATATGATGCACTTTTATTTTCATACATCAGAAATAGCTGTGTAACCTACAAGCAGTGGAGCGGTGGCACAATCTGATTGTGCATGATTGTCTGTACTGAAGGCAAATAAAATTAATGATATATTCTAGTTATGTCATATCAGCTTGTGCTGTTATTTAGTTAAGAGATTCTTTTAATAACAGATGGCTGTGGTTGGAGTATATGCATACTCTACACATTGTACAGTAAACTAGGCTGAACGACTTCCCTAAAAACTGAGATTCACCATAACAGCAATTGCAGTGAGAACTGGAATTGAAAGTAGAGATGAGCCCAATCTCAGAATTTGCATTTGCACCCAGGTTTTAAACTTTCTGAAAGCTAAGAGGTGTTTGGATCTGCTGTTACATTTTGGTACATGCTGTTACATTAATATGTGCTAGTTATTAAATTTGATAAAAATTCTGTGATTCCACCTTAACTATAACTGGCCTGAATGTCATCCTGCTACTTTGGGCTAAAAGCCTTCATGGTTAAAAGAGAAGGCACACGACCAGAGGTGAGAAGCAGAACACATGCACTCCCAAACCGCTGATGATTACAGAAATCAGATCCAGTGCTACATTGCATTGGGGATGGAATGCTGCCACACATGATGTCAAGCTCATGCAAAGTAAGCATTTCTAGTTTTAAATTTAAACTACTTATTGATAGTTTATTGGCATTTAGCATTTCCTTATTTGGTACATATTGAAAAAACAAAACAAGGGATTTCCTGAATGATACACATGCACTCTCAAATTCTGTACCTAAGAAAATATGTCACTTGTGTAGCAATAGCTAATATTAATTACTAATAACAAGATTAATAGATTCCACCTGTTTATGCTCAATTAAGAAAAGACCACCATGCTTTAAAGGCCATAAATTAATCCTATCTGTTCTACTTGATTACATAAACTTTATCAAATCTGTATTAGTGGGAAGTCAAATGTAACCAGTGAACTGCATTTGTTTAGACTCTTTTTTCCAAAACCAAATAGTTATGTTGTTGCTATTGGTATGTCTCCATGTTTTCTTACATTTTTATCGACAGAATCTTGATTCTTATTTCTTACAGGTTTAGAACCTTGAATGTCTCCAGTGGAAGTTAAGAGTGTTCAGCCCCTCACAGGATCTGGCCCTTAAAGATGAGTAAAAACATGTCATGCAAATTTGTAGAGGTTTCATTAGAGCTATCTGCAGTGGCCTAGAGATTATAATGTTTCTATTGAAAGGGAAGAAAACATTTGGGTCTCTAGCTTTAGATATTTTTGGTATCCAGCTTTAATGAGGAGTATAATCTACTACCACTTACGCATACCATTTGTACACACCCCCACTCAAGGAAATATGCTGTCCTCTTTATGTTACTATTTATCTTATCTCATATTTCATATAGACATATTTACTGGATTTTAATTGAAATTTCAGAAGCAGGAAAGTCTTTCACTGTTGCTGTGCTAGTTCCATGATGGAGATTTGACTTTTATTTAAACTGTATGACCCAATATATTCAGTTCAACTCCTAGATCAACTGTCACTGAGTTGTCAACTGTCTGTTATGAATAGTATACAGAAGGAGAACAAGTTGACCTTGAACTCACTAAATGTTTTGTGAATACTACTCATTTCCAGAAAAATATGAATATGTTTTCCAGATTTGCTCTTTCTGCCTTCCTTAAGGCTGTCCTCAGTAGCAAATGCCTCTCATCTTATTGAGGTGCTTGTTATACTGAAGGTGTGGGCAGGGGAGAACAACATTTTAATGATGAATTTAATGCTTGTGGATTGTAAGAGATTGATTCTATTGCGGACTGAATTCCTGGACTTAGCCAAAGGCTATGTAGAACATTGTAGCTGTAATGCTAACAATTACAGCCAACATTACTTCCACATTCCTATAGAATTCTGTTTTATAATTCTCCATTACAAGGATAATTTACTCTCAGTGACTATTCTTTCCTTGCAATTGGCCTTTTTATTGGTGAGCAAAGATAGATTAAATAAAGCTATTTAAATAGACTAAATGAAAGCAATGATCATTTTGATCTGTCTAGAGTGCACTAATCTCTGGGTTGCTTTCCTCGATGAGTGAGATTGAAACCCAAAGGCCTCCAGCTGGTATTGGAAAGAATGCAATTCACATGTATATTCTAGGGAGCGCTGCAGGAGAGAATTTGAGGAAAGTAGAAATGGGGCAGTGAATATTATAGAATACAGTTCATAGAATGGTTGTAAGCAACAGAGAAGCACTCAAATTAATTCCATTTAAAGAAATTTGTGCTCAGTGCTGGATTTTGATCTGAAGCTTCACAAGTAAAAAGAGAGGGACTAATTTACTGTGACATGGAATATATTGGTTCCTTTTCAAATACATACAAGCTTCTTTCAGAATTTGCAGACAAAGTGCTTTTCCAGCTAAGATATAGTTTTAAATGCTTTCCTGAAAGCCCCTTAGCTCACAGAGCTCATAGCAACAGCTCCTGCTACTGCTTTAAAAGTGCAATAATGTTTAATAAGAAGGATGCACTTCAGTTCATAGATCACTTGTTTTCTGTTTTACTTTATTTGTCATAATACTTACCTTTCTCTTACTCAACAAAACCCCCAACAACCCTGTATTGATCTCCTTTTTCCCAAAGCAGGTTCTCTTGGTCTGGATCAAACCTGCCTCTGTCAGTAACTGTTTTTCCAGGAGACCATTCTATTTAAAATGTTTCATAGGCTATCTAGTTATTTGTTCATTTGTTAGGAATGGTGGGACAGACTATAATAGACAAGCAGTCTCAGCTGGCTGCTGGACGTAAGACTAGATCTGGTAATATTACAGGAGAGGATATATGTTCTGTGCACTGTGGAAAATAGTTTTATGATACATCTTGACCCAGGACCTATTAAAAATCTATTACTTATTTTAATTGAAGTTTAAAATGCCCTTTGGAGTTTCATTTTAGGCATTTTTTTACTAAAATATTAGTTTCAGTGCTGTGAATGAGAAATAGCTTGAGTTGCCATATGGTTTACATGGCAGCTATTAATTCAGTATTGGAAACTGCATTTTCTAATTTACAGTGAAATGAAATATGTTTTCCTTCAGAGTGAACCTCATATCAGCAGTACCATTTCTTTACGTCAATCCTGCAAGAGCACACAGGTTCCGTTTATGGGCTTGTTAACCTTTGTCTAACAAGGACTGACTCAGTTCTTGAGTTTTTTTTTTTTAATTTTGACCCTAAGGATAGCTTCCTATGGACACAACTGTACACAAATATCAGGGCAGGAATGTGTTGTAAGTGTAATCTGGACAGTCCTCATGTCATCTGTAATATCAAAGCTCACTGATGTCAATGGGAGAGGCAGTTGGAGCTCATATCCTACATTAGGCATGGTGAGAGGAAACCTGAGACCTGCTCCTTTTCTTCTGACACACTTACAAGACAAACACATGTGCCTTTAAAAATAACACTGCTCTGCTCTGATATGTTTCCCTCCCATGTGTCTGGCTTAAAAATGTGCATCAGTTCACAGTGTTATGCTTGTTAAGATATAATATTACTGCTCTGCAATGAGGCACTTCAGAGAATACAGTGGGAAACTTGGCTCCTGTTGTGCTGAAGAAAACCTTGTGCCGGAGCAAAACAACCTCTTGTTGTAGCATCAGCTCTTTCCTCTCCCTGAGTTTATTCTTTGCTTGGTTTATTTATTTATTTATTTATTTATTTTAGTTGTGCAGGTTCCACCTTTGCAAACTGTGGTGACATAATTGACATTCCTTGCAGCTGAAAGCACTAGTGGGCAATGTATTACATTTTCTTTTCTCTGCACAGTAATTTGTGGGTCACCAAGCATGCAATCTCATTCTTAGCACATCTCATTGTGAAGTGCTCTTAATGCTAATTCGTTACCATTATTTAAGCATAGTCTGCCAATGGGGAAAGTACCAGAATGCTGCCGCATGTTAGCCATTATTTTGATCTTGGCTTACTCCTGCACTATAATCTGATTGCAGTTTGCAAGCACATGGAATGTTGTTCTTATTCACATATTACTTGACAGCAGTGGCACTATAACCCATAATTGCAGGAGGAGGGTTAGCGTATGGTAATGTTGATGTGGGGTGGGTTTTTTGGTCCATATTGTATAAAGGAATTCACCTGTATCACTGAATTTTTCCATTAAAAATCATCCATCAAAATAATGACTACCCATAACGCAAGATGCTGTATATGTGGTGCTGCATACAGGGCTTAATTGTGGGTGTGGTGGGGGAATAAACGATCACTTGAAGTGGTAAGAAGAAAGATTCCAAAAGAAGTAGATAAGAGCGATATTCCAATCTACGTCTTGGTAATAAAGAAATCTTTACAGTCATTTTTGGTGCCTGGCTTTTATGAATGAGCATGTCACTTTACATCCGATTTCGGGAATGAGGAACCCTTGCATTTCTCAGGAGGTTAACCACCATGGAGATTCCATCCACTGAAATTTCCATTTAGCATTAGCACTTTAGGAGCAGGATCAATGTCATTTTAGTGGTGGCTGTGAATGCTTCAAACATTTAGTGCTTACTGATACATTAGCTGATCTTAACTGTTTATCCATTAAAAAGGTTGTAGTAAAGTGACTCAAAGTGCCTGTTAATTTCGGTTTTAAAGTTTGTTATACATTTAGTTTTTGTGAATTAAAATATCAGTATAGAATTACTTCCTGGTGGAGAAGTTTGTCACACATTTAGATCATTCTGTTTTTGTGTAGTTTAATCAATTTCAATCTTCCTTCTCAACCTCACCTCCCCCTTAATAAATGTGTGTGGTTTAGACCCAGACCTTAAGGGCCACATATCTCCAGCTGATATAAATTGACTTAGGTCCATTGATTTCAATGGAGCCATCTGGCCTTAAACCTTTGCTTAGTCCTTACTCAGGCAAGAGAACTTTAGGAGAGTGATAGCTCAATCAGACATGAGAGAACAAGTATCCATCACAAGTGAATATGGGGGAACAATCCTTCTCTTCCAAATTTAGGTTTGCAAGAGGCAAGTCATCCTTTAATAATATTTGAACCTATTCAAACTCTTTGTGTCCAGCAGAACTGTAAATTAGAAAATATAGAAATGCTTGATAAAAGTCATACAGAGTTGGAGTTATAGCTGGGGTGGGGGAGCAGAGGGAATGGAAATATGTTATTTTCTATTTCTCAATGGCAAATGGCCTGATAAGGAAGATGTTTGTTTACATTTCTCAGACATGCCCTCTGTCCAACATTGTGAGTCTTCAGTAAACACTAGTACTGATATGACATGTAACTATTCGGCTTTCTAATTGTGTAAGTACAAATACCTGTGGCTAGCTTTTTATTAATAACAAACAATAGAAATGCATATGATAAGAAAGGAAAAGGTAAATTTTGCTATGAAAATTCTATGGGGCATTATTAAGCAAAAGTACATATAATCATCAAGACATATTTTATGTCATTTTAAAAGATGCCTATGCTTCCAATTAAGTGAAACCTGACTAGCAGGAAATAATTTTTTTCAGGATGATTAAAACTCTTTAATTTTTGTTTGTTTGTTTGTTTGTTTGTTTGTTTGTTTTTAATACCTATTCAACTCTAGTGTGTCAAAAACAAGAGAAACAAAAGATTCCACATGATCATCCTTCCAGCTAAAGTCAAAGAGAGCTTCTAATCCACATCTATGGGACCTGCAAGGTCAACATCCAGCAAAACAAAGATAAGACTTGGCATGCTTCATATTTTTACGTTTTGGGGTTTTTTAAGAAGGAGAAAAAAACATTACAGATTTTCTTTAAACTTTTCCTTTTCCACTCTTCAAGTCACCTTTAAGAATAGCTGGCATCCCCCCACACTAGGTAATGAAACTATACCACCTCACCCAACAATGGGCCCAGTACCTGAAAATGGCTATTGTGAGACAAGGACTCAACTCACAGGTTTTTACTTGGAGCACCTTCCGGATCTCAGGGAGCCATACTGCCTGAAACAGAGGCAGAAAAAGAACTAAGGATTTTGGCCTTAGCGTTTGACCTCTCGATCCTGCTCTGTCTCCACAACAGCAGACCAGTCAGTTCAGATCAAGAGAAATGTATTTACAAACTGACATGAAAATACTTCAGTGTGAGAAAAACTGGACTTTGTATCTTAGTAGATGAAGCCTGGAATAACCAGGTAATTGACCACCTGGATCAAGTCAACTATGCAAAACCGTGGATGCAAAGAACCTGATCTCCATCTTCTGTGCAGCCACAGCATAAGACTTCAAAACCTCTTTATGTTGTAATTGATCAGACTCAGCATGGGACTTCCCCCAACAGCAATCCAGCTGTCTCCCCTCTCATTTCGTCTGTTGTAGGTCACACATAAACCATGCTGACCCCCAAGAGAAGGAAACCAGTGAATAAGATAGTGCCTTTACATATGCACACAAGTATAAATAAGGTGTTCTGAGACATAACTTTTGATTTGAGGGGATTTGTCTGTTTAGCTGGAGGGAGAGGGTTGAATTCATGTAAGTCAAACATTTTTCAGATGGTTTGGAAAAATAATTTTCTCAGAATGATTGATTACTCCAGACAGGGGTTTATAATGGAAATGCAGGCAGACCCTTAATTATTGCCAAAACTGGGTATGTTTCACCATAATAAAATTAAGCAGAGAGGGCCACTTCATGTACAGCTATAATACTTAGACAGCATAAACAATGCTGTGACAAGCTGCCATATGGGATCCAGTTAAACTTAAATGTTGTTTATTTCTGCAATCAAGGCAAAGTAAGCTGAAAATCCAAAAGACTCTATCGGAAGGAAACCTTCATGAAAAACTTTGTACAGGAATTTTACGTGGAGATCAAAGACATTTTCCTGGGATCTACCAACTGGGAATTAGGGAAACTTGTTCCTACCACAGTTCTAATGTCCCACAGAGTTGACAGACTTTGACACTTACAACTGCTCAGGGAGTAAAGCAGATTTACAAATGGCAGTGAACTGTTTGTCAAAAGGTAAGTAAAGTAGTTAATTCCCCTTGCCCCTTAACATGACAACATCATTCAACATACAGTAGGAAAAGCGCTTCAGCAAAAAGTTTATGAAAGTGACATTGACATATCACTGTACATTAGATAGAATCCCACCAGTATACCACATTTTAAATCCTTGCAGTAGCATTTTTGTCTGACAGTGAGACTATAAATGTTTGTTACCTAAATATTTTAGTGTCATCTGTTTTGCCAAATATCAGAGGGGTAGCCGTGTTAGTCTGGATCTGTAAAAGCAGCAAAGAGTCTTGTGGCACCTTATAAGACAGGAGATCTACATTATTCACTTCACCTCTCTACAAAGGAAAAAGGACTGTAAGCTGTCTAAACTCCTACCTGCCGCATGGGGCCACAACCGGGGTACCCCCAACCCACCCAGCAATATCGTCAATCTATCCAACCACACACTCAGCCCAGAAGAAAAGTCTGTCCTTTCTCGGGGACTCTCTTTCTGCCCTGCCACCCGCACTAACATGATGCAGTTCTGCGGTGATCTGGAAGCCTGCTTTCACCGTCTCCGACTCAAAGAATACTTTCAGGATAACACTGAACAGCCCACTGATACACAGTTTCCCTCCCACCAACAGCACAAGAAGAAAAACTCCACATGGACTCCTCCTGAGGGCCGAAATGACAGTCTGGACTTATACATAGAATGCTTCTGCCGACGTGCACAGGGAGAAATTGTGGAAAAACAACATCACTTGCCTCATAACCTAAGTCGTGCAGAACGCAATGCCATCCACAGCCTCAGAAACCACCCTGACATTATAATCAAAGAGGCTGATAAAGGAGGTGCTGTTGTCATCATGCACAGGTCTGACTACCAAAAGGAGGCTGCCAGACAACTCTCCAATACCAAATTCTACTGGCCACTTCCCTCAGATCCCACTGAGGAATACACCAAGAAACTGCACATCTACTCAGGACACTCCCTACACTAACACCGGAACATATCAACATACCCTTAGAGCCCCGACCCGGGTTATTCTATCTAATACCCAAGATCCACAAACCCGGAAATCGTGAACACCCTATCATCTCGGGCATTGGCACTCTCACTGAAGGACTGTCTGGATATGTGGACTCTCTACTCAGACCCTATGCCACCAGCACTCCCAGTTATCTCTGTGACACCACTGATTTCCTGAGGAAACTACAATGCATTGGTGACCTTCCAGAAAACACCATCCTAGCCACCGTGGATGTGGAGGCTCTCTTCACAAACATCCCACACACTGATGGAATACAAGCTGTCAGGAACAGTATCCCTGACGATGCCACAGCACAACTGGTTGCTGAGCTCTGTGCCTTTATCCTCACACACAACTATTTCAAATTTGATGACAATATATATCTCCAGATCAGTGGCACCGCTATGGGCACCCGCATGGCCCCGCAATATGCCAACATTTTTATGGCTGACCTGGAACAACGCTTCCTCAGCTCCCGTCCACTCACGCCCCTTCTCTACCTACGCTACATTGATGACATCTTCATCATCTGGACCCATGGGAAGGAGACTCTGGAAAAATTCCACCACGATTTCAACAGCTTCCACCCCACCATCAACCTCAGCCTGGACCAATCTACACGGGAGGTCCACTTCCTAGACACCATGGTGCATATACGTGATGGTCACATTAATACTACCCTATACCAAAAACCTACCGACTGCTATGCCTACCTTCATGCCTCCAGCTTCCATCCCGGGCATACCACACGATCCATTGTCTACAGCCAAGCACTGAGGTACAACCGTATCTACTCTAACCTCTCAGACAGAGACCAACACCTACAAAATCTCCATCAAGCATTCTCAAATAAGTAAACAGATCAACAGAGCCAGACGCATACCCAGAAGCCTCCTACTGCAAGACAAACCCAAGAAAGAAACCAACAGGACTCCACTGGCCATCACATACAGTCCCCAGCTAAAACTCCTCCAACGCATCATCAGGGATCTACAACCCATCCTGGACAATGATCCCACACTTTCACAGGCCTTGGGTGGCAGGCCAGTCCTCGCCCACAGACAACCTGCCAACCTGAAGCATATTCACACCAGTAACTGCACACTGCACCATAGTAACTCTAACTCAGGAACCAATCCATGCAACAAACCTCGATGCCAACTCTGCCCACATATCTACACCAGCGACACCATCACAGGACCTAACCAGATCAGCCACACCATCACTGGTTCATTCACCTGCACGCCACCAATGTAATATATGCCATCATATGCCAGCAATGCCCCTCTGCTATATACATCAGCCAAACTGGACAGTCTCTACGGAAAAGGATAAATGGACACAAATCAGATATTAGGAATGGCAACATACAAAAACCTGTAGGAGAACACTTCAACCTCCCTGGCCACACAATAGCAGATCTTAAGGTGGCCATCCTGCAGCAAAAAAACTTCAGGACCAGACTTCAAAGAGAAACTGCTGAGCTTCAGTTCATCTGCAAATTTGACACCATCAGCTCAGGATTAAACAAAGACTGTGAATGGCTTGCAAACTACAAAACCAGTTTCTCCTCTGTTGGTTTTCACACCTCAGCTGCTAGAAGAGGGCCTCATCCTCCCTGATTGAACTAACCTCGTTATCTCTAGCCTGCTTCTTGCTTGCTTATATATACCTGCCCCTGGAAATTTCCACTACATGCATCCGACGAAGTGGGTATTCACCCACGAAAGCTCATGATCCAAAACATCTGTTAGTCTATAAGGTGCCACAAGACTCTTTGCTGTTTTGCCAAAGTAACTGGGAATTGAAAAGCCATTGTAGCAGTAATTTTTAAAATAATGAATGTGTACACCAGATATTTTATCTCCCATCCACTCATCCTATAGTAAAAAAAATCTATATTTAAATATTGTTGCTAGTTTTTTCTTTCTCATCTTAGATACAAGTAACACTGGGCTGTGTGGCTGGCTTATGTTCACTACCTGGTTACCTTGTTACTATAGCAACTAATAGCCAAGCTAGCCTAGAAAAAAAATAGAAGTTGCCTCTGCAGTTTTTTTTTTTAATGAAATAGACTACTTTAAAACTTAGCTAACTCCTGCTTTCTAATCACAGTGCTTATGGCTGAGAATCCACTTCTCTCCTTCTCTCTCACTATAATTTCCCATACATAATAGTACAATTCAACTCATCTATTTATTTAGCTGCATCGAAGCAGTAAAGCAAAATTCCTTTCTCTGTAGACTTGAACAACCAATGACTAATTTGTTTTCACATAGCAGAAAATAAAATCTACTTCTGTCCATTAAAACTCTTTAAGATTCAGCACGGAATTAAAGTAAAAGCAAATGTATTTAATTTACATATTTTTAAAATAGTTTAATAGAGCACATTACATAAGTATTCATAATAAATATGCTCGCTTTGGGCTGGAAGGAAGAAGATTGTTGGGCAACTTTATGACAAAGCAAGCTTTTCTTCTCGATCAATCCCAAGAGGGGCATTAACAATCTTAAGGGAACATACTGCAGAAGATGGCATAACTGACACACACAAATGATTCAGTAAAAGATATGTGGAGTGTTGGGAGGAAATGGAACATTTTAACATTACATCCTGGTCATACCAAGGTCCATTGACCCTATATTCATTCCAGATAATTAATTTACAACACATTAAATCTCTATGTGAAGGAGGATGTTATGCATCAATTGTGTAGGAATAAAAAGTGTTATTGATTTAAGATTTCTTACTGTATCATGCACTGACAGAAAGACACAATCTAGCTGTTTCTTATAGACAAAAAAACCTTTTCTGAAGGACAAATTTGCTAATAAGTGCACTTTATACCACACTAATTGAAGTAGTGTTGACACCCTAAGAGATATTCTTGTGGAAAAAATTGAGCATAATTAGAAGAACACAGAGTGACTCACTAATATTGACAATCAGTCTGGCAATCAGATTTTTGGAGGTGATAATGCTCTTTCTTACAGTAAAGGTTTAAAATAGCAAAACACATTGACAAATATTATTTAATGAATAAAATATGAGTGAACCTGTACCATTCACACAGTGCAAAGTCTGATGTGAGTCAGGATAATTCTGACTCTGCCACCCCAGAGATGCTTTAGGTAAGTGGCACGGGCCGGAGCCCGAACCCCTCCTGCACCCCGCCCCCGAACTCCCTGTCCTAAGCCCTCTGCCTGCACCTCCCACCCCTCCTGCACCCCTACCCCCTGCCCTGAGCCCCCTCTCGCACTCGGCACCCCTCCTGCACGCCAACCCCCTTCCGAGCTCCCTCATATGCCCTGCACCCCTCGTCTGCCCCAATCCCTTGCCCTGAGCCCCTTCCTGCACACCACACCCCCTCCCACATCCCATACTCCCTCTTGCACCCCAACCCCCGCCCCGGCCCTGCATACAATTTCCCCACCCAGATGTGGCCCTCGGCCCAAAAAGTTTGCCCACCCCTGGGTTAGGTCAACTTAACTACACCCCTCAGCAGTGTGGATGTTTCACACGTCTTAGCGATGTAGTTAAGCTGACTTCATTTTCTAGTGTCGACCAGGCCTTAATTTCATAGTTTCCAATCAATTCCTGATGTCCTGTCAAAGGAAAAATTTCAGTCAGTCCTACTTATATAATGACTACAGGATCGGGCCAAAGAAAATTTTCAAATTAGATCAGAGAACTCCATGTTCAGGTAAATAGTTTTTAAAACTTTTCACCCCCTCCTTACTCTCTCCCTTAGACAGGACAGGCTGTAGAATTCACAGATCATTATTCGTTATAGCATAGTTTTTCTTCAGTATAAGATTGTGGAATGAAGCCCACATTCTGAAATTACGCACAAAAATGTTAGAAAAATGAAGTGTTTGAAATCAATTCTAATGTTAAATGCAAAGGACTTTCTTGGCTCATTAAGTAAAAATATCTCATTTAATGAGCAGGAAAGCACTGGAGCACACTGAACCCAGACACAAAGCAAATTATTTAAGCGATAAATTATATTTTATGGGGAATGTAAAAGTTAATAATACGCAGGGGTAAGGTAATAAATGCAGAGGTGTAACTAACTTCATTGACTGCTTTACTTGCAAACATACCATATGTACTTAGTTACTTGAAATAGTAATAAAAGGACTGGGCAGAATCGCCTGGAACTGAAAAGTCACATAGAGACCTTTGCAGCATTCTTTTCCACTAAGCAACCTGTGTTTTATTCTTTCCAAACTCTTTCTTCTCTACCCCCCATCCTCCGCACTTTAGCTCTGTTCTCTTTACTTTTCACTTTTTATCAAATATTTGATTTTGCAGCCATTAAAACTGAAACTTCCTTATCTACCACAAGGGCTAATAAAATCAGGTGCTCATTGACCCTCCATGATGCCCCACAAGTGACCTGAATCCTACCTTAAAGGGAACCATGTTGCAGATGGAAGAAGCCAGTGGTTCAGTATTGAATCTCATGCCATTCTAATGCTTTCCTGCTGAGTAATGCTTAGTAGTGCTTATGTTATTCTCCACCAATAATTTTTCAACAAAAAATGATTGAACCACACACGTTCTGGTGAAGCTTTCACTGAGATCAGTGTCAGTGGACTGGCACACATGAATTTAAGCATAGGACTAAGTCTTTGCAGGTTCAGGGCCTTTATGTAAGATTAATGCACCAAAGCTGACCCCTTCATTTTATGTTTTTAATAATACAAAGGAGTATTCTTACATCTCAACTGAAGTAGTGGACGATACCTTTCAGTTGGTACCCAGCAGAATAGGGTAAATTCTACCAAAAATATTTCCTGAAAGTAATGCTTATATTTAAATTTAATTTGCTTCAACCAAAGGTGGTATCAAATCATAGAAATGTAGGGCTGGATGGGCTCTTGAGAGGTCAAGTCCAGTCCCCTGTGCTGCAGCAGGACCTGGTAAACCTAGACCATCCCTGACGGCTATTTCTCCAACCTGTTCTCAGAAACCTCCCATGGGTGGGATTACACAACATCCCTTTGAAGGCTATTCCAGCATTTAACTACCCTTACGGTTAGAACGTGTTTTCTAATATCTAAGCTAAATCTCCATTGTTGTAGATTAACTACTTATCCACCTTTCAGTGGACATGCAGAACAATTGATCACTGTCCTCTTTATAACTGCCTTTAACCTATTTGAGGAGTATCAGCTCCCCCCGCCCTCCCTCCCGTCTTCATTTCTCAAGACTAAACATACCCACATTTTTTAATCTTTCCTCAGAGATCAGGCTTTCTAAATATTTTATCTTTTTTTGTTGTTGTTGCTCTCGTGTGGACTTTCCCCAATTTGTCCACACGTTTTCTAAAGTGTAGTGTCCAGAATTGGACACAGTACTCCAGTTGAGGCCAAGTAGTATGCAACAATTATCTCCCGTGTTTTATGACACTCTTGTTAATACATTTCAGAATTATCTTAACCTTTTTTGCACTGCATCATATTGTTGCCTCATGTTCAATTTCTGATCCACTAGCCCATACATCGTTTTCAGCAGTACTGCCACCTAGCCAGCTTGCACTTGTCTTTATTGAAATTTCACTTTTTGGCTTTCGCACCGTTTTGTCAGGGGCTGAATTTTGAATTCTAATCTTGTCCTTCAAAGTGCTTGCAAGCCTCCCAGCTTTGTGTCATCAACACAGTTTATAAGCATTCACTCCACTCCATTATCCAAGTCATTAATGTAAATATTGAATAATACCAGACACAGGACTGAGTCCTATGGGACCACACTAGAGGTGCCCTCCAAGTTCAACAGCAAAGCATTGATAACTATTCTTTGAGTAGGGTCTTTAACCAGTTAAGTATCGGAGGGGTAGCCATGTTAGTCTGGATCTGTAAAATCAGCAAAGAGTCCTGTGGCACCTTATAGACTAACAGACGTATTGGAGCATGAGCGTTCATGGGTGAATACCCACTTCGTCAGATGCATTTAACCAGTTATGCATCCACCTTGGACACAGCAGGGGACAAGGTTAGAAGAGCCCCTTGTGCAGACATAATTAAATAAATCAGACACGGGATGCAACTACACCTATCACAGCAAGGACTGTCCTCACACCTGTGCAATTATTCTGTGTGCATATCATAGGAGAATAAAGTTAAACTCTGAACCAAGCCAAAAAAATCTTATGTTAGCCCCAGTTTTCTAGACGTGAAGCCTCCAGCAAAGACCATATGTCTCAGAAAGAGAAATGTTTAGAATGTGATGCTATTCCCTAAGCCCTTTTAGCTGTGATCATTCCCAAAACTGCTCCCTCTCCTTGTGAGAATCAAAACCCAGTGACAACTTCAGACAAGCTGCCTGATTAAGAGTTATTCTGATCGAACAAACAACAAATGATGTCACATGACTGATCTCAAATTACCAGGCCAGTTTGCATTTGGCATGCCAAAATATCAACTACAAAAAGAGAACTGTTCATGATAAATTCATAGAGTAAACAAAACCTGGTGAAAAAAAATGTGTAGAGTGAGTTCAAATCATTTCGCTCTAGTAACCATCAATAAAGATGTGAGGAATGACACTCAGGGTACCTTAGATCTAGAAGATGAGATACTTGTCTTTGACAAATGTAAGGGATCGTAGCTTCAAACATGGGGGTGTTTGAAATCATTCAGCATTTGTATAGGTTCACTTGTAAAATGGCCGAGCTGAATTACTCCTGGTAGAAACAATCAGTTGCTAAAAAGTATCAGTGGAGCACATCATTAACCAGATTACAATTTATAAAGGCAGAGTCTTCCAGCCTTGCACGCATCCTGGGTTTAGCCGCAGGACAGGTGAAACTGCAGCAGTGACTCCAGAAAAAAAATACAACATTTGTTTAAAATAAAATGTAAATGTTAATAGTCTTTAAAAATAAGTATTATATTATTTGAAATTAGAAACCTACGGGATAACAACCTCATGCCTCAGCACATAAGCCAAATGCTAACTATCTGGAGTAAGGAAGAAATTTTCCCGGTAGCATGTTTTTGCATAGTTGTCCATGGTGGGACTTCGCTGTCTTCCTCAGAAGCATGTGGTACTGGCCACTGCTGAAGATAGGCCTAGATGGCCCATTGGATTGGTCAAATATGTAATTCTTCTATTCCTATATACAGATGAAATTTCATGAGGGGCCTGATCCAAAGCCCACTGAAGTCAATAGGAGTATTTGCACTAACTTCAGTGGGCTTTGGCTCAAATGCACTGTAACTGCTTTATGGCATATTTATAGTCACTACTCTTTGTAGTTGCATGAGCAACAATTTACTGGTGGTGGTTGATTTGACTACACTTGTGCATTTTCAGACTTTTAGGATCTTGCTACTCCAGACAGAGAGGTTATGATGGTGTCTACACTCTGAAGTAGGGGTGTAAGTCCCAGCTTGAGGAGACATACCTGCACTAGCTCTAATCAAGGCAGCACACTAAAAATAAAGTGTGAGCAACAGTGTGAGCGGGTCCTGCCTTCTCAAGTACATACCCATCTGAGACACTAGGCACTTACTTGGGGCAGCTAGTCCTGCCCTCCACTTGCGCTGCTGCATCTACACTCTATTTTTAGCACACTAGCTTGATCAGAGCTAGTCCAGATGTCTCCCCAAGCTTGGAATTATACCCCCTGCTCCAGTGTAGACATAATCTATTATGAATGGATAAGCAAGATGTGATTGGTAAGTTTTTTCTTTAAAAAATGTATTTTTTTTTTAAAAATCCCCAAAATATTTTATATTTAGAGATAGTTTCTAGATCATATGTACAAATGGAGAAAAAGATTTTGATATTTTTAAGCACTAAACACTTTTCTAGAACAAAAGATATCTTTTGCATGCAAGAATTACATTTGCATGAGCACTGACTGGAGGTTTAGAGAGGCTAAGGACTGAATGGTCCATGGAGACGGATTTATCTTCTCCAGATTAGAAATGTTCATTTTTGGTCAGGGTGGTGGTGAATTGGAATTAGCAGGTTGGTGCAGGAATGCTTGCTCTGCTACTGCTGCATGAATTCAGTGGATAGATACAGGATTTCAGGCTGCAGGGTTGTCACTATGGCATCTTTCATGATCTGTAAATCAATTTCAGAAATACTAAGTCTACGAAAAATTATTTCCATTTCTGGGCAGAGCCTTTTTCTTTTTAATTTAAAACCTGAAAACAGAAATAATCCTGACGAGTTCCTAGACTAACTCCTGTAAGGCAGCAGTTCACTTTAAAATTTCTTTTTAAACATGTGCTTTGCTTTTCTCATCCAAGGATCTGAAAGTGGTGCAGGTAGGATTATTCCCACTTTGTGGATGGGTAATTGAGGCACAGAGGAATTAAGTCACACAGTGAGTTAACAGCATGTTTGAGAACAGTGCCCATGTCTTCTGAAGCCCACAAACCAGTAGATGCTGATAACTTTACTTCTTTCACACACATGCTTTTTATGTTTTTGGTTACATGTGGAATAACTAACATACTGGTGCCAGTCAGATATTTTATATCACTAACCCCCACAAGCAAATTTGTTTTACATAGCAGTTGAATGAAAAACATCCTGCAGAGAGTGCAAACGCAAGGGAATGAAAAGAGAAAACACAGCACTAGCAACATGATTTAAATTAATTAAGTGAACATTAATACCTCCAAGACATTGCATTATTGCTTCAACTCTTTGGTGGGAAAAGCTATAATTTACATGTACAATATTTTTAACACCCTCTATTAATTAGACATGAACAGCAGTTCTGTTTAATTGATACTGTAAACAAAAGATCCATTCGAAAACACATGCTGCAATAATTAAAATGTTATTATGCTGACAGTGTCTTTCTTTGAGGAACTTGTAACATCTGTATTGACTGTGATAAGCATTGATTATCTGGAGTGATATAAATATTTGGGGAGCTAATAACAATCAGGTAGGAATTCAGTTCATGCTATAGACACCAAAGATAAATCACAGGAAACCTAGATCAAAGCTGGTTAGTGAATAAGTTTGTTTTTATACTTAATGCCTCACTATAAAAACACGCACAGAAAACTGGTCTGAGATTTAAAGCACAAGGAAATGCCATAAAGAAACAGCCCATCCTGTGCAGCAGTTCTGTACATCTGTAGAATCTCCATATGTAGTAAGCAGGATGTCAGCACATAAAGAGAGACATGTATCCAATCCAGCAAGCCCCTACCATGCACATTTATCAGTAGACATTTCTTTGAATGATTAAGAATCAATTAAAAAATAAAAACAAGAAAACCCTGGTATAAATCTTGCCTTTGCTCACAGGTTAACTTTCTAAAGTGGCTGGGTCAGCAACAATCTAATTCCAGTTCAGATCCTGGCTTACCTGGTCAGCTGCAATTTGGTTCTGATTCAGAGGCTGAACTTTTTTATTTATGCCCAGGTTTTTGATTTACCCTCATTAATTATCCCTTTTAGCCTAGTGATAGTAGAGAAATTGGAGCTAGGGCTTGGATCATCTCCTGAAGATCGAAGTCTGGAAGTGGCCCTTCCCAGGTACCTTTCCCTTCCCATTCTGATGGCTCTACACCTGGACTTCCCACTTCCCATGTTGTCATGGATCCACAGGCTCTGTGCTACACCACAGCTTTTAAACAGTCCCTTCAGTCTGCCATACCCCCACGGTGTCCCATTCTTCTTTATGATAGGTCACGAGGATTTAATGTCTCTGAGACTGAACCTCTGGGCTCCAACATTCCTGTTTCACTCTATCAGCTCTGCCCAGAGAGGCCAACAGAGATAGACTACTGTTCAAAGACATTTTGCCCTCCTCAGGGATCAATGCACCTCAGCAGGTATTTTCAGGGACATGAGCAGCCTTTTCAAAATGGAGTAGGGTTTATTAGTCAACTGGAATTCAGCATCAGGAAGTCCTTAGGTTAGCGCAGAGAAGCAAAGGTTACAGTAGAGTTCAGACTAGCCAATATCAGGCCTCTACCCAGCCAAGCTGCTATACAATCCATTTTCATTTCCTCTCTCTCTCTCTCTCTCTCTGTGTACCTTTGCCTGCCAGTCCAAGGTGAGAGCTGTTGTGTCTCCCCCTGTGTTTAACACAACCACATGATGCCTTTTCCCTTTGTTCTCCAACTCAGGCCCTTTGCTCTGCTTCCCTGTACGGAAGTGGGGGGATGGACCATTCCTCTTGGCTGCTGGTTGCTAGGTGTAAATGTCCAGACCACTGGGGTTCCCACTATCTTTCCAGATCCTTCATTCATGGTCAGTTTCAGCCATTCTTTTAGCTACCCAGTCATAGCACCTAGCAGTACAGTTATGTGACATGCACACACCCCAGGTCATGTCTCCTGCTCTGCCCTCAGAGCAGCTTTTTAACCCTTTTGCACCCACTTGGTAGCAATCCCTCATCAAGTAAGTCACTGCCCTGCATATTACTCATAAAAGGATCACAGATTCCCACTTGGTCATACATGCAGTTACTCTTCCCAGGACACTACACAGAAGATGTGCTATGCATTTCTAGAAGTGATAGGCAGTGGAGTAAGTCTTCTGGCAGAGATGGCATTGACTTTTAGTGAGGTTGAAAAAAGCATACCTAAAAGCAGGATCTGGCCCCGTGCATTCACAAACAGGAATTTGTATTCGTTCTTAGTTTCCTCTTTCAGACACAGAACAAAAGCTCAGTCCTACCAGTCAATGGAAACAAGCACAACAAAAGATGGTTTGTAAGATACATAATGATGTGTGCCTGCATATTCAAGGACAGGAGCTAGCACCAAAGATTCGATCCTGACTTGAGATACACCTGTGTAATTCCCACTGAAGTTGCTTGTGCCTGTGAGAGGACAGAATGCAGCCTCAAATATTTCACTTTGTTCTGTGGGTGAAATCCTGGCCGCAGTGAAGTCAAGTCACATGTCTATGGCCCCGATTCAGTTAAGTACTTAAGTATATGCCTGACATTCAGCACGAGTAGTCACATTGACTTCAAATCCTGATGGGCCTCCTCACTTGCTCATGATCATTAAAGAAGCACAGTTTATATAAACCTTCATCCATGAGTCAGAGTCAAGACAACAGAGATTTAATTCACATTTTGTGCAAACACTCCACATTTCGTATACAATGTACTGCATTTTTTTCTTATTAAGTCATATTTTTCATTTCTTTGCTTTTATAATTTCGATCTGACACTCCTGGTTTAAGTCTCTCTTTTTTAAAGTTATGCATTAACACATCTTTCTATAACCTCTGTGCAGCTTTTTCTGTGATTGTTGTAACAGTTTGTACTATTCAGTAGCACAGGGATTAATTGTGTCTCCAGTTTTTATCTTGTCCTTGTTTCATTCAGATTAGCAGCCTCTGAATTTTCTTCAAAACAGCTAGGAGGTTAAAAAGACATCATTTGCCCAATCACATAAACAAATGTTCTGTAGACACAACAATGGCTGTTTATTGCACCTTGCATAAACTACTTTAATTACCGTCAGATTACTGTTGTTATTCAAATCATTCATTTATAGCTAAAAGGGACTGTGGACATTTACAGAAACTCTTTACAGTACATTGTACTTTGTACTGGGCTACACTATAATGTATTCTACTGTTTATGGAATTCAAAACAGGAGAGATTTATATAAATGGCTTTTCAGATACTAATATAGTTCCTATTTTAATATCTTTATGGCTTCTATTATTTTAAATGAAAAACTGAAAACACTGTAACTGAATGCCTTAGTAAAGCAGCAGTAGTGTCATCATAAATGCATTGCTATGTGTTACTCTATTGAAAGACTAGTGTGTTTTTAGCAAAGTATAGTTTGATCAAAATTATATATAAATCCACAGGTTTTTACATAATATAGCAGCTGTACAGTACATTTTGGTTACACTTTGATAGCCAAAAGATAACTCTAACTCCCTCACTCCTCTCGCACTAGTCTTTGCATATGGTTGTAATGGTTACAAGGAAGGTAGCATGGTAGTGGGTATTGGAGTAGGAGTCAAAGACCTAGGGTGTGATTTTCAACAGTACCTCACTGATTTGAGAAAGTCAATGGAACTAGTGACCCGAAGTCGCTTGGATGATTTTAAAAATTCACACCAGTGATTTCCCTGAGTGCTGTGGACTTGCGGTGTTATGCTGGCTAAGTCACTTAAATCTCTGTGCATCATTTTACTCCCATCTGCAAAATGGAGATGATGATTTTGGAAGTTTGTAAATTGCTTTGAGGGCTGTAAATAAAGAGTTCTACATATTATTAATTATTATAAACATGATACTTTGCCTCTTCTCTTAATAGTTCTGACTAAAATGGCTTAGACCATTCTGCAAAGTATCAAATAGCATAGGCTTACCTTAAACTATAACAGGTGTTAGGTACTGCCCCCACATGGACTATCAGCTGAAATATGGAAATAGGAAGAGTCCTGGGACACCAGCTCATTGTGGCTTCCATAGGTTTGGATGCACAGGAAGTAAGGGAGCATAGCAGGAAGATAGTAGGCTTGTTCCACCCAAAGAACCACAGGAAAGATTAGTCAGTATCTGAAGACTTGACTCTCTACCCAGAAAGACCAGACTATTTTACAAAATTCCCCACCATCTCTGTGGTACCAGTGCCAAAGCTGTTAATACACTTGCAAATGTGATCTTGGTCATCATCAGAATGCTGACCACTGTTTCATCTAGACCTGGTTTCAGCAAAGCTGGACTAAGTCATCAAGCTGGCTGACAGAGAAGGTGGGAGACAGCTGTGATGGAGACAAAACATACAGAAAATGAAAGTGTCCAAGGCTAATTCCTTGCTGGTCATATTGGAGCCTTTCCTTTAGTGGCCTTTCACTGCTGGATATGGATAAGAGCTAGTAGGGAAACTGTGACCCAGATTCACAGCAGTCCTGCATTATAATGTCACCTTAATTGTAGTGCTTCACTGTATTTAGAATAAGAAATCACTGTGGCAACCAAATGATACTTGTTAGCAAATGTTGAATTTCTGGTGGTAACCACTGAAGATGGAAACAATGCTGCATAACATACATACCTACTCGCCAAGTGGAATCTGTACCCCTATATCAGGTCCTGCATGTCTCCAGATACAGGCATCTAGAGCCCCATAAACACATAAGAATCTTCTGCCTTGAACGTTGTGTATGTTCTAAGGAAATTGCTTCCTACTTGTTATTAATGTATCAGTAGAAGACAGAGCCCAGTTTAGGGAAGTCATAACTCATTTGCATTGTAGCCCCAAATTCAGCCTGGAGCCATGAGAGGTGGTTTCTGTCTGACAAAGTAAGGAATGAGAAGAAACTGACTTGAGGAAATTAGTGTGAAGGAGGTACAGAAGGGAATAATTCGAGGAAGGATGGTCTTCTGGTTAAAATTCTGGTCTGGGACTCCAGAGATCTGGGAATTGTTTTTGGCTCTGCCAAATATTTGCTGTGTGACCTTGGGCAACTCACACACATTCTCAGCACCTCAGTTTCCCATCTGTCTTGACTCCTTAGACTATAAGCTCTTCAAGGCAGAGGGGGACAGTTGGGACCTATGTGTGCATATGATGTGTAGCACAGTGGAGCCCCAGTCTCAGTTAGGTTCTTTAGCAGTACTGCAATAACAAAGTTAATAGAGTTGTACAGGGACAAAGAAAGATTGGATTATTATTAATTATTTGTATTACAGTATCACCGAGACTTCAACCAAGACTGGGGCCCTGTCGTGTCAGATGCTGAAGGGATGAGGTCTCTGTCAGATAACTTCACTTGTTACTATTTCCAATTTGATTTAAAATAAAGTATGCAAAGTTTGCAGCATGAATCTCTCTAATCCTACAGGTACAACTAAAGGAAATTCATATTGATTTACTCTAATCACATATGTGTTGGACTCTTGAAACAATACATTTTACGTGATGCTTTTATTTATTGCTACATTATCATAAATACTGCAGGACTGGTTATTTTTTTTCAATCCAGTCATGACACCCACATTTTAAATTTAGAAACTACGCCACTTCACATACAGCTACATATCACAAAAACGGGCAGGTTTTCTATCTTATAAATATGTTTCCATGTACATATAATGACTCTTAACAGTGTATAAAGTATTCCATTTGGAAGGTGGAAATTCCCATTTACATAGATGGCCCCCTTACATTTTTGTGTCAAAGATTACATACTAATTAGAAAGCTTCACAGCATTTTTTATTCATGCTAGAGTAACTCTTATATATAACTGTTATGTTAATGATCAGTGTAATTTGAGACTAGGTTTTTATAAGTGTCAAAGATGTCTGAACACATTTGTTTCTAAACAAGAGAGAGACTGTGACAAATACACATGTGAATAGTAAAAGAAGGGAGAGTGGTTAGGGGGACTGGAAATTAAAAATGAAACAAAAAACATAACAGCCTGTTCTAGTGACCTTGATAAAGAATCTACTATTTAGCTTTAAGCTGGGTTTCAACTATTCATTCCATTCTGGTTCTCTCTTTATTTAGTATTGGTAGCAACAGCAGAAGAAATCTGGGGGGAAAATAATAAGATCTTTTTCTGAAAATGGGAGAAAAAAATACATAAAGTGACTTAATATTAACATCATAAAATCATATGTGTCTTCACTGTAAAATAATTTGTACATAACTATAAATATTTCATGTTTCTATCAAACATTGATAATAAAGGTTTTAATATTTATTGTTACCCTTGGCCAAACTCTCAGAGTTCCCTCTCCAGTAGGGTAGGCACACAGAGGTACAGATTGCCTTTGGGTACAACTGATTGGGGCGGTGAGCACACTGGGGATTTCCCATTGGAATATAGCACTGGTACTCAGTTCTTCTTAATATTCAGTTTTATGCATTCATCTGTAATTATCTTTATCTTGAATGCTAATGAGTTCTGTTTTTACATTGGGAGCTGTGCCTTTAAACAATCAATGTTATTAAAATGACCCTTGGTACTTCATGATTCCACAGTGGGGATTTTCAAAGCTATGTACAAAAGTGCAGTTCATTACCACTTTAATGTGGAAGTTAAGAGTCAGAACTTCTTTCCATGGTTCTCAAAGCTATTTTCGTAGCTTTGAACAGTTGCTCGGCCCACCACGGTGAGCACTGCAAGACTTCGGCATGCTCCCCATGGCAGCCAGACAACTGTTCAAAGCAACATAAGAAACATGGGGTAGGAGATTGGATGGCTTCTAGGATGTGTGATAGGCTCTGTCTTTGACCTCTTGGTCACTGGTCTGAATGTGCTCAGGAAAGTAGTGATAAAAAATCACTGCCATCTGATAGTTGCTTGGTGCTCTGTATTTTATTGGGATAACTTCGGGGGTGTTGTTTAGTTATCTTTTAATTGCTGAATTTATGCAATGGCCCCAAACTGACATGATGGATAAAATGTATTGTGAAGTGAGTTTGATGTTCACAGTCCAATTCCTATTGGACAGGTGAACACACCTCAGAAGCTACCAAAATAACAGCATGTTTGTTAGCGGTAATAGTGGAGCGGCTACGTGTAGAATTAGCCATCATTCACAGCACGGCTTACTTATAAAAAGTGTTTAAATGGTGTTTTAAGCTGGAGTTATGGTAGAATAATTATAGTCGCAGATGTACAGTATCAGTGCACAAGAGTGAATTGGTGCAAGAGGAAACTGCTTTTTTAAATCTGTGTAGAGACTGATGACATCTTGGTCAAAACTACACATTAAATGGACCGTGTTTTCTGAAAGACGGAGTCAGCGTGTAATGGAGAAGGTTACTGGCTGAAGTACAGAGGAATGGATTAATCAGGTAGCAGGGGCACATAAACAGAGAGCTCCGAGTGTGTGGAAAGGGAGCCCAATGTGACATGGAGCAGAATGTATATAGACCTCTGAAAATTAAATACCATGAAGCTACTTATCTACCTTGCAGTCTCTGTTACAAGCTGTTTTTCTTTCCTGAAGTAAAGTGTAAATATATGAGTATAAAGAAAAGCAGAGGTTCCATGCATCTTACTATTCAACAGCAGTTTCCTTTTCTCCTAAAAGACATGAAAGGAAAGAATAAGAAATCAAAAGATTTTTTTAACAAAGGAAAAGAATGGCCATGCTAGAAGAACATGGTGCCAGTTCAGTGTGAAAAACACTTCCCCTTTTGACACATTTACATTAAGACTTAATACCCAAATTAATCCCAGTGGTGGATTTAAAGTAAGCAAGACAGAAAGGCAACATTTCATTGGGAAGCAGTAGGACATCGGAAATGCTCAATAGATATTAACCTAACTGATCACAGGCTTCAATGAGTTTGCTCTAATATTTATGTACAAACACATTTATCTGGCAAGAAATAGGAAGATCCTTAAGCGCTGAACTGTATCTCCAGGAGTGGGAGGCAGCCCTGAGTCACGGTGCCCTTTAATATAGTTACACAAACAAAAAACGATGTTAAAAGACCATAAAGGTTTCAAAGTCAAGCACTCAGAAATGACAGAATTAAGGTTGCCAGTGCAATGATAATTCAGCTCCCTTGTTTGTCTGCATTGGGAGACAGTCTCTAATTATATTCAGTTTCCCATAGGATCCCTGCCTCATTCAGTGCACAGGATGGACAGTGCTCTGGGGAGGAATCAGGGTTGTGTAAAGGAGGCTGTTTTCTGGAGATACCTGTTTTGTTTGTTGCAGAAGCTGGAAGGTGTGTAGTGAATGCAGCAGGAAGTAAAAAGATAGTCTCATGTTTGTAACAATTGACTGTGTCCTGGAGAACTGGATTCTTTCTTCACCTCTACCATAGGGTTTCTATATAATTCTGGGAAGTCTCTTAAACCAGACATTTCCCAGGTGGGCTCTAAATGGGTGTTCCTTGTTTTCTGGGTGAATGAATGAGTATGTAAAAGCATAAGTGTATAAGACCCTGTGTACCATTACCCCTAACTCCCAATGATCTCAGCTCACCCTCTAAAAATGCCATTGTTCTAAGATTCCCATCACAGGATTTTTCTCCAGTGAAATTTTATCTAAATTCTTATATTTTTCCTCAGAGTTTTTGCTCCGGAAAAACATAAGAATTTAGCTAGGATTTCATTGTAGAAAATAGCTGATGCTAATGACAAGTCTGTAGCTTCCCATTTAGGAGGACCTTGACAAACTCCGGCAGATATTATTGTTAGCACAGTCTTGCAGGCTCACCTTGAATGCTCTTTCTTTATTTCTTCTGCAGTCACAAAGAAAAGTGGACAAATTTATTATCTAATATAACAACTTGATACTTACAAATGCATATTTAAATTACTGAAATTCAGTCGCTAAAGATACTAACTTCATATGTTATTTCAGTTAAGGATATGGTTATTACTAGTTAATGTTAGAGGAATTGTAAAGGATGATGCTGCCACACAGTTTTGCTACTGTTTAAGCATTTGATTTATAGACCTTATAACAGGGGGAAAATATCTATCATTATGCTGTTGATCAGTATTCAGGTTCAGGGAGATGGCCATGTTTACACTACCACGTATGTCAGCAAAGCTTATGTCACTCCGGGGTGTGAAAAAAACAAACACCTGGACAACATAAGTTTTGCCAGCATAAGTGGCAGTACACACGACGCAATGCTGGCAGGAGAGCTTCTCCTGCCGACATAACTACCGCCACTCATTGAAGGTGGTTGAATTATGTCGACGGGAGAGCTCTCGCCCATCAGCATAGAGCTGCTACACGAGAGATCTTACAGCAGCGCAGCTGCATCAGTACAGCCGTGCTGCTGTAAGGTCTCCAGTGTAGACATAGTCGGTGAAGCTTTGTCAAGATAAAGCTCAGAAAGTGCCTGAAGATCAACTCTTTTGTAATCCCTAGCAAAGAAAGTTGACTTTACTTTCTCCATCACAAATGATCTATTCATTTATCCTAGAAAAAAAATCAGAACAGAGGCTGGTTGTAGGATCGACAGTGCTCCAGATGCTATAATAATAAGCACTTTAGCAATATGGGTAATAATAAATAATGAACTGTGAGGTGAAGAAAACTCCAGTAAACTCAACATTTGTAAACCAGTATGCAAGAATTGGCTAACAGATGTTGCCTGGCCGTTCTTAAAAAAAATTGCCAGTCTCAACAGCAGTTCATTCTAGGCAGCAGTAAAATATATATTCACATGTTCTTTATGGAACAGCGGGTGTAAAAAATAAAGGCATGCAGTTAATAATGTTAATGAAATAACTTCCTTATCAAGTTGACAATAATATGAAGATCAGAAAAAACTCTGTGACATCTAAGATTACTCAAAGGTTTACTGGAGGCCATATAGAATTACTTGTTTTCCTGATTAACAAATCATCACTGCTTAGGTCATGTAAGAGCTACACAGGTGGTCAGTCCTCTTGGGGTCACATCAAAGAGCCACCAGGAAGTTTTAGATGTGATTCAGAAGTGATCTGAAACTTGTCTATCAATGTTTGCCACCATCGATTGTACTCCAAAGAGTCACATTTAAAGCACATTGGTTTACAGTGATTGGATTGTGTAAATAAGCTGACGTTAAAAAATTGTTTGATGTTTTATTAACTTCTTATTTTCAAAGTATTTGGTATGGAACAATATGGCAGTTTAAAAGTGTGTTTTTCTATGAAGCGATATCTGCTTGTCCTCAAGCGCAAAAAACAAATGGAGTTTGATAACTCTCTGTATAATTCTTTCTATAACTGAAGTTAGTTTAGGTCTATAAATAAACTATGGTTAGGAAAGAAAAAGATAAAGAAATCCCACTTCAGAATTCAGAGTCTCCCACCCCTTCCTTCACGTCATTAAAAAGAAATATTGTATAATGTAAAATAAGAATGATGCTTGAAATCATCTGTACTGTTCCCTTGGTGGGAAATGTCAGGCCACTTTTGTCTAATTTTTTTAGAATTTTTTATCATGAAAATATCCTTATTGTTTGTTTTTATTAGCTGTTATCACACAATAATAAAAGTATGTTTGATCTATACTGCACATGAGATAACATTTTAATGTACATCCCAAGAAGAAGAGAAGTTGAAATCTTTTTCTGAAAAATGCTTTCTGTTTACAAATGTCTAGAGTCACCTAACATAGCATTTAAATACATGTGAGTTGCTGAAAAAGATCAAAGTCTTATTAAGTACCAGTTATTCCATCAATATCAAGGCAATGTTTGTAAGCAATGTTTCTCTGTGGGGACACCAGAGTAGAATTCAGACCTATAGCTCATGAAGATAGACAAAACTAACAAGATTTTTCAGCTACAGAACACTGACTGACGAATTAAGGGCAAACTCACAGGAAGGAAACCCCATTGGGACTTCACATTTTTAATTGGCAGATAGAAGGCTGATGACTGAAAGATTTCTTGGCCCTTGTTTTTCAAATGTTCCCCTTCACAAGACGATGTACTCAGATACTCTAAAGAAATGTATTTTACCTTGTAAAGGCATTCATACTATCACACTACTTTGGTGCTATTGTATCTCATAAGTTACGTAATGGGAAATCTCCAAGTAAAACATGGGTGTTGCAAGAATTGATTTGATCAGTGGCATTCTTCCTTTTAATACTGATGAAATATCTCAGCACAATGCTATGGGCTCTGTACTGCTGGATGTGCCACTGTTGTTTTGAGACATAAAACTAATGTCCCGAGCTTTTGTGGTCATTATAGATCCCATCTCACTTTTGCACCTTAGTCAGGGCCGGTGCAAGGATGTTTCGCACCCTAGGCGAAACGTCCACCTTGCGCCCTCCCCTGTCCCCGAGCCCCCGCCCTGAGGCACACACCCCCCACGGCAGCTTCCCCCCTCCGCCCAGAGGCACCTCCGCCCGCCCCAACTCACCCCTGCTCTGCCTCCACCCCAAGCACACCGTCACTGCTTCACTTCTCCCGCCTCCCAGGCTTGTGGCGCCAATCAGCTTAGGCACCGCAAGCCTGGGAGGCGGGAGAAGTGAAGCGGCGATGGCATGCTCGGGGAGGAGGCGGGGCAGGGGTGAGCTGGGGCGGGGAGTTCCCTGCGTGCTGCTCCCCTCCCTTACTTGCTGCAGGCGGCCCTCCCCGCGGTCCCCTGCCCCAGCTCCCTCTGCCTAAATGCCGGTGGCGACCGGGGCAGCCGAAGATCCAGCCGCCGCGGTTGCTGCCAAAGAAAATGCCGCCCCCCCCCCAAATCCTAGCGCCTTAGCGGTCGCCTAAATGGTTGCACCGGCCCTGACCTTAGCCAAACACCAGTTTGGTTGGTTACTTTCACCCAACCTAAAGTTCCCCAATAGTTTCAGTGGCAATGGCCTGCTCCTTTATCTCCTGTCCTAAGCTGCTGTATAGCATAGCTATGCACTGTTAAGCAGTTGCCATGTTTCACCCTAGAGATGGTTGCATGGGGAATCCTCGGCTGCTTCTCTTGGGTGCCTATGCCTCTCCAGCATCTCAAAGGGGATCTCTGGGCAGACCAAGGATGTAGCCCCTGTGAACTAGTGTGACATTGCATTCTATATGATTTTTATGAAAATATGCTAATGAGTGTGAATATAATGTAACTGGAATATGCTTCATGCAAAAGGTCTCTTGTAAGGTATCATTACAAAGCTTATAATCTACTTAGTGTGGTCATCCTATTTGTATGTATGTATCATTCTTGTATCTGAAGCTGGAAATATGAACTATAACTCTTAGGGCCTATTGTAATTATGCAAAGTGTGGGCCATTGATGGTGATTTAGAATCTTGATGGCTTCCGTTAACCAGGACAATTGACTGTAGATGGCTCTGTTTTACTTGTAAGTCTTCCTGTATACGTGTGTGCTGACAAGTGGGTAATGAATTCTTACAGTGACATGTGATCATGTCACCTGAACTGGAATCCATCTTTAACCTGGTGCTTTTCCATTTAGAAGGAGGGGTGGCAACCCAGAGAGGGACAAAGGATTCCTGCCTTACACAAAATACATATAAGTGGATGGAACAGAACAAAGGGAGCGGCAGTCATGAGAAATCCCCTAGCTACCACCTGAGCTGGAACAAGGGCAGTACCAGGGGAAAGGATTGTGCACAGACTAGGAAGGCGTCCAGTCTGTGATAGAAGCTTATTGAAACATCTGAGGGTGAGGTTTTATCTGTATTCAGTTTTCTTACTGTACTAGGCTTAGACTTGCATGTTTTGTTTTATTTTGCTTGATAATTCACTTTGCTCTGTCTGTTATCACTTGGAACCACTTAAATCCTACTTTCTGTATTTAATAAAATCACGTTTTACTTATTATTTAACCCAGAGTATGTATTAATACCTGGGGGGGGGGCAAACAGCTGTGCATCTCTCTCTATCAGTGTTATAGAGGGTGAACAATTTATGAGTTTATCCTGTATAAGCTTTACACAGGGTAAAATGGATTTATTTGGGGTTTGGACCCCATTGGGAGCCGGGCATCTGAGTTTTGGAGACAGGAGCACTTCTTAAGCTGTTTTCAGTTAAGCCTGCAGCTTTTGGGGGAAGTTGTTCAGACTTGGGTCTGGGTTTGTAGCAGGCTAGCGTGTCTGGCTCAAACAGGCAAGGTTCTGGAGTCCCAAGCTAGCAGGGCAAATGGGTTAGAAGCAGTCTCAGCACATCAGTTGGCAGTTCCAAGGGGGTTTCTGTGATCCAACCCTTCACAACCAGTATTACAGGCAGAATTAGAAGGCAAGAATATCTGGCTCAACACTCATGTTCAGCCCAAGAGTTCTCTACTGCCTCATTTAGCTGAGTTTACTCATGAGAACTTTGGACCTTTGGTCAGGGCTCATCCTTGCTCTCTTCCTTGAAGGAAGATCAAGGCCCAGCTGTCTGGGCTGGATTCTGGTGATGTACCAGAGGCCAGTGGATCCTGTGACCACCCATTTCCAGTTCTCCCTATGGTAGAAAAGTCTGAATTCCTTAAAATCATAGCCTTAGATAGCCCATTGGTAAATACATTTCTTGTGGAAAGAACAGCCTCTGCAATTGTCTATCCTTTTCCTTGAGCCTACAACTCCCTTTTGTTTTGGTTTTATTTTATGCTGGATACAATGAAGCCCCATTTTTTGTCAGGGAAACTTTGCCATCTGACTGTCCAGCATGGGGTATGTGGGGCAATCACTATCTGCTCCTAATATAAGAGGCTGTATATTCTCACACAGCACTCATTTAAAATTCCCTTACCGGGATTCAAGTGCAGAATCATCTGCTCCCTACCTTTGAAGGGTCCCTGTTGCTGAACAGAGAAGGGAGGTCAGAGGCTTGATGTCTCACACATAGAATGGGGTGGCTAAAACTGTTTTCACCACTCCAAATATAGTGAGAATATTAGATATTTTCCAGGAGCAACATTCGACTCAGGGCCAAGGAGTAGCTCCAAAGAGATTTTCCTCTCCTACTCCCACCTGATCCTCATAGTCATTTACTCCATCACCATGGGTACCACTTGGGAAGTGATGGTGCTGGCAGAGGGACTGAAGGGCACTGTTAATGGCTTCCCAGCGTGCTACTGTAGGATCTTCTGAACCCAAGAGCTGGCATCTGAGAGGAGTTCATGGGACTGACGAATCCATCACCATCTCTTCCCCACCAGCACACACTGTGAATCACTGTGAGATAGTTAAGAAAAAACAACATGGCAAACTTATAAGCCTCCTGACTGATTCACACTTTAAAGCAATCTTTGCAGCTAGAAAAGCTAGAAACCTTTCTCTGAGATGAAAGTTGTGACTTGTAACATTGGCCAAACCAGTAATGGCTGTGAAAAAATAGAGACCTCCTGCAATATGGAGACTTTTTCACTCCATCTTAATAAAAACAAAAGTCCTGTATATGCATTCTCATTAAGGATACAGGGTCAGCATTCTAAGTGAAATATGCATTTCCCTCAATTAAACCAGAGTGTGTGATAACAAGTGCTGCAAATGAAACAGCAGAAGAGGGTATTTTTCCATTGCTAATATGTTGCCCAGAGCACTCAAACTGACCTCCTAGGAGGGTAAAAAATTGCTTCTATCTAGTGACTCTACAGTCCAGATCAACTATAGCGGAGGATTATTTTTTTTCAATCTAGCAAGGTAACCCCTCAGTGAGACTAATTAGTTTTCTCTGACAACAGCTAGACTATTGATCTGAGATTTGAAAACATTGATGTACAGTAGTCAGTTCCACATGAATGAGAATTATCTTTATGGGAATTTTAAATAAGAAATAGGGGAAAATTTACATTTTTCTGACTTGTATTGTTATGTAACTAGACAGTTCCACTAAGAAATGTGAAGGTTCTCAGTGCAAATACATGCAAACACTTTGAACTTTATGATTGTCATGATATTAACAGTAGCTTCTACATATACGATGTAAGTCATGGAAACAGTATCGGGCCTTTTACTGGAAACTAATCCTTGCATTTACTGGTCAGATTCTATAACCTAACAAGCTTCTGGACTATGATTTCTCACATTAAAATATCTATTTTAGGACATTTGTTTTATCTGATATACTAGAGAGAGCTGACAGTCTTACACTGAATGACTGGGCTAAAAGCATGTTTATGTATCAGTACCAACAGCCAAGCTCCTCTTTTGTTATAAAAGCTCAAGCATTCTGGGCCATATCCTACTCTTGAGCACGTATGTGTTGTGACGATGATCTAATGGTCCCTTCTGGCCTTAAAAACTCCAGTCATCTATGGTAAATTTCACTCTAGGAGTCATCTGTGTTTATCCAAGGGCAGGATTTGGCCCTACATTTTTCAATTGTTATATAAGGGTCTGATCCTTGTGAGGTGATCAGCAGCCTTGGTTTTTCCAGCCCTGATGGCCTCTCTCCTTTGATTTAGTGGGATTTGGATTGGCACCTTATCCCTGTCACCCAATATCTAGAAAACTTACTTTGTTAATGGCACTTCTGGACTTGGCTTGCTTTCTATATTGTCTATCTTATGTTTTCATTCATTTTACGTGGGACTTCCCATGTGCTTAAAGTTAAACACATGCTAAAGTGCTTTGCTGAATCAAGACCCAGATTCTTAGTGTGATGTTGCACTCCATGTTTTATGGAAATATGCTAAAGAGTATAAATATAATGTAACGGGACTATGCTTTATGCAAAAGGTCTCTTGCAAGGTATCACAAAGCTTATAATCTGCTGCATGTGTTCATCCTATTTGTATAAATGTATCATTCTTGTATCTGAAGCTAGAAATATGAAGTGTTACTCAGAAGTCCTACTGTAACTATGCAAAGTGTGGACCATTAATGGTGGTTTGGAATCTTGATGGCTCCCATTAACCAGGACAATTGGTTGTAAATGGTTCTGTTTACTTGTAAGCCTTCCTGTGTTCCTGTGAGTCAGGCCAGGCCAGAAAGAATGGAGACTTGGGGTCTCACAGGACATGTGACTATGTCACCTGGTACTGGAATCCATCTTAAACCTGGAACTTTTCCATTTAGAAGGAGGGGTGGGGACCCAGAGAGACAAAAGATTCCCAGCTTCTGCCAAAGCCATAAAAGGGGGTGGAGCAGAACAAAGGGGGCAGCCAGGCATGAGAAATCCCCTAGTTACCACCTGAGCTGGAACAAGGACTGTACCAGGGGAAAGGATTGGGCCCAGACTAAGAAGGAGTCTAGTCTGTGAAAGAAGCTTATTGGAACATCTTTGAGAGTGAGATTTACCTGTATTCAGTTTCTTAATGTATTAGGCTTAGACTTGCGTGTTTTGTTTTATTTTGCTTGGTAACTTACTTTGTTCTGTCTATTATTACTTGAAACCACTTAAATCCTACTTTTTATACTTAATAAAATCACTTTTGTTTATTATTGAACCCAGAGTAAGTGATTAATACCTGGGAGAGCAAACAGCTGTGCATCTCTCTCTATCAGTGTTATAGAGGGCGGACAATTCATGAGTTTACCCTGTATACGCTTTATACAGAGTAAAATGGATCTATCTGGGGTTTGGATCCCATTGGGAGCTGGGTGTCTGGGTGCTGGAGAGAGGTGACCTGCTAAGCTGTTTTCAGTTAAGTCTGCAGCTTTGGGGGCGTGGTTCAGACCCTGGGTCTGTGTTGCAGCAGGCTTGTGTGTCTGGCTCAACAAAACAGGGTTCTGAAGTCCCAAGCTTGCAGGGAAGACGGGCTCAGAGGTAGTTTCAGCACGCCAGGTGATAGTCCCAAGGGGGTCTCTGTGACTGAACCTATCACACTTAGCACAGCTCCCATTAGCTCAGGCAACAGAAGAGTCCTTGAATTCCCCTGCTACAGTTGCTGCTTATGGAGGATCAGAATCCTGGCTGAGGCTCAGCTGTGATAAAGTATAGGGAACACAGAAGCCACAACCAGCCACCAGAAGGTGAACTGTACTAAAGGTCTATCCAACACCCCTTGAAGTCAATGGGAGTCTGTCCATTGACTTCAATGAAAGCTGGATCAGGCCCTAAGTATTTCCTGGAATATGGCTACTAGTTGTCAGAAACAGCACTAAGCCAAAGCAGAACTTGGGTTTTTAAGCACAAAATGAAAACCAGTTTGCGGTGTGTTTTGATGTGCTGATTCCTTTTACTCCTGGTATTAGTTGTAATGGCTAATATGTAATGTTAGCAAGACTGAGATAAGTTCATCAAAAGAAAAAACAGTTTTCTGGACAATAAGTCAGAGGCTTCTTCTAAACACATACAAACAAAGTAATCCATGTTGCCTCTGTTCCATTGGCCCTGCTAACATGAGGCTCATATTTAAAAAAAAAAGTTTTTCCATTTAATTCTGGCATCGTATTTCACATAGATGTGCTAAAAGGCAACATCATAATATAGCTCACACATCCCTGTCTCCCCACCACAGTGAGACCCTTCAGACATGATCTTTTTCCTGGCACAGGCCAATTTATCAAAGAGCTCTGCCCCCATTTCATGGTGTTTCTGCAGAATATTACTGCATAGACTTCTGGCGAGATCTCATTTGAAGGGCCCACTTAAAGCGTGGCTAACTTATAGGGGATGGGCAAAAGGAAGAGGAGAGACATTATAGGCATGGGTCTGTCACACTCTCTTTACAAAGATTTTGATGCACTTTATTAAAATTAATGCACTGTGTGTAAACAGTGAGAGAGCACATAATCCACAGCCTACTTCTACTGGGTGCTACTAGAAACAGTTAACTCTGGTGCGTAGATCAGAAGGGACCTAAAAATACAAATCCTTGAGTAAGTTAAGAACTCATTTCCTGCTTACTTATTTTTTAAATTGTAGTTTCTGTTCTATCCTTAGAGTAAAGAGATATTTTCAGTGTGAATAACTTATTTTAGATTAAGAGAACAAAACAAAACAAAAAAACCAAGCAAGAGCCAGAGTAAGGTCTCCATGATAAAGCATTCACTGCGTGTGTCTCTCTCTAGTCTGAAAATGGCTGCAGCTGTACAGACTACATAGCCCTTGTTTATATGAGAGAGTTTTACCAGTTATTCCAACATAGTTACAGTGGTACAATTATGCCTGTATAACCCCCTGTGTAGATACATGTATTCCAGCAGAAGAGTGGCTTCTTTCAGTTTAGCTTAAAATCGCATCCCAAGTGACAAAGTATGCTTGTGCTGGAATAAGAGGGTCAACACGGGGTTATACCAGTATAATCGTACTGGTTTAAATTCGCCAGTATAACTTTCCCATGTAGACATGGCCTTACAGAATTAACGGGATAGCACACAAACAGCAGGTATAGCAGTTATGTAGCTAACTACACCACAGCTTCCATTTCAGCAAGCCATTATTTGCTGGGCTTGGCTGTGTATTGCACTTGTTTAACAGTGAGCTTGAGAAGGTGCGCCTCCATTTTTATTTTAAAGATACAGAGTTCAGTCCTTTTGCTACATCTGCTGTAAAGTAATTCTTCAGCATCACATCCATCATAGATGGTTTGGCATTTTGAGCCATAGCTTCGCTACCTGATTGCAGTTTAGACTGCTCAGCCAAAGGCCAACAACACTGGTTCTGGGCCTGTGAGATGTTGGGCATCTAGTCCACTAGTTTGAGCATCCATAGTCCACATTATGCCCATGTGGCTGAGGACCTTCAGCTGTAGGGTGATGAGATTTTCAAAGTAATGAGCCAAGGGTACCTGGTTGTGGAGGGAGGGGAAGCATGCAGGGTACTGGTTCTGACAGGGAAGTGTGCAACAGTTTAGAGAAACAATCAAATGGTCCTCCTTTCTTAGCCAAGCAAACCGCCCCTCTCTCCTTCCCTGTGTGGGGGTGAGCTGGCTTGCAGACTTGTGCTCAACAGTGACAGGAAGGGAACATGGGGTATTTCTCCTCACTGTACTGGCTGATTGAAGAGATCCTGGAAGGTCCTGGACCTTTTGCTTGTTGCTACCTAATGTAATTTAAGCAATGCAATCAGTCAAAATCATCTGCTCATTCTGTTTCAGACCAGATTCCTAGCTGAAATCTGGACCCTATGACAGTTGAGTGTGTTCTTCCACAGATCTAAGTGTGGTTTTAAAGTTACAGGTTGATTATTATTATTGATCTAGGTAGGTCTTAGGGTCATATACATCACTCTTGGCACAAGGACACTATATTTCCTATTATTATTATGCTATTCATTTAATGATAAATAATACTTAGCATTTACATAAGAGTTTATATGTTCTAACCACTGTACAGACATTAACTAATCCTTACAACCAGGGCTGGCTCCAGGGTTTTTGCCGCCCCAAGCAGCAACAAGAAAAAAAAAAAAAAAAAAAAGCAGCTCTACTGCCACCGCTTCAGTCTTCGGCGGCAATTCGGCGGCTGGTCCTTCACTCCGAGAGGGAGTGAGGGACCCGCCCCGAATTGCCACCAAAGACCCGGATGTGCCACCCCTTCCCCTTGGCCGCCCCAAGCAGCTGCTTGCTGGGCTGGTGCCTGGAGCCGGCCCTGCTTACAACTACCCCTGAAGTAGATGGACAAGATTCTTGCTTTACAGATTCTTGCTTTACAGTGATTTGTCCAAGGACATTAAAAACAAGTCAATGGCAGAGTCCACATTAGAATTCAGGATCTCCCGATTCCCAACCCTGTGCTCCTTCTTTAAAAAGCACCATAGAGCTTCCTGGCGCTTTACAGAAGGCTGAATTGTGGCATTGCCGTGAGCACCCTAGCAAGAGTCAGTGCTTGTTTGTGCTGCCCTTGGAGCAGCTGGGGATGCAGACTATGGGTATGTCTACACTGTGAAATTAGGTCAATGTTATAGAAGTAGATTTTTAGAAATCAATTTAATATAGTCGATTGCATATGTCCACACTAAGTGCATTAAGTCGGCGGAGTGCATCCTCACTACCGTGGCTAGCATCAACTTACGGAGCAGTGCACTGTGGGTAGTTTCCCCACAGTTCCCACAGTCTCCGCCACCCATTGGAATTCTGGGTTAAGCTCCCAATGCCTGATGGGGCAAAAACATTGTCACGGGTGGTTTGGGGTACATATCGTCAGTGTCCCCTCCCTCCGTGAAAGCAATGGCAGACAATCGTTTCATGCTTTTTTTCCGCACAGACGCCATACCACTGCAAGCATGCAGCCCACTCAGCTCAGCTCACTGACACCACTGCTGTTGTGTCCTGGGTGCTGCTGGCAGCAGACAGTGCAGTAGGTCTGCAAACCATCATCATATACTGCTTCCGTTGCAACTCTGCTCTGCTGCTATTGCCTCAATAGCGAATTTCTCCATGTTGTCTGTCATGGGCTCCCTTCTGTTGCTTGGGCAATCCTCTGAGGTGGAGTGGCTGGCGCACATTCTTGCCCCCCGCGTTCTTGGGCATCTGAGTGAGGAGGTATGGAACTTGGGGATGAGGGCAGGCAGTTATACAGGGGCTGCAGCGGCGGGCTGTGCTCTTGCTGCCTTTCCTGCAGCTCCACCAGATGCCTGAGCATGTCAGTTTGCTCCCCTATTAGCCTCAGCATTGCATCCTGCCTCCTCTCAGCATGCTCCTCCCTCCTCTCATCCTCTCATTCATTTAATGTTTTCCTGGACTCTGCCATTGTTTGCCTCCACACATTTTGCTGAGCTGTTTCAATGCAGGAGGACTGCAGGAGCTCTGAGAACATCTCGTCGCAAGTGTGGTTTTTTCGCCTTCTAACCTGCGCTAGCCTCTGGGACAGCGATGATAGGGGGAGTGTAGAAACATTTGCAGCTGCAGGAGGAAAAAAAGGGAGAGTAGTATTTAAAAAGATACATTTTAGAGGACAAAGGAAAGACTATTTCACACTGAATCAAGTGATTCACATTACATAGCGCATGTGTTTTTGCTGCAAGGTCGCATTGTGCCTCTTATATTGAGTGCCTGCCAGTTTGGTGTGAGACATCACACATGCTTGGCTGGGCAACAGAATTCAGCTTGCAGGCAGCCATGGTAAGGCAAAGGGTTTCATCTTCTTCAACCTTCATAACATGTGGGAACAGTTTCAAACAGCAGCGCCCTCCTTTCACACTCCAAGCAAAGCCTGTTGTGTTGGCTATTTAAAAGGAGGGACTGTAGTTTTAGGATGAACATGCAGCACAATCCAACCCTACCCCACGCCACCCAATTCTCTGGGATGATCGCTTCACCCCCACCACCACCACTGCGTGGCTAGTATCAGGGAAGATCCCGGTCAGCCATGAACGGGCCTCCCCACACCGCATGGCTAACAGCGGGGATGATTTATTTTCAGCCAAAGGCAAACAGCCAAAGCCTGGGCCCATTCGCTGCAAGGTTTTGTTCTGCAGTGAATCCAGACTACTTGCTAATGGCTTGACGTGGTAAATTAATCACTAAACAAGCTTGCTTTTAAACACTGTATTATATTTACAAAGGTACACTCACCAGAGGTTCCCTCTCCAGCTTCATCGTCCAGGAACCCGCCTTGGAGGGTATTGGCTCCAGGGTGATGAACAGTTCCTGGCTGCCAGGGAGAAGGGATTCTCTGCTTGCCTGCTGTGCGCTATCCTCAATCTCCTCATCATCATTTTCAAACGCCTCATCCTTGTTGCGTGAGACTCCCTCCTTGCAGGTGTCCACGGACAGTGGCGGGGTAGTGGTAGGAGCCACCCCCAGAATTGCATGCAGCTCATCATAAAACTGGCATGTATGGGGCTCTGACCCGGAGCAACCGTTTGCATCCTTTGTTTTTTGGTAGGCTTGCCTCAGCTCCTTAACTTTCATCTGGCACTGCTGTGTGTCCCTGTTGTAGCCTCTGTCCATCATGCTGTTGGAGATTTTGGCAAATATATTGGCATTTCGTCTTTTGGGACAGAGTTCTGCCTGCATGAATTCTTCTCCCCATACAGCGATTAGATCCAGTACCTCCCATTTGGTCCATGCTGGAGTTCTTTTGTGATTCTGGGTCTCCATGGTCACCTGTGTTGATGAGGGCTGCATGGTCACCTGTGCTGATCAGCTTGCCACGCTGGCCAAACAGGAAATGAAATTCAAAAGTTTCTTGTCTACCTGGCCAGTGCATCTGAGTTGAGAGTGCTGTCCAGAGCGGACACAATGAAGCACTCTGGGATAGCTCCTGGAGGCCAATACTGTTTAATTGCGTCCACACTATCCCAAATTTGACCCAGCAAGGTAGATTTTAGCGCTAAACCCCTCGCCAAAATCGATTTTAAGAGCCCTTTAAGTCAACAAAACAGGCATGGTCATGTGGACGGGTGCAGGGGTAAATCGACCTAATGCTGCTAAATTCAACCTAAACTCGTAGTGTAGACCAGGGCTATGATTTAGCCCAGACTAAACAGTGGCCCAGCTATTGTGCCAGGGGCATAAGGTGCCACAGCACATGCGGAGAAGCAGGGTCTGCAGAGATGCAATGTAGCCTTGCACAGATGGGCAGGAGGGGATGAAATGGGGAAGGGAATGGGTAGAACCTTGGTTCTGCCCCTGAACATGCCAAGCAGCACAGATGTGCCAGCGTGCTAGGATCCATATAAACTAGGTATGGACCAGTGAAGTTCACTTCACTTCCTCCTTCTGCTCCAATGGAGTTTACAGTCCTCCAGGAGGGAGATTATCAAGGCATGACCAAGTATTTGCCAATAGGAATGGGTTTGGGATATGTTGCAAAGGAGTAAGATGCAAGATTTAGCAGCTGCTTGAATGTGGCAGCTAAGTGAGTGAGACGTCAAAGACAGCACTGAGGGAAGGAAATAATTATGGAATTCTCTACTGTGATGGAGAAGGGACAAGAGGGAGAAACATGAGGATGGGGGAGAAAAAGAGTTCTGTTGTTGTCATCAGTGTCTTCATTGGGAATTGTGCCAGTGGATCTTGGGTGGTACATGGTTCCAAGAGTGCAAAACAGCACCTTCAATGGCTATTTTCTCTTAAAGTTGTGAAATGTCCAAACAGATTTAATGTTGAGACCTGGAATGAGGAGAGAAAGAATAATCCAAGAGCCCCTTTTGTTAAATTTCAGCCTGGAGTGCAATTTTATGTGTGTATCTGAATCCCCTGTAAAATTATTGGTGTTTATAAAGGAAATGCTGACTGACCCTTAACTATAGTAGTGTGACAAATGAACAAGAATATGCATATTCTTCTTGCTAATAAAGTTTTATTGTCTTGAAATTCAGCGTAGAATTAGTTTATTGATTTTAAAGAGAATTTTTGAAAGAAAGGCTTCATGGTGCTTTCCTGGTTCCCTGATGCACAAAAGAAATAATTCCAATTAAGTTTACTTGGAGGGTTTCAGAAATGAATATGACTAGTTTCTCCTAAAATTTGTCATCTGCTTACTTGTGATGGCTTTAAAGACTTAAGCACTTTATCAAAAGGAATGTAATGGTTCACTCGGACCTGGGAAAGCATTGAAACAAAATATCCAAAAAAATTTATTCATTTAACTAACATCATCACTTACATCTTAGACTCATTTTTTTTCTTTGATTTTACACTGTGCTTCCCAAAAGGTTTCCCCATTAATATTAAAGAGTTTGTGAATCTCATTACTCTGATTTATATCTTTTCAATATATTTAAGGCTATGTCAATATTAAGTTATCTGTCCCTTGTGAGGGCCTTGAATAGAGCTTAGATTAGAAATATTTTTAAATATATCCTCGCAAGCAAGGAGTCTTTCATTCCACCCTGGGCTGCAATACAAGACACTTATACAGCTATATTGCTTTTACAATAGTATAATTTAACACTAACAATTAGTAAGTCTTTTTCATATAAAAATATTACAATATTCTACAGCAATGGGCCAAGGCACTGTGGTAACAGTGTATGCAGCACTGCTCTTAAGGACTCCTTACTTTAACATGCTGAGCACTCCTGGGAGGTGCTGAGCACTTTGAAAGCCCACTGATTTCATAGGTCTTGAGGATGCTCTGCCCCTCAGAGGAGCCAACAACCTGGGGCAGGCTTTTACCCCATTTCTTGCTGCACTACTCATATTAGTGCTGTTCAGGCTGCCAGTAACCCCATGCTACCTTCCCCCCCCCTTTAAATTAATCATGCTGGTGAAATGGAGCAGGAGTAATCTGCATGGCTTGGAGCTGCCTGGGACCTGCTAGGTCCATCACAGTCAAGTCAGAGTTAGGGATGTGTTCCACACACCAAAAAATGAATGTGCCTTTAACAATCAACTCATGATAAAATGATATGGGGCACATACACTGAGGACCTGCAGAGTCACATTTTCACGGTTTGGGATGGGAGCCACAATACAGTTTTTGCTCTACGGTTGCCTTCCTAGCCAGGATATTTCTGGTGTGCATATCCCTACAGAACAAGCTAGAATTTGTCCTGACTTTATCAGTTTTGTTTAGGCTTCTTAAAAAGTGCAGTGCGTTGACACAGATCTGAGCATCATTCTAGCTGCACTATAAGAGTTAGTAGAAAATCCTACAATGATTTTTTTTAACTTATGTAAATGATCAACCCAAGTGACACACAGGCAGGCGAGAAGACCTAACGTAGCTTCATTTCTCAAGCAAAGGATCAGTGTGATGTGAATCGAGCACAGCTTCTTTGGTCTTGCTAAAAATCTACATGGTGCTGAAATTGATTACTTTGCTAATTACTGTGGTTAGCTGTCTTCTATTACAGCATCAGTAATAAAGCTAGTACAGTAGTTCTGTTGGAACACTTTGATGACATGCATCTGATGAAGTGGGTATTCACCCACGAAAGCTCATGCTCCAAAACGTCTGTTAGTCTATAAGGTGCCACAGGACTCTTTGCTGCTTTTGATGTAATTGACATCTGTATTAAGGTCTGGTTGTACAATCTTCCCCCTGCAAACCTATGTTTTCACTGAAAATGATCAGAAATATATTGGAAGTCAGGGATATGTTCAATGGCAATCGATGTTCCAAAAAAATAAAAAAAAAACCCAATGGACACACATACACACACACTACCAAGTCTACCAGAAAACGATTACTGCAAATCATATATTAAATAAATGACAGGACAGCATTTTATCACCTCTTAGGTGAGATGGGACTGTGAGATGGTGTACTCACCCTTGGAGCTCCGCCACCTTGCAACCGTGTGTAATGTTGTCGGTATCCTCAGCTCCAACACCTCCTCTGTCTTCCTGCCTCTCCCCAGGTTTTCTGTAGCTCGGCTTTCTGGCCAAGCCCAAAGTACAAGCCCCTTCCTGGTAAATCAAAGCAAATCCGAATGATTCTTCTGCCCCGGTGGGCTAAGGAAAACTTCAGCTGTCATTTACAAACCCTACCTCAGGGCTCCCTCCCACTGGAGCCTGCTCTGCTTCCTGTGCAGCTCTTCCACCTATTGTAAGCCCTAACTCAGGGCCTCCTCCCACCAGAGACTACGCTGCTTCCTATTGGTTTATTTCCAAAGGAGATAAGCCTCTGCTGTGTCTCTCACTGAATCTTGCCCCCTTTCCAAGCCCACCAAAGGGATCAGTTCTGTTCCTGTGGCAAGCGAGCATGACAGTGCGCTCCCTATCTCCTCTCTCCTAGATCTTCTTCCTTCAACTTATTCTTCACTTTTGTGGCATAAGCTGACTCGCTTCCTGAGTCTATGACCACCAGGCACTGAACTCTGTACCTAGTTCATGACTTAAAGTTTCGTTCCTTTCCTGGTATTCTTAAAGAATTGCAGAAGAGATTTTTTTATTGGACCCCTTTTCCTTGTATTCTTGATAGATGTTGCAAGGACAATTTTGTTACTGTACAGCCTCTGAATTTGCTATCTAAACTCCTCCTTTCACTGGTACAGCCTTTACAATCCCCCAAAGACAGTATCATTTCCTGGACCTCACATGGTACCCATAATCCATCTGTGTTCATGTTAGTTAGAAATAAATACTATTTAATTCACAATGCCCTGTTAGAATTCTAAATAGAGTCACTGCACTCTTCTACTCTGGGCATTGGATCATAGCCACATTGTCAATTGCTGGACATACTTCTCGGAATTTTTTCTCCTTTGCGTCGTTTGCTGACAGTTCTTGCCATTCCTTCCTTAGCTCATTTTTGATTAGGTGTTTAAATTCCAGTTTGCTTAAGGGAATTCCTAGGTCAACTCGTTCATGTTTAATAGCACTTTTTGCGTGTTTGGCCACCAATTCATTGCTTGCTATTCCTACATGCTCTGGGATCCATGGTATTACTATAGTTATATCCAATTGCGCCAGCTCAGTTGTTAGCAGTAATATTTCATTAAGAATATCATTTTTGCTGTCAGACTTACCACTGTAAATTGCCTGCAGCTCTCATAAGGATTCAGATAGAAAGGCCACGACACCTGGCCACACATCTAAAACCTAGTTAGCTCAGCCATAAAGAGAGCTACAGAGTTACACTTATGGCTTTCTTGAGTCCCATTGAAGACATGCAGAAAGTTGTTCCCTGTACCTTCCTCTTTGGAGCCATCTGTACATGTTTGGCAATAGTGTCCCCACTTATCACAAATATATTGTTTTGCTATATCTTGTCTATTTATCAGTCTTCTCCTTTTATTTATTTCATTATATAATTCCATGTCTACCTTGAAGAGGGTTGGGGATGGTTTCCTGTAATACAGGATTTTCCCACAGTTATAGATTTTGGTCTCTTTCAATCCTTTCTTTTCATTAAGATCTTTATCTATTTCTGTACCCTATTCGCCTGGGGAATTTTGATTTTTTTTTTGGTCCTATTCAGCCTCCACTTAATACTCAACAATCATTATGCGCTTCATGCTGCCATATTCACTATTACCAAGTATTTTGGCCCAAGAGATTAAGTCTAGGAGCTCATTCTAAGGGTATGTCTACACTACGGGATTATTCCGATTTTACATAAACCATTTTTTTAAAACAGATTGTATAAAGTTGAGTGCACGTGGCCACACTAAGCACATTATTTCGGCGGTGTGCGTCCATGTAGCGAGGCTAGCGTCGATTTCCGGAGCGTTGCACTGTGGGTAGCTATCCCATAGCTATCCCATAGTTCCCGCAGTCTCCCCCGCCCATTGAAATTCTGGGTTGAGATCCCAATGCAAAAACAGTGTCGCGGGTGATTCTGGGTAAATGTCGTCACTCAATCCTTCCTCCGTGACAGCAACGGCAGACAATCATTTCACGCCCTTTTGCCCTGGATTGCCCTGGCAGACGCCATAACATGGCAACCATGCAGCCCATTTAGCCTTTTGTCACTGTCACCGTATGTGTACTGGACGCTGCTGACAAACGCGGTACTGCAGTGCTACAGAGCAGCATTCATTTGCCTTTGCAAGTTAGCAGAGACAGATACCAGCTATAGCACTGTCTGCAATTGGAAATTGGCGATGATGTTTATCAGTCATTTTGCACCGTTTGCAATTGGAAAATGGTGATGATGGTTATCAGTCCATTTGTACCGTCTGCTGCTGTCATGGGTGCTCCTGGCTGGCCTCGCTGAGGTCGGCTGGGGGTGCATGGACAAAAATGGGAATGACTCCCCAGGTCATTCCCTTCTTTATGTTTTGTCTAAAAATAGAGTCAGTCCTGCCTAGAATATGGGGCAAGTGTACTAGAGAACCAGAGAGCACAGCCGCTCCGGGTCAGAGCCCCAGAGATCCTGCAGAAATGATGATGCCATTCTAGGGGTGCCCCTGCAACAACCCCACCCATTGCTTCCCTCCTTCCCCAATCTTCCTGGGCTACCGTGGCAGTGTCCCCCCCATTTGTGTGATGAAGTAATAAAGAATGCAGGAATAAGAAACACTGACTTTTTAGTGAGCTAAAATGAGGGGGAGGCAGCCTCCTGCTGCTATGATAGTCCAGACAGTACAGATTCTTCATTAGACATGAAAGGGGGGTGCTGATGGAGCTCAGCCCCCAGTTGCTACGATGAGGACAGTTTTCAATCCTTTTGCACCGTCTGCTGGGAATGACCAGGAATCATTCCCATTGTTGCCCAGGCGCCCCCGGCCGACCTCACCAAGGCCAGCCAGGAGCACTCACGGGATGATGAGGATGGTTTTCCACCATTTTGTACCATCTGCCATCAGGAAAGGAAGGGGAGGGGATGCTGCTGTTCAGTGCCACAGCACCGCGTCTACCAGCAGCATGCAGTAGACATACGGTGACATTGAAAAAAAGCGAGAAACTATTTTTTTCCCTTTTCTTTCACGGGTGGAGGAGGGGGGTAAATTGACGAGCTATACCCTGAACCACCCGGGACAACGTTTTTGACCCTTCAGGCACTGGGAGCTCAGCCAAGAATGCAAATGCTTTTCGGAGACTGCGGGTACTGTGGGATAGCTGGAGTCCTCAGTCCCCCTTCCCTCCCTCCCTCCATGAACGTCCATTTGATTCTTTGGCTTTTCGTTACGCTTGTCACGCAGCACTGTGTTGAGTCCCTGCTGTGGCCTCTGTCTGAAGATTTTTTTCAAATGCTTTGGCATTTCATCTTCTGGAACGGAGCTCTGATAGAACAGATTTGTCTCCCCATAAAGCGATCAGATCCAGTATCTCCCGTACAGTCCGTGCTGATCAGCGCTCCACGCTGGGCAAACAGGAAATGAAATTCAAAAGTTCGCGGGGCTTTTCCTGTCTACCTGGCCAGTGCATCCGAGTTCAGATGGCTTTCCAGAGTGGTCACAATGGTGCACTGTGGGATACCGCCCGGAGGCCAATACCGTCGAATGGCGACCACACTAACCCTAATCTGACATGGCAATACCGATTTCAGCGCTACTCCCCTCATCGGGGAAGAGTACAGAAATCGGTTTTAAGAGCCCTTTATATTGATATAAAGGGCTTCGTCGTGTGGATGGGTGCAGGGTTAAATCGGTTTAACGCTGCTAAATTCGGTATAAACGCGTAGTGTAGACCAGACCTAAGAGTGACAGGCATTTCACCAGCTGCTATCTGTAGCACACCCAGAGGCACAGTAATGAGGGCACGGCATACAGTATGAAAGGCCTGTACTTGGCTACAGTCTAGTTTTCTCAGATTTGTGTTCACTGGTGATCCAAAAGCTTATGAATAAGCTAAACCCAATTAAGGCCACTTTATTTCTGAATGAGAATGTCCACAGAGAGGTTCAATGCAGTTTAACTAATACATGTTTAATTCCTACCTTTTTGTTATAACTTGGATTAATTTTCCTGAGTGTCGCCTAAGACAATTTTACTTTGTAGATGACTTTCTATTAAAGTCTTTGTAGATGACTTTCTATTATAGTTGCCTTTTCCAGGTACAAGCATCTGTGGTTCCTGCCTATCGTCCAATCACATTTCTAATTAGTAATGGATTATCAGCACCGGAAACAAAGTAAGCCCATAAATTATGGGCTGGTAAACCTTTCACTGCTACATAAAATATCACTGGGCATATCAGCAAATGTCTTTTCAGAAAGAGCTCTTCTCTGACAACAGAGTCTCAGCCCAGATTTTTTTTTTCTCTAATGGATTTCTTGCTGGTTAAGATTTTAATTCGTTTATCTACATAGCTAGGACTAGAGCTAGAGCAAACACTCCTTTTCCTTGCAGAAGCTCACTTGACCTCCATTCAGCTCAGCAAACTGACCTTTCCAAAATAACCTAACTGCAAAAATAGATTGTGAGAATTCCAAAATTCCAAATTGCTTATTGCCATTAGTAAGAGCTACAACAGATCTCACTTGCCAGACTCCATTTTCATCAGCAGTGTGAAGCTTTCTATAAAAAAATAATATTCTTCTTCAGGAAAAAGGATCTGTACAACCAAAAAAGGATCAGATGCAAAACAATTACATCAGGAAATTTCTAGAGAAAGCATTAAAGCAAACCCTTTTTCCAGGCCAGGAAACATGGACTTTCATTGCCACAAGGGAACTGATGAGGTGATAATCTATGTTGTTTCCCCCCTATTTCTGCATTCACTGGCTGCAGTGTCGTCATCAACAGAACACAGCACTCCCATTTCTTTTCCAAAAATTAATTAGTTGCAGAGTCCCTAATATATGTTCACTGTACTGCTTTACTCATTATTAATAAAGACTTGACAACTCTTTTTTGAAAATGAGTTATTCTAAACAGAAAATTAATAGATTGAATATGTTTAAGAGAAAGTATCTTAGTAATAAAAGCTTGAATATGCCCATAACCAGCACTTCTATTATTCTGTAGTAATGATGATACATTGCCAGCACTTTTTCCATTGCCTTCCTCTGACACTTGGAGCTACGCTGCACAGTGTGGACACAGCCTGCTGTTCAGTGTGGCGTGTAGCTATGCACACTGCACCACTGCAAATGTAGACAAGGCCTCATTCCTTATAAATTGTCTGGTGGCGAATTCCTGCTGCACATAGACATCAGTGACATCCTGCTTCAGTTCCAGTAGGTCCCTTTGGAGCTGAGACGGTGCTGGTCAGGGACATGAAAGATCTCCTGCGGGGCTTGGTTCTCCTTTTTTTTCATGACAGTCCTGTCCATGGCTTTTGATACAATTGACACAATGGTTCATCGTAGGACTTTTCCTAGTGCATCTTCAATGCTTGCAGCCTGTTCAGAATGCAGCAGCACACTCGCTCACTGCTTTAAGCCACCATGATTACATTACACCTGCAGGCACTCTTTGCTCTGGTTGCCCATGACCTGGCTTATTGCCTTTAAAGCCCTAATTCTTCAAGCTTCTCCATGTGTGTGGACCCCATCTGGGCACATGGGTCATCTTTCTAAATGAAGCAGCTTGTAGGACTAAGGCCTCAGTAGGCACTGTGGTTTGTTAAATGGTATAGCCCCAAGCTAGACCTCCATTTTGCATCTTGTCCTGTAGAGGGAGTAGGACACCACCCTGACTGTAGGGATCTGCCAGCACATCTGAGATCAACTAGAGATATTACCTTTGCTGTGATGACTCCTCATGGGTAGAATTTGCTCCCACAACATCCATTCATCTCCTTCTTTTTCACATTAGAAAATTACTTTAAATATCATTTACTGGGTTCTTTATAACCATCCATCTCTTCCTCACCTGTGTTTTGAATGAACAGGTTCATTACAGCTAGAAAGAACCATTATGATCATCTCGTCTGATTTCCTGCATATTACAGGCCATAGAATATCACCCAATATTTCCTACAGATTGTGAATAAAAAGACTCACGCTGTGTTTATTAACTTTATTTAAGGTTTTTATGAGGATGCATTTTAAAAAAAACAATAATTGCATGTCTTCATTTTAGAATGATTTTAATGTGTGTCATTGATGGTCCAAAATATTTCTGAAAAATGCACAATATAAAGTCATCATCATTTATTATTTTATTTCTATGGCAAGTTGCAACACATTCTATTTCATTCACTTTTGGGGATTTGGGTAACAGTGAAAATAAGGGGGAAAGAGAACCTTTGACCCCAGAATTTAAACACACACACCATATGTACATGCTCCCTTTATTCTGTCAGATTTCTCCATTAATTTTCATTATGGCCTATAGGCGTTTATATGCTTCAATGGTGTTTTTACTAAGGACTAGATTTCGGGTTGGACTGTGAGTCAATGCAGAGATGTAAGGGGCAATAAGTGTATGCACAGGCTATTTAAACCTTGGGTGCATGTGTGCAGGATAAATGGGCACTGCACACCTGCCACTTCCTTTCCTCCAGAGCAGGTGGATAGAGAGTGGGATGGGAAGAGCAAGGCATGGGTACAGCTGAGCCTGTGTGAAGGGGGTAGTAATTTGGTGCTGGCATAAACAGTACCAAATTACTGGCCCCCAGGGCGAAGGGGTAGCAGGAACAATTGTGGCTACCTGAGATGCTCCAATAGCACTGCAGTGATGCGCCAAGCTTGACTATGGGCTGTGTCCTTCTGGAACAACCTAAATTGGGAGAGAGAGAGAGCGACGGAGTCCAAAAATCCAAATACTGCAAAAGCTTTAGCAAAAAGTTATCTTTCAACAGGCAAACATATCTAATTCCATCATTTCACTTAGAGCCTGATCCTCCAGCTGTAACTCAGACTAAACTCCCCTTTAACGTTAATGCCTGTTGTAAATCTAACCTATCTTTTAAATGTTGACAAGCGGATTTGCAATTACCGATTTGCCATTTTAAAGAAAACATGTAAAATGATGATCCTAGCTACACAATGTGTTTTCAAGGTCCCTTAATTATTGTCATTTGCCATGTTTTAACATCCCTGTTAATCTTGCCGAGAATGACATAGCACAACACTAGAAGAGAAAGTCTTCAGTATTGTTCTGGTCTCTGCTTCTGTTAGAATTGTGTGAAAATAGTATTTTTTTTTCCTCTTGCCTTTTTCTTTGCTTGTTGGGCTCAGATGAGAACACAATCTGAAAAAAATGTACAATTGTCACAGCAAAGAATTGTGATAAGAAAGATGAGAAGGGTATAACAGTAACACACTTTTATGGTAAACTTAAATGTGTGTGGTCAGAATTTTCCTTAGCTGGAGATCCACATAGATATAGAAGAACCACTGTACTGTATTTGCCTTTCCTGGTGTACTGACTTTGTATGAATTTACTAATCAGGATGGTATAAACCCCCACACACAAACAAGGTGGAAGCAAATCATACTCAAATGCATGCAAAGAACCAAAGCTGGAATACTGGAAAGGGCAGAATCAGCACCCTGAATCTCCTCTTGGTCTATTGAAAAACAACTGGGTATAATGAAAGATTTTTTCATATTTGTGTAGAAACTTGTTGGTGATAGCACATTGTTTTTAGAATCAGCGAAATCATTCTGCACATGGTAATCAAATGCTCTAGAGACATGTAATCTTTAAACCCTCTTTTAAATGACATTATGATGTTTTAAACTTACCATTTGAAAAATATTCCATTGTATACATTGCTGCTCCATAAGTATAAATTTTTAGCATGTTAAAAACAGGCTGCTAAAGAAATTGACATATTTGGGTATATAAAAGTCCTCTGAACAGTAATCGTGAAAAATCCAGAAGAATTGGAATAGTTTCCAATGTAACAAAAATATTGCCTGAATTGTCTGTAACTGGCAATGCTGACAAATGGTGTCAATAAATGGGAACTCTCTCTCTCTTTTGCAAAAAGTAAGTGTTCTAAACCTACTACACCAGCTGGATGATCTGTGCTAAATGGAGGTTCTCTAATAGTGAAATTCACTCCTATACAGAGGGCCAACACAAAGCCATTGTGGGACTTAAATTCATCCGAAGAGCACACTATAATGCAATTGTGTTTAAACATGTTGTGACACACAGACCCCAGGGCACAGTTTCTCTTGTTCTTTGCAAACAACTCGCTACTCAGACTGACAAAAACTACAGCAAACACATCTTACAAAATATTTATCCATAAAGAGTAACATGGAAGGTGTATACAGAAAGCTCATAACATGTCCAGATTCATAATCACTATCAGAGGTAGGTATGGATAATATTGAAGGAATAATGTATTTATATTGAAAGTATGGTCTATGGGCTTAGAGTAAAAATTAGACACCAGGAGTTGTGTGTCCTGGTAATAACACATTTGGACAAGGGTGAGCTGTCACCCCACCTTGTTTAACCACTGAGGTAATGCAAGGCTCAATTATCTAGCCTTGCTCCCTCCCAAGACTATCAATGGAAAACATGCAGAGACAACTACAAACAATCAAAACCACAGTGGAGATGAAAAAGGAACGTTACAACAAGGTAGGGGCTTGCCCTATCTGTGACTAGGAAAGGTGGTGGTCAATATAACACAGAGGCCAGAGAAGCATTCTGTACCCAGTCACTGATTAAACCCCTTCAGGAGCAAGGGGCTTTCATCAATGTATGGATCCTGGTTCTTGTGAAAACAGCTGGCTCAGCAACAGATTAAAATTGGGGTGGGGAATTATTACACAATAAGCGTAGACCCATGTTTACAATTTTGTTTTGTGTTGTAAACAGTTGTTTCCCATTGCTTCTTATTAAATCTTTATTCTTTCTTAACGAAACCTACTTCTGTCTTATTATAACTGCTCACAAGTGCTCTGTGGTTTACAGGAGCAGTGCCTTAAGGTGAAATTAGTAAACTGGGTACACTGCACCTTTATGTGCAGAGGATCTGGAATTTCTGTGAGTTGCCAGTGTCAGGGGCTGACTTTCACAGGGGAACACTTCAGATGGACTCAGGAACTGGGGTGCACTTATGTTAACCTGCAAGTTGAAGTTATGGCTCTTATAACCCAGAAGGAAGTGCTTGAGTGGCCTGAAGGACTGGTGGTGCTATGGAGCTGACACCCAGGTACCTCAAGAAAGATTTCCTCTTGCTGGAAGAAGGAATAACAAGATGACTCTCAGAGCTGGGTGCCCTGAGAATTGTCACACATGTATTAACTAACATGATTCTAAATGCAGACCAGGAACAAGCATTTTAGAACACTTAACACATGATAAAATATGATCGCAAACAGTGGTGTAGCAAGCACTAAATGAGAGGCACTCATGAGGAAACAAAAATTTTTGCAAGATTTACAATGAAACAAAAAAACAGAATTTTGTCCTCATCCTATACCAAAGCAAGTCATGCTGTTTCCATCTCATCCTCCTGTCCCTTCGTGCGATGTTAGAGATTCATATTTTTTCTCTTTCATAAGTCCAGCACATTAAAACAAGGAAAAAGATTGTTTTCAACATTCTGGTATCAGTAGGGAAACAAATCCTTGATAAAAGGGACAAACAGGAACTCCACACCTGACAACAATGAAGAATCTTAGTTTCAAACATCACACAATTGGCTGACACCATTTTTTTTTAATGGGCCAGCAGCTGCGTGACTCATTTATGTATGTTTTGCCT